>NC_139147.1:107565057-108094517 GCF_964270905.1 Leucopleurus acutus
CCAAGAAACAGGTACCATGGTTGGCCTGGAGATAGAAAAATAAAAGATCCAGCTCTTCCCTTCAAGGAGTTAACAGTGTAGTGGAGGAGATGGACATGTACAACAAAAATTGAAATGCTATGTGGCAAGTGCCTTGATGGAAGTATGCACAGGGTCCTGAGGAAACATAGGAGAAGGCACCACTGTAAGTGACTTTGAACTCAGCTTGGGCTCCCTTACTGTTCCCCAGAGGTGTTAGCGAATGAGCTTGTCTTAAAGAACTAGTAGGGGTGTCAAGGAGCAAATGGCCAGTAGAGGGAACCGCCTTGCAGAGGTGAAGGAGGAAGAGGGAACATGGTCTACTTGGAAAACAGCAAGTCCTCGCCTGGGATTGGAACATAAGGGACCTGTTGGGAGATGGTGCAGAATGATGCTGGAAAGGCCTGCAGGGCCATAGCATGAAGGGCTTGGTTCCATGCTAAGGATCTTGAATTTTTTCCTTAAGATGGTGAAACATATTGAAAGGTTTTAAGAAGATTTGCATTTAGAGAAATAATTTTGATCATGGTATAGAGAATGGATTGTAGCAGGGAGGTGATTTGGGAGGTTCTTGGAAGGTAGTGAGGACCGATGTAGTAGCAGAGGAGATAGAGGGAAATGGAAATGCAGGGAAAATATTGAATTAATCAAATGGAGAGGACACTAGTGGATTGGATGGAGCTGGGGTATAAAAATGGGAAGGAAGGAGTCTCTGATGACTCCAAGGTGCTTTGGGGAAGCTTGATGCATGATGGTAGCATTCATTGAGATAGAAAATTCCAAAGCGACAGTTTGAGAGGTGAGACAGGTGGTAAATTTAATTTTAATGTATACATTCAGAGTCTAGATAAGTGATTCACCTTGGACTAAAGGGACATCTCCTTCTATGAAGTTGGGCAGGAAAAGGGTGAGAATACGCATAGTCATAAATAATTCTCTAAATAGTGTTTTTAAATCTGCCAGCTCATTCTTAAGAGTCAGTGAGTAACCCTAGATGGTTTCATCAATTAGGAAAAATTGGTAACAGACAATAGAAATAGAGTAGTAAGTGACACTATATTATTAATAATTTAAATGCCAGTAATGTGCTCAAACCTTTCACAGAAGAGGGATTACAGTAAAACACCGGTTACGTCCTGATTCTGTTTTCACTGAATGCTTGTCTTAAAAAAAGAAGAGAATGGCCCTACGAACTCAATTTGGAGGAAAAGAATTATTTTTGTGGTTTAATTAACTAGATGCCTCCAGTTTAAAGCACAACTCTCAGAGCCTTTGAACCAGTTCTAAAAACAAGTAAATACATGAAATGTAAAGACTGATCTTTCTGGTTACATTCCATGATGCAGTAATTCCAAATGCAGGCAGATTTTCCCGACTTCAGCATCACACTAGGCATTTTAGAATCATTGTCTTCCCACTGATATTTCTGGCACTTGCACCCCTGTGGCCAGCTGGCTTACCACAGATTGGCCTTTCCCAAGAGAGCTGCTGTTGCTGATCCCGACCTACGAAGAAACCACTTTTCTAAACATGTTTAAACCTTTAAATATGTTGGTATGAATACAATTATAATCATAGACAGAAATTCAAGTGGTTTTCATTTTGACTTCATTTTGGCTCTCTTTTCCTCCCAGATAGCTGTGGAAACATAAATGTTTGTGTGTGAGACTCCCATCTGGTTACTTCTTGAGAACCTGGAGTTTGGTAAAAATAAATATTCAATATTTTTCTAACACTAGGTTTTCCAGAAAATCCTTGGCTGGTGATGTTGAGGGACATTTACTGGGTCATCTTCAGTTTGCCTACTTTAGGGCTTATTTATTATGACTTATTCTTAAACATAAATATAGATTACCTGGTTGAAAAAACATTCCCCATTTTAGGAAACAATTCTGAGATGAGGCAAGAGAATATGTGAGATAAATTCAGGGTGCGTTGCAGAGAAGTAAATACCACAGATGCCCCAGTCAGGATTTCTAGTTCCCAAAAGCTAACTAAGTTTTTAGATGAAAAACCCAAGATGTCGTCTTGTTCCAGAATAGCACCAGGGTATAGACCCCTTGGGGGTGGGGGGGTTCCTCCCCAGGGATGCTTCTGAAGGACAAAGGGGTTGGAAAATCAGGGAGCGTTCTCCCCAGGCAGCAGAGTCTGGAGAAAGCAGCACAGGATTTGGGCATGGACACGTGAGGATTCGAGTCCTGCTTCTACCCAAACTGAATTACCAACCTGAGAAAATCACTCCTCTCTCATCTCTGGGTTGGGGATAATATTATCTATGGAGTACAACTGTTATGAGGATTAAATGTCATGTAAAAGCCTCCAGCAGAGAACCTTTATCTTAATAGGTGCTTGGTAATAACACTCCATTTTTTTATCTACCACTATGGAAAAAAGAAATCCTACCAATGAAATTATGATGCAATACCTTAATAACAGTCCAATGAGTAGTGTTTTACCAAAATGTCTTTTATCTATTCTGAGGGATTTAGCAATTTCTTTCTGACTTTAGGTACTTTGCATGTTATGTGACAGGTAATTCTATAGATTGGTATCTATTTCAGCAACACAGTGAAACATGGCTTTATTACGTGTTGATATCTTCCTTTCTTAGGTAAAACACTTAGTGGTTGCTTTGCTTGACCATATGGAACCGTGGTCATTACTCCAATGTTGGCTCTTTGGTTCACTAATGTCACATTTCATCCCAATCCTCTATTTCTGTGCTTTTCTATGTACATGATAAATTTTTGTTTCAAAGTCAAACCATAATTTGTTAAGACATACTAAACAGCAGTTTACATACTGAACATGTAGTGTCAACCATGTACACAATTCAGTTGCAGTTACAACACAAAGAGCTGGGGCCCAGTTCAAGTGATACCTGGTCACAGTCATTCCTGGTGGATGACGATCGCAAAACACCACTGATTGTAAGACACTTCCCAATTTCAGAACTGGTAAATAATAGGAGAAAAAATGCAAATAAATGATCAAAAGTAAGTATTAATTTAAGGGTTCCACAGTATTCAAAATTGTATGTAAAAGTTTTGTGAACAGTAAATCATATGGCAAATATAAGAAATTTTAAAATCTTTCAAAATGCACCCATTCTCAAAGGTATGAGATCAGCCATTCCTGTGCGTGCTTACCCTCTGTATTAGCCAGGGTTCTCCTTGTTCTATTCAGGTCCCCATAGATTGGATGAGACCCACCCACATTGGTGAGGGTGGATCTCTATTCAGTCTACTGATTCAAAGTGCTAATCTCTTCCAGATACACCTTCACAGACACACCCAGAAATAAGTTTTACCAGCTATCTGGGCATCCCTTGGGCCAGTCAAGTAGACATATAAAATTAACCACCACACCCTCTGTTTTGATGGAAATAGAAATAGCTAATGTCCACACAACAAGCCATGTTTCTGGTGCCTCTGTGCCTCCCTTCCTGTACTCTCCTTTATCCAAGTACCCTGCCCTGGCAGGGAAGCTCCATAGGGAATGGACTAAGATGGCAGGGCTGAGGGTAGGGGCATGTGGTGTGTCTTTTATCCACTGTCACAGATTGGGGAGCATGGGGGTAAATTGGGATGGTGTCTGAAGAGGAATCCAGACCAAGAAGGAGGAGGCATATCCAGATGAGTCCTATAGAGGTCAGTCATGCCAGAGACAAGAGTAGGGAGGCAAGGCCTGGAGCCAAGTTGGAAGCTGGGGACCCAGGGAGGAGCAGAGTGGGTAGAATGGATCCACTGTATGAACTATAGCAGATCAGGACAGGCCCCAAGGCTGGGCTTTTCCAGGTACTTGCCTGGGTAAGGAAGCTTCTATTCAGTGCGCTTTGATGAGACAGGTTTCCACCTCCTCTTCTCCGTCCTTCTATTACCAGGTTACACAAGTCCTTCCAGCCTTGTTCTTGGCGGGACAGGCCACCAGCTCCACTGGAGGCCTGAGCTCCTGGGTGCTGCCATGAGAACCCCAGCCTCTCAGAGCAGTTTCCATATTGACATTCTTCTCATTCTACACCCCCAACGCAGCACATATTGAACTTGTCTACTTCAAAGAAAAAACTTTCTGGGGGTATGGGGAGGGGAGCCAGAAATCCTGGAACTTTCTTGTGCGTTTCTCTGTAAGATGATAATCAGACACATTGTGTTTACATACTTCCTGATGCCTTTTTGAACAAACCTTTTTAAAGCTTTCATCAAATAGAAAGAAAATACACTTCCTTTGTCTTTCAGTCATAAAACGATTAGAATTCACTTTGGTACTGAGAACTTAGAAGAGTTATAAAATACTCAAGTAATGTAAAAGTGGAAAGTACGCAAACAAATGACAAACTTATTTGTTAATAGAAATAACAAGTGCTCCATGAGACCTCACTGGAAACTTGGGAGGAGACAGATAATAGTAAATTCTAATTTTTCTTTTTTGAATTCTTTTAGAATTCTTTTTTTGCCTTGTTTTATTCTTTAACTACCAGTCCACTTATGTCAGGGTAATACAGATTTGTCAGTATAGTACACATTTGTACATATATACATACACATATTCTTTTACACAGGAGTTGTGACAGCAAAACAATGTTGACATGTAGTTTGTAGAAATCAGTCTTATTATGTCATTGTCTTAGATTTCCCCCTCGCTCTCTCTATCTATGTAATTAGGCCGGGATTTCATGTAATCAGAAGAACTTCGTGTGTGTTGCACTGTTCTTAACTGAGATTCACTCCTACACATCCGATAACCTCTGGGAGTATTCTATTCCTCTTAATTCAAAGCTATTGTAATATGGAGGAATTGTTCTAAACGTCTTTTCTGTTAAGAGAGAAAAGCAATGATCCTATTTGCCCAAACTAGCTCATAAACACAAAAATCAGAGTAAGGCCCATCTTTTTAATTTAACCAAAACCACGGTTTGGAAATGTCTATCTTGAAAGATTAACCATGAAGTATAATCCTTGGGATATGTGTGCTTTAAGTGCTGATTTGAGAACATTTTAATCAGGACTCACTAAAACATTTCATAGAGGGATATCTTAAGCTTTTCCACACAAACATCACTCACCTATATATTCATGTTCTTGACATCACTATAATGTCCAGAAACCCTCCTGTTATATCAGCCTCAGGTGAACACAAATCAAATTCCACTGCAGCCAATACTGTCATTGTGAGCTTCCAGCGTAAGGAAATCACTGGCAGAATGTAAGACAGCCATGTAAACTAGGCCAAGTTCTTCCAAGAAAGGGGGCTCAGCATTTATCATTCAGTTAACAGTATCATGGGGTGTTAGAGTTAGAAGACCTTAGAGCACGTAGGGTCCAACCTCCTCTGCCCCAACCACGGAGAAGTCCCTTCCTTGTCATCATTGGCAGGTGTCATTCCCAGCTGTTCAAACACTTCTAGGGACAGAGAATCCATTACTTTATCACCAGTCCACATGTTTTTTAAATTAATATTTTCTGATTATAAAAATAATATTTATTGTAGAAAGTGCAGAAAACAAAAAAGGACTATTAAAATAAAATACAACAAAAATTTCCCATAATCCCAAAACCCAAAAGCATCCTATTATGTGATTCCTATTAGGTTACTCATCCTTTGGATTGCTTTTTGGAAAATTCTGCCTTTTGGTAATTTCTAACCTTTGGTCTTAATTCTCTTTCCTGCAGCCACACGAAATGTCTGCTTCCTCTTCCCCAAGACAGCCCTTCAATTAGTTGATTCAAGACATTCATCCAACAAACATGTATTGCATATCCAACATATGCCAGATACTATGCCAGGACCTTGACTAGTAAATTGTCCATGCCTTTAAGAAACTCAGTAAATAAGTACATATTTATCCAGTATGTAAAACAAAACAGAAAGCACCTCTTATGTTCAGGACCTGTGTTAGGCATTGGGAATGCTGAGGTCATCAAGATATCCCAACCTTTGTGGAATTTATATTCTAGTAGAAGAGAAAGATGTTAAAGTCTTTTCTTAATTATGAAATTGCCATGTGACCAGTACTTTGCGAAAGCACAATGGATAGAGATCATGAAATGAGAGGGCTGACCTAGTTAGGAATTTAAGGACAGCTTCCTGGAGGGTGAGTTTTCTGACCTGAGATCTGAAGGATGAACAGGAGTTATTAGTCTTCAGAAGAGGTGAAGGAAAAGCAGACCAGAAAGAGAGATCACAATGAGAGATGACCGTGGGGAGAAGAACGTCACAGCCCATTGGAGGAATCAAAAACAAGCCAGTGTGTCCAGAAAACAGCAGGGAGGAGAGGAAAACTGATGAGGGTGGTGAGACAGGGGATATGGGCAAGTCTTGCAGGCCCAGAGGGAGAGCTATTGACAGGCTTAAAACAGGGTGACACGATTAGGTGAACAGTTTTATAAGTCCTCCAGCTTCTGTGTGGAGAATGGGTTGCTGGGACAGGAAGAATAGACACTGGGAGAAAGACAGGGGGCTACTAAGATAGTACAGGCAAGAGATATAATAAGAGCTTGTAAGGAGGGAGTGGCACTGGAAATAGAAATGGAGGGCTAGAGAGATATTTTTAAAATAAAAATTACAGGACTTGGCGATAGATAGGAACCCACCCTCAGGATTCTGGCACCAGTGGATTGGTGGTGGCACTGTTCTATAAAGAGAATGCTCAAAAGGGGTCAGATTTGAGGACAAGTCTTGTCTGTGGAGGAGGGATTATGAGTGTGTGATGTTGGGGGCTTGGCAGAGAGAGAGAAGGAGGCAGCTGGCTCTTCGGAGGGGGTAGCAAACCCTCCACCGAAGAGGTGATAACATTCTGGGCCTTGGAGAAAGAATCCAGTTTTCTTCCACTATAGACCTGTTCTTTCACACTCTCACAGTCAAAGAAGAGAGAGCTCATTCTAGTCTTAGGGAATAGTGCATGCAAAGACTCAGGATCAAAGTTAAGTTAAGAGACGACATAACATAAGTAAGCAAGAATGAGGACAGAGTCACCTAACCAGGTATTGAATCTGTGCCCCCTGCGGTTCTGGAAGCATGGAGCCTTAACCACTGGACCACCAAAGAAGTTTTTTTTTTGCGGTACGCAGGCCTCTCACTGTTGTGGCCTCTCCCGGTGCGGAGCACAGACTCCGGACGCGCAGGCTCAGTGGCCATAGGCTCACGGGCCCAGCCACTCTGTGACATGTGGGATCTTCCCGGACTGGGGCACAAACCCATGTCTCCTGCATCGGCAGGTGGACTCTCAACCACTGCGCCACCAGGGAAGCCCAAGGGGTCACTTTTTTTTTTTTTTTTTTTTTTTGGTACACAGGCCTCTTACTGTTGTGGCCTCTCCTGTTGCGGAGCATAGGCTCCGGACGCGCAGGCCCAGTGGCCATGGCTCACGGGCCCAGCTGCTCCGCGGCATGTGGGATCTTCCCGGACCGGGGCACGAATCCGCGTCCCCTGCATTGGCAGGCGGACTCTCAACCACTGTGCCACCAGGGAAGCCCCGGGGTCACTTATTTTTAACTACTTATTTTATTTGTGCCCTTGTTCCAAAAATAATTTATGATTTTTTAAAAAATTTATAGTAGATTTTAAAAATAAGTGTGGTGGACACTGATTGTCCTAGTGTGTTCAGGCTGCTATAACAAATTACCCTAGACTGGGTAGCATAGAAATGACAGCCATTTATTTCTCACAGTTCTGGAGGCTGGGAAAACCAAGACCAAGGTGCCAGCAGTTTCAGTGTCTGGTGAGGTCCCGCTTCTGGTTCACAGACGGCCATCTTCTTGCTGTGTCCTCACATGGCAGGAGGGGTGAGGGAGCTCTCTGGGGTCTCTTTTATAAGGGCACTGATCCCATTCATGAGGGCTATGCCCTCATCACCTAATTACCTCCCAAATTAGGTCCCGCCTCCAAACACCACCACTTCAAAGACTAGGTTTCAACACATGAATTTTAGGGGACACAAACATTCAGACTGATGCATTACCAAGGCCCTTCTCCAGTGAAGAACTTGGTGCCCCAGCACAAATTTGAACAGCTCTGAGAGCCCATTCTACCTCCAGAGCTCCCCATGGGGTCAGCTGAGGCTATCACTGGGGCTGCGTTAAAGCTCAGCTTCTCCCCCTCCCCAATCTTGATTCTTCTCCACTCCCTCCCATAGGTGTTGATTCTAAGGGTACTCCTTAGTAAACATCCTGCACCTTAAATTCTGTCTCAAGGTCTGCTTCCCAGAAAGTCCAACCAGATTGAAAGTAAGTAAAGGCATAGAGCAGAAAAAACAGTCACCAGTATGACGTAAGCAGATGAAATGCATGCTGTGAGGTTCTACCCACTGCAAAAGGCAGGTAGGGTTCAGAGCTGACTCCATGCTTCCGTGCAGCCAAAATTAGGAGAGACATTCAATCAGATCCATGAGTCACAGTTTCCCAGACTAAAAATAAACCATTTGCCCAGAAGAAGAAAATATTCCTGATACTGAGACCCAAGAACTTTTTCCTGTGGGGCCTCCCCATGAGAACCCTATAGCAACAATAGCCTCTATATCTCCCTGCTCAGGGCAGGAGCATGTTTCACGAGATGTGTAAAGGTACAAACACCCTCATGACTTCATACGTGTGAACAGTGTAATTTTCTTTATTACTTTATATTAGACTTAATTTATATCTTGAGCCCTGGATCCCATTTCACCTGGTGAAAAAAATGTCATCTTAGTCAGTTCAGGGGAAACTCAGCCAATTAGGAGTAGTCGCCATTTATTCAGGTTTTTCCTAGTCCCCTTTCCCCACAGTATTCTCAAATGTATTATTTATGCAACAAGGTTCATATCCAAGGTTCTTCATGGTCATGAAATTTTTAACCTCAAAATCCTGACTTGAGAGACTTAAAACCCTGTTTTCTCAAAGTGTTATTTCTGCTCTGAGTCTCAGAAGTTTATTCTGAAATTCAAAGGCTGACAATTCCCTGTTACTTCTAACTTCTTTTCACATCCCTTTTCTGAGGCAATGGATACCTCCTAAAGTCTGAATGAGAAGGTAGAGGTGGGAGGGGAGGGCAAAAATGGGTCTACAGGAGATCAAATTAATAACAAGAGATTTTTTTTAAGCTTATTCGTTAATAGACTGTTATCATTTTTTCAAAATAATATTCTGCAGTGAAAACCAGTAGCACAACACTAGTATATAGAACAAATAAAAGTAATTTGGGGGCTTCCCTAGTGGCGCAGTGGTTGAGAGTCCGCCTGCCGATGCAGGGGACATGGGTTCGTGCCCCGGTCCGGGAAGATCCCACATGCCGCGGAGCGGCTGGGCCCGTGAGCCAAGGCCACTGAGCCTGCGCGTCCGGAGCCTGTGCTCTGCAACTGGAGAGGCCACAACAGTGAGAGGCCCGCGTACCGCAAAAAAAAAAGTAGTTTGGGTGAGGGGCTCAAACTATGTGCTCCAGACAGACAGCATGTGGTAAGGTGTAATTAAGTCAGGGATGTATTTTTTTATTGAAGTATAGTTGATTTACAATGTTGTGTTAATTTCTGCTGAACAGCAAAGTGGTTCAGTTGTACATACGTACACCTTCTTTTTTATATTCTTTTCCGTTATGTTTTATCACAGAATATTGAATTTAGTTCCCTGTGCTATAAAGTAGGACCTTGTTGCCTATCCATTCTATATATAATAGTTTGCATCTGCCACCTCAAACTCCCAATCCATCCCTTCCCCATCCCCCTCCCCCCTTGGCAACCAGAAGTCTGTTCTCTGGGTCTGTGAGTCTGTTTCTGTTTCATAGATAGGTTCATTTGTGTCATATTTTAGATTCCACATAAAAGTGATATCATACAGTATTTGTCGTTCTCTGTCTGACTTATTTCACTTAGCATAATACCCTCCAATCCATCCATGTTTATGCAAGTGGCATTATTTTGTTCTTTTTTTGTGGCTGAGCATTCCATTGTATATATGTACCACACCTTCTTTAAGGGATACATTTTAGAGTGGAGGAATGGATTGACTGCACAACTTTCAAGCATCCTTTCACAATGATCCTCCAAGTGGAATTAGGATTCTCTATTATTTATTTATATAATATTGTAATAGGGAAGAACCTTTTGTATTCTATTACAAGTTAAGCACTAAAGGGATGTTGCCTATAAGCTTAAATTATACATAATGGCCCATCTCTGGGAACCCGGCCTCCCAGGTAATGAGCATTAAGCTAAAATACCTTTGTTTAGCTCACAGGAGACATCCTAACCAGGCCCACCTGTGAATGACTTCAGGGAGGAAGAATTAACACACCCTCCGGAAGCTGACTGGAACCAGGAAATGTATGACTTTACTCCCTCCCCTTTTAGTATAAAGAAGCCCAAATTTTTTTTTATTTTGAGGGGGGGGAGGGGTATAATTAAGGATGAGAGATGCATCTTATATTTATTTTATTCTGTCTTGGTGTTATAGAAATGTATGATCACTGTGTATTATCAATGAGTGAAAATGATAAATGAAACAATACCAAACATGAATTTAGATTTAACAGTCCCCAGTTTTGACAAAGATCCAACATCTAGTCTTTGAAATAAAAACAGAGTAATGGAGCATGGTCAGATGCAACAGGATAAAACAGTTTATAGAAAGGCATATTTGAGAGTTAAATTTCATGAAGAAGCCTGAATTCTAACACAGGCAAAATGGCTCTTTGGGGACACGAGTCCACCATCTTCTCACTTTCCTGGGTTTCTGAATAAAGTCGCTGTTCCTTGCCCCAGGAACTCATCTCTCAGTTTATTGGCCTGTTGTGTGGCAAGCAGTACAAGCTAGGGCTCAGTAACAAATTTTGATGAGCCATCCAGGAGCCTTGCTGCTCGTGGCTAGCCGGTCCCAGTTGGGGAATTTTGGAGGTAGACCTAACACCTGCCAGGACCACTTGTCCTGAGAGTCTTCTCTTCAAAGTTCCCCCAAGCAGCACCGCTGCCCCAGCACTTGGCAGTTAGAGCAAGGAATCGACATTTGGGAGCCAACAGGCTCCATCCAGTAGGGTGAGTTGCTACAGTGTATACAGCCGGAAACTTTATTTCCCCTCTGTTTGGGGCTTTTTCTCCAGAATAAGCCAATTTGTTTTGTTTTTGAGTGGGGTACCTTGTGGGAGAGAGGAAAGAGTTGTTGGTCTTTTACCCGATTTGTGAACCAGTTTGTTTGTTTCTTTGGATGCTAGCATTGTGTGTGCCGTTTGTGTTTTGTTTGTCTTGAATTTCTATCTTGAAAAATGGGGAATGTTTCAACTATCCCTAAAGAAAGTCCTCTAAGGTGCATTTTGGATAAGGGATCTGATTACAGCTATGACCCCATGGGTGAGAGGAAGATGGTATTTTATTGTAACAATGTATGGCTGCAATACCTGTTAGGATCTCCACAGGAGGGTTAGGCAGGGTTATCTCGGCACCCTGTGCACCACGTACTGCTACGCTTGCTGTGTTAATTATGTCGTTTATGGTCTCCTGTGTCATTGGCATATGTAAAAGGCCAAGACCAAACCTGAGGGTTTATTTAGGATTTTCTGTTTGTCCTTTGGGTTTTTCATTTTGTTTGGTACTGTTTCTCCATTTATAGCCAAATCAGTTTTGTGATACTTAAAACTTTTACTGATGTCAAATGGAGGAAAGGAACAGGAAAAAAAAACTGTCTGTTCTTGTCCAAGAGTGGGGCATTCCGAGGAAGAAGAGAAAGGTTCCACTTGAAAATCACCAAAAGCTATAAATAGAAACAGAAGTGTCTTTTCCATAAATATTAGTTTAAAAGGGTTTAGCTATGTAGACGGGTGACCCTGATTTCTCCCATCTGCCAGAAATCCAGTTTGAATCCAGCCTCTTTTGCAACTGATGGGTTTTACATTGTTGTACCGAATTCATGGTTACAATTTTGGAATGGGAACTATGAGGTCCCTGTGTTTGTGTGTTTGTACATGTGTTTATAGATGTGTGGCATCATTGTCAAAATTAATTTGTAAAAGAACTCTATTTAATTTGCTTGAAGGAAATTAAGTTCTTATATAAATACTCAAATATAAAAGAAACTGGCCAGAATGAGTTTCAGGTTCACGTGATCTAGGAACCATTCACTATTGAATTAATATCTGGTGTTACAGTTAGCGTAAGGTGGTTGGTTTGATACAGATATACCTTTGGAGTCATCAACTTTAAGTATAATACTTTTATTATACCTAGGTTTACTAGAAATCAAATAAGACCTTATTATTCCTGTTACAAAAGCTTTTAACTAAATAGAGGTAAGTGAAGTAAAGAGTTTTGGGTAAACTATGGGAATAATGTTTTAGGAATATCTATCTAGAATAGTGTTTCTAGATTTTCATAACTTGAAACTAAACTAAGATCTAAAATAAGACTGAACTTAATTAAGAAAATAAATCTTAAAGGTAAAGTGGTAAAAAACATGAATTTGGTTCTCTAAGAGGTCAAAGTTTTCGTAAAATATTGAACTGCTTTTGGTAATCGTGAGTTTTTTTAAGTGATCTGTATTTGCCATTGAGATCTTTTATCACTGGTTAAAACTTTCTGATATTTTTGACAAACTTCCCAAAGATCAAGTTCTAAGTGAGGTTCATTTGGTCTCTGGCTAACTCTGGGGCTTTCTGGAGGGTTCCTGGAACACCTCACATTACTTGTTTTCTCTCCATCTGAGAGAGAGGAATATTAAACCAATTGGGCTTATTTGATGTGTTGAACTGCATGGGAGGCATTATCAAATGAGTGGTGATAAAACTTCTTAGATTGTATCATATGAGTAAATGTTATTAATATACACATTCTAGAAATTGTATGGGACTTCTAAAATTCTGGTATATGCTGGTAAGTGAAGCCAGTCACAATTTTACTAATTATCTTACATTGTTTGTCACGGCGGTAATCAAGATTCTGTTCAATTGCATTGTAATCCCAGTTGGTTGATGCCAAAGCAAAAAGGCATCCTTTTAATGGTTAGATGATCAATTGCTAGCTATGGTTTTACAGTGGCTTTTGAATAACTCTATAGCTGTTCTGTGAAGAAACAGGGAAGAATGGTGAAATCCTTCATGTGCAAGCATTTGTACTATTCTCAGGAAACATAAGAAAAAGAAGGGAGTGAGAGTGATGATATGTTGCTTCAAACCTTAACTCCTCTGGCTGAGCTAGCTGTTCCAGAGGCTCTGGACATTATGCCAATATATCCACCCTTTCCACCACCTTCCATTCTTATGCAGCCCCAATTCCTGACACTGAGGCTCAGGGCTTCCCCTCCTTATAGGGATCGATTAGAAAATCCTGTGTTAGTTTCTGGTACAGGGACTTGGTCTGGTATCGCGATCTAAGACTCGACAGGGCACCCAATTTGGTTTCAGGACAGGGGATTTCTCTCGTGCAATTTCTCTCGCGCCATTATCTCGTAGGGGGCCTAAATGCAAACGACCAGCCGGCTAGGTTTCTCAGACTTCTTTAGTTGGAAAGAACGCAACCCTCCTTATAGGGAGGATCCTCTACACCTGAAGCCCACTTGGTAGCACTCACAGCTGAACCAAACTGGGACCCCCCCCCCGTAAGGGAAGAAGGCCTTTATTAGAGCACTACTTATTAGTGCATCTTGGCAGAGCTTTGAAAAGGAAAACCAAAGCAAAAGATTTTGAACAAAATTCAAGAAATTCAGCAAAACAAAGACCTCTCTGAATTTTGGAAAGGATTTATCAGGCCTACAGACATCATACTAATGCAGATCCCGAGGCCCCTGAAAATATTAAAGTGGTAAATTTGACCTTTTGGGGCAAAGTGCCTCAGGTATCAAGAGAAAGTTGCAAAAATTAGATGGGCCATTTGGAATGAACCCTTCTCAACTGGTAGATGTTGCTTTTAAAGTGTTGAACAGGGAACAACAACAGAAAAAAGAAGATGCAAAAGGAAATGCCACTTTTTTGGCAGCGGCGCTGGATTCCCAGAGGCGAGTAACTGGAAGAGAGGTAAGCCCCCATTGGGGAGGGAACAATGTGCTTACTGTAAGGAGGAGGAACAGTGGAAAACAGGTTGCCTAGGCTAAAACAGAAGAGCAATAAAAGACGAGAGCCTCTCATGGTAGAAAGAGAGGAACCTCTGAAGAGGCCCAGGGGCTCCCTTGGACTTGAGTGCCTAATTCTCCACAAAAGGATCTCCCTGGGTAAAACTGACAGTGGGGAATGAGCTGATGAACTTCCTGATGACCTCACCCTGAAGTTTTTCACCAGAATAGCTTGACATCAGAGTCTCACCAGAACATGCTTTAAGCCTACAGATGGCGCTAATGAAAACCCCAGAAAAGGAGACAGAGCTCTTTCCCCCAAGGTCTTGAAAAATAACCCAAAGACTGCTGTCAGACCTCCCCAGATGGGAACTCTACACAGAGGAACCTGTCCCACCAAGGACTGAAAAATAGACTTTACTCACATGCCTTAGACTGCAAGAAGTTTCAGATAACCTGCTAGTGTTTGTGTGGACACTTTTTTAGGACGAGTGGAAGCATATCCCACCTGGACAGAAAATCTCTGAAGTGGTTAAAGCCCTCCTAGGGAAATTATCCCCTGATTTGGATGAAGGCATTAAAACTGCATTCATCTTGGAGACCACAATCAACAGGAAAAAAACAAGAAAATGAATTATACATTAAAAAGGAATGTCGCGGGCTTCCCTGGTGGCACAGTGGTTGAGAGTCCACCTGCCGATGCAGGGGACACGGGTTCGTGCCCCGGTCCGGGAAGATCCCACATGGCGCGGAGCGGCTAGGCCCGTGAGCCATGGCCACTGAGCCTGCGCGTCCAGAGCCTGTGCTCTGCAACGGGAGAGGCCACAACAGTGAGAGGTCCGCGTACCGCAAAAAAAAAAAAAAAAAAAGGAATGTCGCTAAATACATCAAGAGACTAATTTAACTTGGGATAAGGCCTTACCAGTTGCCCTGCTCTTGAGGTTGTCTCCCAAAATGAAAAGGCCATTATGCAAATTACGATTATTTTGGTGTCTGTTACCACTAACTAAGCCCAGGCAGTTTGCTCTACCTTTCAAATCCCTGGAAAGGACAGGCTTGGGGTGGCAGTGTTGAGTAAGGTGAAAGTTCAAAGGCTGCTGAGGTTACAGTGACGGTAGCAGAGCAAAGTACTTCCACTTCAATTACAAAGTTCAAGAGGGCAAGGAGCCCCCTGAAGATGGAATTAAAACAGCAGATGCCACAGAGCTGTGGCTGCTGAGAATGCTGAAAACATGAAGCCGCTAAACTGTCTGGATTGCTGTGGGAGCAGACACTTTTGGTTTATACCTGCAAGGAGAGAAGGAGAGATGCTTTCTGTAAATGAGAAGGAATGACTTGAAGGTAATCTATTTAAATAGTGAGCTTGAGTGGTCCTTACCGCTAAGGAAAACAGGCAGCCCCATATAGCTGAATATCTTTTTGGCGTTATTAGGGAGAAGGACACCATTACTGTGAAGTTTGTACACTTTACAGGTGTACCCGTTTTATTGCACTTCACCTTATTGTGCTTCGCAAATACTGCATTTCTTTATAAATTGAAGGTCTGTGGCAACCCTGCATCAAGCAAGTCATTTTTTCAACAGCATTTGCTCGCTTCCTGACTTTGTCCCATTTTGGTAATGCTTGCAGTATTTCAAACTTTTTCATTATTATATTTGTAATGGTCATCTGTGATCAGTGATCTTTGTTACTATTGTAATTGTTTGGGGGCACCACAGACTATGCCTGTATCAGACGCAAACTTAATTGATAAATGTTGCTTGTGTTCTGACTGCTCTGCCGACCAGCCTTTCCCCATCTCTCTCCCTCTCCTTGGGCCTCCCTATTCCCTGAGGCACAATAATATTGAAATTCAGCCAACTGTAACCCTACAATGACCTCTAAGTGTTCAAGTGAAAGAGTCACACATCTCTCACTGTAAATCAAACACTAAAAATGACTAAGCTTAGTGAGGAAGGCATGTCAACAGCTGAGGCAGGCCAAAAGCTAGGCCTCTTGCACCAAACAGCCAAATTGTAAATGCAAAGGAAAAGTTCTTGAAGGAAATTAAAAGTGCTACTCCAGTGAACACATGAATGATAAGAAAGAAAAACAGCCTCATTGCTGATATGAAGAAAGTAGTAATGGTCTGGACAGAAGATCACACCAACCACAACATTCCCTTAAGCCATACCTAACCCTGAGCAAGGCCCTAATTCTCCTCAATTCTGTGAAGGCTGAGAGAGACCAAGAAGCTGCAGAAGAAATCTAACAGAGGTTGGTTAATGAGGTTTAAGGAAAGAAGCCATCTCCACGACATAAAAGTGCAGGGTGAAGCAGCAAGTGCTGAATGGAGGTGGCTACACTAAACAACAGATCTTCAGTGTAAACAAAACAGCCTTATGTAGGAAAGAGATGCCATCTAGGACTTTCATAGCTTGAGAGGAGAAATCAATGCCTGGCTTCAAAGGACAGGCTGACTCTCTTGTTAGGGGCTAATGCAGCTGGTGATTTTAAATTGAAGCCAGTGCTCATTTACCATTCTGAAAATCCTAGGGCCCTTAAGAATTATGCTAAATCTACTCTGCCTCTGCTCTATAAATGGAAAAATAAAACCTAGATGACAGCACATCTGTTAACAACATGATTTACTGAATATTTTAAGCCCACTGTTGAGACTTACGGCTCAGAAAAAAAAACCCTTTCAAAATATTACTGCTCACTGATAACGCACCTGGTCACCCATGAGCTCTGAGGGAGATGTACAATGAGATTTATTCATGCTTGCAAACACAACATCCATTCTGCAGCCCATGAATCAAGGAATAATTTTGGCTTTCAAGACTTAACAGTTAAAAAATACATTTTATAGTGCTATAGCTGCCATACATAGTGATTCCTCTGATGGATCTGAGCAAAGCTAATTGAAAACCTTCTGGAAAAGGTTAATCATTCTACATGCCATTAAGAACATTCATGATTCATGGGAAGATGTCAAAATAACAATATTAACAGGAGTTTGGAAGAAGTTGATTCCAACCCTCATGGATGACTTTGAGGGGTTCAAGACTTCAGGGGAAGAAGTAACTGCAGATGTGGTGGAAATAGCAAGAGAACTAAAATTGGAAGTGAGACCTGAAGTTGTGACTGAATTGCTGCAATCTCATGATAAAACTTTAATTGATGAGGAGTTTCTTATGGATGAGCAAAGAAAGTGGTTTCTTGAGATGGAATCTACTCCTGGTAAAGATGCTATGAAGATTGTTGAGATAACAACAAAAGTTTTAAAACATTACATAAACTTAGTTGATATAGCAGCGGCAGGGTGTGAGAGGATTGACTCCCAATTCTGAAAGTTCTGCTGTGGGTAACAATGGTATTGAACAGCATTGCAGGCTACAGAGAAGTGGTTCATGAAAGGAAGAATCAATTGATGCGTCAAACATCATTGTCTTATTTCAAGGAATCGTCACAGCCACCCACCCTTCAGCAGCCACCACCCTGATCAGTCAGCAGCATCAACATCAAGGCAAGACCCTCCGCCAGCAAAAAGATTACAACTTGCTGAAGGCTCAGATGACGGTTAGCACTTTTTAGCAATAAAGTATTCCTTAGTTAAGGTATGTATGTTGTTTTTTTAGACTTAATGCTATTGCACACTCAATAGACTACAGTATAGTGTAAATATAACTTTTTACATGCGTTGGGAAACCAAAAATTTCTTGAGACTCACTTTATTGCAGTATTGCAAAATAATGTTTTGTTGTGGTGGTCTGGAATCAAACACGCAATATCTCTGAGTTATGCCTATATATCTGCATGTCGCAGTTTCAATAGTAATGTTTCACCTATACGACTGCTTAACTCCACAGCAAGTATTTGAAAGGATGTGATTGTAGGTAGGCTATTATTTATTATGAAATTATTCAAAATAGGAAGACCTATAAAGAATAATAAAATGAACCTCTTACAACCACTACTTATGAAGGAAGCGTTGCAAATGGATTTGAAACTCTCTATGTATCTCCTCCCCAAATGTAATTCATTCCCTACCTTACACAGGTAACTACTGTCCTGAATTTGGTAATTATCATTCCAATGCATTTCTACACGTTTGCTACATATATATATAACCATAGCATTGTTTTATACTCTATATATTTAAACTTTACATAAATGGTGTGATACTGTGTGAATCTTTCTCTATTTTTAAGTCTCACGTTTGTGAGACTTATCTATCTTGTTATATTTTATCTCTAGTCGATTTTCAGTGCTATATATTATTCCCTTGCATATTGTTTCACTTTTTTATCCTTCTGGGTGATGGTTGTTTCTGGTCTTTGCAATGACAAAAAATATGAACATATCGAGTTTTTGTGTGCAAAGTCAAATACTTATTTGGCTGATGATTCTCAAAGTATGGTCCATAGACCCCTGATGGGCCCAAGACCCTTTCAGGCAATGCATGAGGTCAAAACCAGTTTCATAATAACACAGAGATATATTTACCTTTTCCATTGTGTTGAGATTTGCTGGTGTAAAAGCAATGGTAGGCAACATGACTGGCGCCTTACACAAACCAAGGCAGTGGCACCACTAGCAGTCATTGTATTCTTTACTACTGTACACTAGGGGTTTTAAAAAAACCACTTAAGAATATTAGTTTATTAAATGTCAACTCTTACATCCTCATCTATTTAGTGTTCTGTATGTCACAAGTAAGCACAAAGTACTTCTGTTGTGTGTCCGAGTGCAATAGTGTCTCAAGGAAAAGCACTTGTACAATTGAGTTGCAACATTAACCATAATTTTTCTTCATGGAATATTTTTTATTTGAAAGAACAACTGGCAGACAAACCATGATTATTTCAGTCTTAGGTATTGGACAGACATTTTATCAAAATCAATGACATGAGTTTTCAAGCAAAAATTTGAATTTTTGAAACTTGAATCCAGTTGTAACCTTAACAGCTTCTCAGTATTTCAAGATTTATCTGATGAAATGAACGGTGATTTTTTTTTATGTTGTATAATGGAATTAAATACATCAACACTTAGAAAATCTGTATAACTTGGTAAACTAATATTTTCTAAATGACCAATACAAAATATTACAAAATGACCTATGGGTAAAAAAATCCTTCCAAAGTACAAGATAGACTATATATTTTAATAGATTATAAAAAGTTCATTGATAATGTTTCAAATTCCTAATTTCAACTGACCTTTAAAAAACTACCACTTGTTAAGTTTGGAATATAGTATCAAGAAGAGCCACAATTATCTGAAAAGGCTACTGTAGTACTCCTCCCTTTTCTGATTCCATCTCTTTGTGAGTCTATTTTCTTCATATACTTCAATCAAAACAATATACTACTACAGACTGAATATAGAAACAAACACCAGCTGTCTTCTATTAAGCTAGACCTAAAGATATTTGCAGAAATGTAAAATAATGCCACTCTTATCACTAAAATTTTTGTTTTGGAAAATATAATTATTTTGTAAAAATGTTATTCATATTAACATGTAATGGGCTTGTTACTTTTTAAATGACTTAATAAATGTATTTTTAAATTTCTCAACGTTATTTTCTAATACAGTAAATACTGATAGACATCACTCACATAAACAAAAGATCTTTGGTATCCTCAATGATTGTTCAAGGTTTAAAAAGTTCCTGGGGGGACTTCCCTGGTGGTCCAGTGATTAAGAATCCATCTTGCAATGCAGGGGACGCCAGTTAGACCCCTGGTCAGGGAACTAAGATCCCACATGCCACGGGGCAACTAAGCCTGCACACCACAACTAGAGAGCCTGAGTGGTGCAACTATGGAGCCCACGCACTCTAGAGCCCGTGCCACAGCAAGAGAGAAGCCCACACACCACAACGAAGGGCCACTAAGACCCGACACCCAACACAGCCAGTAAATAAATAAATAATTTTTAAAATAAATAAATATTTTTTTAAAGAAGAAAGGTCCTGGGGCCAGAAATTTTAAGAACTGCTGCTAGAAGATATATCCAAGAGAAGAATTGCTAGATTGGATTTTATCTTTGCTAAATATTTCCAAATTATTCTCCAAAATCATTATCAATTTAAACTCTCACTTGCAGTATGTGAGGGTGTCCATTGCTCACATCCTTCTCAGCATTCTGGAATTGTTTCAGACTTAAAGTTTTGCTATATCTCATAGGTGCCAAAGTGGTGATTGGGGAGATTATACACTTTCCATGTACTTCTTGGCTCTACAGATTTTCTCTTCTTTGAAATTTCTGTTTACACTTTTTGCACATTCCTCTATTAAGTTGTCTTTTCACATGAACTTTTAGGGACTCTTTACATTTTCCAGGGATGTATCCTAGCTGGTTTCTCTTTTTACACTTTTTAATTTTTAATATTTTTCTTTTATATAATGGATTTGATTAGAGATTACATAAAATGCATAATAGTTATGGGTAACATTGATGCAAAACTCCTTCTATAATTAATTTCCCATAGTACCAGTTGACTTATCATTACAAAAAATCTATTCATGAACTTCCCTTGTTAAAATCTTTTACTGATTTTCATTGTATGACATCCAGGCCACCTGTTGTTGGATACCACTTATCTTTTCAGAATTCATTTCCCAGAATACTCTCCCAAGAAGCACATGGTTTAGTGCAGAATTTCCCAAACATTTTTGGTCACATAACACTCTTTATTTTTAAGTATTATAATGACAAAACACTAGCAGGGGCACAAAATAAAAGGCTCTCGAATTAAGGAGAGAAGTATAACTGATTTAATTATAGTAAAATATTATTGAAATTTGATGTATGATTTTATTTTTTAATTTTTATTTTATATTGGAGTATAGTTGATTTACAATCTTGTGTTAGTTTCAGGCGTACAGCTAAGTGATTCAGTTATTCATTACATATATCCAATTCTTTTTCAGATCCTTTTCCCATATAGGTTATTACAGAATACTGAGTAGGGTTCCCTGTGCCATATAGTGGGTCCTTTTTGATTATCTGTTTTATATATAGTAGGGTGTATATGTTAATCCCAAACTCCTAATTTATTCCTCCCCCCCCTCCCATGTTTCACCTTTGGTAATCATAAATTTGATTTTGAAGTCTGTGAGTCTGTTTCTGTTTTGTAAATAGGTTCATTTGTATCAATTTTTTTAGATTCCACATACAAGTGATATATGATATTTGTCTTTCTCCTTCTGACTTATTTCACTTAGTACGGTAATCTCTAGGTCCATCCACATTGCTGCAAATGGCATTATTTCATTCCTTTTTATGGCTGACTAATATTCCATTGTATATATGTGCCACATCTTCTTTATCCATTCCTCTGTCAATGGACATCTAGGTTGCTTCCATGTCTT
Source organism: Leucopleurus acutus (assembly GCF_964270905.1). Taxonomy (NCBI): domain Eukaryota; kingdom Metazoa; phylum Chordata; class Mammalia; order Artiodactyla; family Delphinidae; genus Leucopleurus; species Leucopleurus acutus. The sequence continues at coordinate 107,586,437 of NC_139147.1, forward strand.
GGCTATTGTAAATAGTGCTGCAGTGAACATTGGGGTGCTTATATCTTTTCGAATTATGGTTTTCTCTGGATATATGCCCAGGAATGGGATTGCTGGATCATATGGTAGCTGTGTTTTTAGTTTTTTAAGGAACCTTCATACTGTTCTCCATAGTGGTTGTGCAAATTTACATTCCCACCAACAGTGTAGGAGGGTTCCCTTTTCTCCACACCTTCTCCAGCATATATTATTTGTAGACTTTTTGATGATGGCCATTCTGACCGGTATGAGGTGATACCTCATTGTATTGATAGTTTGTTTGTTTTCCACCATGCAGCTTGCATCTTAGTTCCCCGACCAGGGATTCAACCCGGGCAGCGGCAGTGAAATTGTTGAGTCCTAACCACTGGACCGCAAGGGAATCCCCAACCTCAGTGTAGTTTTGACTTGCATTTCTCTAATAATTAGTGATGTTGAGCATCTGTTCATGTGCTTTTTGGCCATCTGTATGTCTTCTTTGGTGAAATGTCTATTTAGATCTTCTGCACATTTTTTGATTGGATTATTTGTTTTTTCTGATACAGAGCTGCATAAGCTATTTGTATATTTTGGAGATTAATCCCTTGTCAGTTGCTTCACTTGCAAATATTTTCTCCTATTCTGTGGCTTCTCTTTTCGTTCTGTTTATGGCTTCCTTTGCTGTGCAAAAGCTTTTAAGTTTCATTAGCTCCCATTTGTTTATTTTTGTTTTTATTTTCATTACTCTAGGATGTGGATGCAAAAAGATACTGCTGAGATTTGTCAAAGAGTGTTCTGCCTATGTTTTCCTCTAAAAGTTTTATAGTATCTGGCCTTACATTTAGGTCTTTAATCCATTTTGAGTTTATTTTTCTGTATGGTGTTAGAGAATGTTCTAATTTCATTCTTTTATATGTAGCTGTCCAATTTTCCCAGTACCACTTATTGAAGAGGCTGTCTTTTCTCCATGGTATATACTTGCTTCCTTTGTTGTAGATTAATTGACCAAAGGTGCATGGGTTTATTTCTGGGCTTTCTATCCTGTTCCATTGATCTATATTTCTGTTTTTGTGCCCATAGCATACTGTCTTGATTACTGTAGCTTTGTAGTATAGTCTGAAGCCAGGGAGCCTGATTCCTCCAGCTCCATTTTTCTTTCTCGGGATTGCTTTGGCTGTCAGGGACTTTTGTGTTTCCATACATATTTTAAAATTTTTGTTCTAATTAATTCTGTGAAAAATGCCATTGATAATTTGATACGTATTGCATTGAATCTTTAGGTTGCCTTGGGTAGTAATAGTCATTTTGACGATATTGATTCTTCCAATCCAAGTAGATGGTATATCTTTCCATGTGTTTGGGTCATCTTCAGTTTCTTTCATCAGCGTCTTAGTTTTCAGAGTACAGGTCTTTTGCCTCCTTAGGTGGGTTTATTCCTAGGTATTTTATTCTTCTTGATGCGATGGTAAATGGGATTGTTTCCTTAATTTCTCTTTCTGATCTTTCATTGTTAGTGTAAAGGAATGCAATAGATTTCTGTCTTAATTTTGTATCCTGCAACTTTACCAAATTCATTGATGAGCTCTAGTTTCCTGGTAGCATTCTATGTATGATATCATATTATCTGCAGACAGTGACAGTTTTACCTCTTCTTTTCCTACTTGGATTCCTTTTGTTTCTTTTTCTTCTCTGATTGCCATGGCTAGGACTTCCAAAACTATGCTGAATAAAAGTGGCAAGAGTGGACATCCTTGTCTTGCTCCTGATCTTAGAGGAAATGCTTTCAGCTTTTCACCATTGAGAATGATGTTAGCTGTGGGTTTTTTGCATATGGCCTTTATTATGTTGAGGTAAGGTCCCTCTCTTCCCACTTTCTGGAGGGTTTTTATCATAAATGGGTGTTGAATTTTGTCAAAAGCTTTTTCTGCATCTATTGAGATGATCATATTGTTTTTATTCTTCGATTTGTTAATCTGGTGTATCACACTGATTGATTCGCAGGTACTGAAGAATCCTTGCATCACTGGGATGAATCCCACTTGATCATGGTGTATGATCTTTTTAATGTGGTGTTGGATTTTGTTTATTAGTATTTTGTTGAGTATTTTGCATCTATGTTCATCAGTGATATTGGCCTGTAATTTTCTTTTTTTGTGGTATCTTTGTCTGGTTTTGGTATCAGGGTGATGGTGGCCTCGTAGAATGAGGTTAAGAGTGTTCCTTCCTCTGCAGTTTTTTTGAACAGTTTCAGAATAGGTGATAGCTCTTCTCTAAATGTTTTATAGAATTCTCCTCTGGAGCCATCTGGCCCTGAACTATTGTTTGTTGGGATTTTTTTAAATCACTGTTTCAATTTCATTACTTGTGAATGGTCTCTTAATATTTTCTATTTCTTCCTGGTTCAGTCATGGAAGGTTGTACCTTTCTAAGAATTTGTCCATTTCTTCTCCATTGTCCATTTTATTGGCATATAGTTGCTTGTATTATGATCCTTTGTATTTCTGTGGTGTCAGTTGTAACTTTTTCATTTCTAATTTTATTGATTTGAGCCCTCTCCCTTTTTTTCATTTTTCTTTTAACATTTTTATTGGAGTATAATTACTTTACAATGGTGGGTTAGTTTCTGCTTTATAACAAAGTGAATCAGCTATACATATACATATACCCCCATATCTCCTCCTTCTTTCTTCTCCCTCCTACCCTCCTTATCCCACCCCTCTAGGTGGTCACAAAGTACTGAGCTGATCTCCCTGTGCTATGCGGCTGCTTCCCACTAGCTATCTATTTTACATTTGGTAGTATATATAAGTCCTTGCCACTCTCTCACTTCGTCCCATTTTACCCTTCTGCATCCCCATGTCCTGAAGTCCATTCTCTACGTCTGCGTCTTTATTCCTGTGCTGCCCCTAGGTTCTACAGAACCTTTTTTTTTTTTTTTTAGATTCTATATATATATATGTGTGTGTTAGCATACAGTATTTGTTTTTCTCTTTCTGACTTACTTCACTCTGTATCACAGACTCTAGGTCCACCCACCTCACTACAAAATTCAATTTCATTTCGTTTTATGGCTGAGTAATATTCCACTGTATATATGTGCCACATCTTTATCCATTCATTTGTCAATGGACACTTAGGTTGCTTCCATGTCCTGGTTATTGTAAATAGAGCTGCAATGAACATTGTAGTACATGACTCTTTTTCAATTATGGTTTTCTCAGGGTAGGTGCCCAGTAGTGGGATTGCTGGGTCGTATGGTAGTTCTATTTTTAATTTTTTAAGGAACCTCCATACTGTTCTCCATAGTGGCTATATCAATTTACATTCACACCAACAGTGCAGGAGGGTTCCCTTTTCTCCACACCCTCTCCAGCATTTATTGTTTCTAGATTTTTTGATAATGGCCATTCTAACTGGTGTGAGGTGATACCTCACTGTAGTTTTGATTTGCATTTCTCTAATGATTAGGAATGTTGAGCATTCTTTCATGTGTTTGTTGGCAATCTGTGTATCTTCTTTGGAGAAATGTCTGTTTAGGTCTTCTGCCCATTTTCGGATTGGGTTGTTTTCTTTTTGATATTGAGCTGCTTTTATATTTTGGAGATTAATCCTTTGTCAGTTGCTTCATTTGCAAATATTTTCTCCCATTCTGAGGGCTGTCTTTTCATCTTGTTTATGGTTTCTTTTGCTGTGCAAAAGCTTTTAGGTTTCATTAGGTCCCATTTGTTTATTTTTGTTTTTATTTCCATTTCTCTAGGAGGTGGGTCAAAAAGGATCTTGCTGTGATTTATGTCATAGAGTGTTCTGCCTATGTTTTCCTCTAAGAGTTTTATAGTGTCTAGCCTTACATTTAGGTCTTTAATTCATTTTGAGTTTATTTTAGTGTATGGTATTAGGGAGGGTTCTAATTTCATTCTTTTACATGTAGCTGTCCAGTTTTCCAGGCACCACTTATTGAAGAGCCTGTCTATTCTCCATTGTATATTCTTTCCTCCTTTATCAAAAATGAGATGACCATATGTGCGTGGGTTTATCTCTGGGCTTTCTATCCTGTTCCTTTGATCTATATTTCTGTTTTTGTGCCTGTGCCATACTGTCTTGATTACTGTAGCTTTGTAGTATAGTCTGATGTCAGGGAGCCTGATTCCTCCAGCTCTGTTTTTCTTTCTCAAGATTGCTTTGGCTATTCGGGGTCTTTTATGTTTCCATACATATTGTGAAATTTTTTGTTCTAGTTCTGTGAAAAATGCCAGTGGTAGTTTGATAGGGATCGCATTGAATCTGTAGATTGCTTTGGGTAGTAGAGTCATTTTCACAATGTTGATTCTTCCAATACAAGAACATGGTAAATCTCTCCATCTGTTTGTATCATCTTTGATTTCTTTCATCAGTATCTTATAGTTTTCTGCATACAGGTCTTTTGTCCCCTTAGGTAGGTTAATTCCTACATATTTTATTCTTTTTGTTGCAATGGTAAATGGGAGTGTTTCCTTAATTTCTCTTTCATATTTTTCATCATTAGTGTATAGGAATGCAAGAGATTTCTGTGCATTAATTTTGTATCCTGCTACTTTAGCAAATTCATTGATTAGCTCCAGTAGTTTTCTGGTAGAATCTTTAGGATTCTCTATGTATAGTATCATGTCATCTGCAAAAAGTGACAGCTTTACTTCTTCTTTTCCGATTTGTATTCCTTTTATTTCTTTTTCTTCTCTGATTACTGTGGCTAAAACTTCCAAAACTATGTTGAATAATAATGGTGAGAGTGGACAATTTGTCTTGTTCCTGATCTTAGTGGAAATGGTTTCAGTTTTTCACCATTGAGAACAGTGTTGGCTGTGGGTTTGTCATATATGGCCTTTATTATGTTGAGGTAAGTTCCTTCTATGCCTACTTTCTAGAAAGTTTTTATCATAAATGGGTGTTGAATTTTGTCGAAAGCTTTCTCTGCATCTGTTGAGATGATCATATGCTTTTTCTCCTTCAATTTGTTAATATGGTGCATCACATTGTTTGATTTGTGTATATTGAAGAAGGCTTGCATTCCTGGGATAAACCCCACTTTATCATGGTGTTTGATCCTTTTAATGTGCTGTTGGATTCTGTTTGCTAGTATTTTGTTGAGGATTTTTGCATCTATGTTCATCAGTGATATTGGCCTGTAGTTTTCTTTCTTTGTGACATCTTTGTCTGGCTTTGGTATCACAGTGATGGTGGCCTCATAGAATGAGTTTGGGAGTGTTCCTCCCTCTGCTATATTTTGGAAGAGTTTGAGAAGGACAGGTGTTAGCTCTTCTCTAAATGTTTGTTAGAATTTGCCTGTGAAGCCATCTGGTCCTGGGCTTTTGTTTGTTGGAAGATTTTTAATCACAGTCTCAATTTCTGTGCTTGTGATTTGTCTATTTATATTTTCTGTTTCTTCCTGGTTCAGTCTTGAAGGTTGTGCTTTTCTAAGAATTTGTCCATTTCTTCCAGGTTTTCTATTTTATTGGCATAGAGTTTCTTTTAGTAATGTCTCATGATCCTTTGTATTTCTGCAGTGTCAGTTACTTCTACTTTTTCATTTCTAATCCTATTGATTTGAGTCTTCTCCCTTTTTTTCTTGATGAGTCTGGCTAATGGTTTGTCAATTTTGTTTATCTTCTCAAAGAACCAGATTTTAGTTTTATTGATCTTTGCTGTTGTTTCCTTCATTTCTTTTTCATTTATTTCTGATCTGATCTTTACGATTTCTTTCCTTCTGCTAACTTTGGGGATTTTTTTGTTCTTCGTTCTCTAATTGCTTTAGGTGTAAGGTTAGGTTGTTTATTTGAGATGTTTCTTGTTTCTTGAGTTAGGATTGTATTGCTATGAACTTCCCTCTTAGAACTGCTTTTGCTGCATCCCATAGGTTTTGGGTCTTCATGTTTTCATTGTCATTTGTTTCTAGGTATTTTTTGATTTCCTCTTTGATTTCTTCAGTGATCCCTTGGTTATGAAGTAGTATATTATTTACCCTCCATGTGTTTGTATTTTTTACAGTTTTTTTTCTGTAATTGATATCTAGTCTCATAGTGTTGTGGTCGGAAATGATACTTGATACGATTTCAATTTTCTTAAATTTACCAACGCTTGATTTGTGACCCAAGATATGATCTATCCTGGAGAATGTTCCATGCACACTTGAGAAGGAAGTGTATTCTGTTGTTTTTGGATGGAATGTCCTATAACTATCAGCTAAGTCCATCTTGTTTAATGTATCATTTAAAGCTTGTGTTTCCTTATTTATTTTCATTTTGGATGATGTGTCCATTGGTAAAAGTGGGGTGTTAAAGTCCCTTAATATGACTGTGTTACTGTTAATTTCCCCTTGTATAGCTGTTAGCATTTGCCTTATGTATTGATGTGCTCCTATGTTGGATGCATAAATATTTACAATTGTTGTATCTTCTTCTTGGATTGATCCCTTGATCATTATGTAGTGTCCTTCTTTGTCTCTTGTAATAGTCTTTATTTTAAAGTCTATTTTGTCTGATATGAGAATTGCTACTCCAGCTTTCTTTTGATTTCCACTTGCATGGAATATCTTTTTCCATCCCCTTACTTTCAGTCTGTATGTGTCCCTAGGTCTGAAGTGAGTCTCTTGTAGACAGCATATGTATGGGTCTTGTTTTTGTATCCATTCAGCCAGTCTATGTCTTTTGGTTGGCGCATTTAATCCATTTACATTTAAGGTAATTATCGATATATATGTTCCTATTCCCATTTTCTTAATTGTTTGGGGTTTGTTATTGTAGGTCTTTTCCTTCTCTTGTGTTTCCTGCCTAGAGAAGTTCCTTTAACATCTGTTGTAAAACTGGCTTGGTGGTACTGAATTCTCTTAGCTTTTGCTTGTCTGTAATGTTTTTAATTTCTCCATAGAATCTGAATGAGATCCTTGCTGGCTAGAGTAATCTTTTAGGTTTTTCCCTTTCATTACTTTAAATATGTCCTGCCGCTCCCTTCTGGCTTGCAGAGTTTCTGCTGAAAGATCAGATGTTAACCTTATGGGGATTCCCTTGTATGTCATTTGTTATTTTTCCCTTGCTGTTTTTAATATTTTTTCTTAGTTTGATTAATATGTGTCTTGGCATGTTTCTCCTTGGATTTATCCTGTATGGTACTCTCTGTACTTCCTGGACTTGATTAACTATTTCCTTTCCCATATTAGGGAAGTTTTCAACTATAATCTCTTCAAATATTTTCTCAGTCGCTTTCTTTTTCTCTTCTTCGGGGACCCCTATAATTCGAATGTTGGTGCGTTTAATGTTGTCCCAGAGGTCTCTGAGACTGTCCTCAATTATTTCATTCTTTTTCCTTTATTCTGCTCTGCAGTAGTTATTTCCACTATTTTATCTTCCAGGTCACTTATCCATTCTTCTGCCTCAGTTATTCTGCTCTTGATTCCTTCTAGAGAATTTTTAATTTCATTTATTGTGTTGTTCATCATTGTTCGTTTGCTCTTTAGTTCTTCTAGGTCCTTGTTAAAAGTTTCTTGTATTTTCTCCATTCTATTTCCAAAATTTTGGATCATCTTTACTATCATTACTCTGAATTCTTTTCCAGTTAGGCTGCCTATTTCCTCTTCATTTGTTTGTTCTGGTGGGTTTTTACCTTGCTCCTTCATCTGCTATGTATTTCTGTGTCTCCTAATTTTGCTTAACTTACTATGTTTGCGGTCTCCTTTTTGCAGGCTGCAGGTTCGTAGTTCCCATTGTTTTTGGTGTCTGCCCCCAGTGGCTAATGTTGGTTCAGTGGGTTGTGTAGGTGGAGGGGACTAGTGCCTGTGTTCTGGTGGATGAGGCTGGATATTGTGTTTCTGGTGGGCAGGTCTGCATCGGGTGGTGTGTTTTGGGGTGTCTGTGCCCTTATTATGATTTTAGGCAGCCTCTCTGCTAATGGGTGGGGTTGCATTCCTGTCTTGCTAGTTGTTTGGCATAGGGTGTCCAGCACTGTAGCTTGCTGGTCATTGAGTGGCGCTGGGTCTTAGAGTTGCAATGGAGCTCTGTGGGAGAGCTTTTGCTGTTTGATATTACATAGAGCTTGGAGGTCTCTGGTGGACCAATGTCCTGATCTCGGCTCTCCCACCTCAGAGGCACAGGTCTGACACCCAGTCGGAGCACCAAGACCCTGTCAGCCACACGGCTCAGAAGAAAAGGGAGAAAGAAGGAGGGAAGGAAGGAAGGAAGGAAAGAAGGAAGAAAGAAGGCAAGAAAGAAAGAAGGCAAGAAAGACAGAAGGCAAGAAGGAAAGAAAGAAGGAAAGAAGGAAGGAAAGAAAGGAAGAAAGGGAGAAAGGGGTAAGTTATTAAAATAAAAAATAATTATTAAAAATAAAAAAATTTAAAAGTATTAAAAAACAGCAAAAAAAGAAAATAAAAAGAAAGAAAGAAGAGAGCAACCAAACCAAAAAACAAATCCACCAATGATAACAAGCACTAAAAACTATACTACAAAAAATAAATGGACAGACAGAACCCTAGGACAAATGGTAAAAGCAAAGCTATACAGACAAAATCACACAAAGAAACATACACATACACACTCACAAAAAGAGAAAAAGGAAAAATATATATATATATTGTTGCTCCCAAAGTCCACCGCCTCAATTTTGGGATGATTCATTGTCTATTCATGTATTCCACAGTTGCAGGGTACATCAAGTTGATTGTGGAGATTTAATCCGCTGCTCCTGAGGCTGCTGGGAGAGATTTCCCATTCTTTTTTGTTGGCACAGCTTCTGGGGTTCAGCTTTGGACTTGGCCCCGTCTCTGAATGTAGGTCCCCTGAGGGCATGTGTTCTTCACATGGGGTTAAAGCAGTGGCTGATTTGGGGGCTCTGGCTCACTCAGGCCTGGGGGAGGAAGGGGTATGGAATGCGGGGTGAGCCTACGGCGGCAGAGGCCAGCATGACGTCGTACCAGCCTGAGGCACGCTGTGTGTTCTCTCGGGGAAGTTGTCCCTGGATCACGGGACCCTGGCGGTGGCGGGCTGCACAGGCTCCCAGGAGGGGAGGTGTGGAGAGTGACCTGGGCTTGCACACAGGCATCTTGGTGGCTGCAGCAGCAGAAGCCTTAGCGTTTCATGCCCGTCTCTGGTGTCCATGCTGATAGCCACGGCTCGCGCCCATCTCTGGAGCTTGTTTAGGCGGTGTTCTGAATCCCCTCTCCTTGTGCACCCCGAAACAATGGTCTCTTGCCTCTTCAGCAGCTCCAGACTTTTTCCCGGACTCCCTCCCGGCTAGCTGTGGTGCACTAGCCTCCTTCAGCCTCTGTTCGTGCAGCCAACCCCAGTCCTCTCCCGGTGCTCCGACCGAAGCGCGAGCCTCGGCTCCCAGCCCCGCCTGCCCCGGCGGGTGAGCAGACAAGCCTTTCGGGCTGGTGAGTGCCGGCAGCACCAATCCTCTGTGCGGGAATCTCTCTGCTTTGCCCTCCGCACCCCTGTTGCTGTGCTCTCCTCCGCGGCTTCAAAGCTCCCCCCTCCGCCACCCGCAGTCTCTGCCCACGAAGGGGCTTCCTAGTGTGTGGAAACCTTTCCTCCTTCACAGCTCCCTCCCACTGGTGCAGGTCCCATCCCTATTATTTTGTCTCTGTTTCTTCTTTTTTCTTTTGCCCTACCCAGGTACATGGGGAGTTTCTTGCCTTTTGGGAGGTTTGAGGTCTTCTGCCAGCATTCAGTAGGTGTTCTGTAGTTGTTCCATGTGTAGATGTATTTCTGATGTATTTGTGGGGAGGAAAGTGATCTCCGTGTCTTACTCTTCTGCCATCATGAAGGTCTCCTCTCCCTGTTTTTCTTGATGAGTCTAACTAAAGGTTTATCAATTTCGTTTATCTTTTCAAAGAACCAGTGTTTAGTTTCATTGATCTTTTCTATTGTTTTCTTCCTCTCTAGATTTTAAATTTTTTACTGAGATATAATTTACATACAATAAAATTTACACATCATAACTGTTTCATTTATGAGTTTTGACAATTGTATGAGCCCACAATATCAACACCCAAAACAAGCTATAACATATTACTGTCACCCCAGAAAGTTCTTCATGTTCCTCCGTAGCAGCAACCACCATAGATTAGTCTATTTCATAACTTCACATGAATGGGATCATGCAGTCTGTATTCCTTTGTGTCTAGCTTCCTCTCTCACCATATTTTTAAGATTCATTCATGTGACTATGTGTGTCAGTAAATAGTTCATTCCTTTTTATTACTGAGTACAATTTCATTATACAAATATACCAACATTTGTTTATCCACTCTCCAGCAGATGGACATTTGAGTTGCTTCCAGTTTTCAGCTATTGCAAGTAAAGCTGCTGTGAACATTCTTGTCACGTTTTTGTGTGTGTGACATATGTTTTCATGTCCTTTGGGTAAAACACCTAGGAATGGAATGAAACACCTTCTAAATGTATATTTGACCTACACATTTTATCTTCCATACGTTTTAATTCATCTCTCACATTTTTTGTCTCTTTGTACTACATTATATATAATCTCTTTAGATTTATCTCCAAGTGCACTCATTCTTCCTCCAATGGTGTCTACCCAGCTGCTTATCCTATACACCAAGTTTTCATTTCAATACTTTTATTTTCATCTCTAGGATTTCTATTTCATTTATTTTTTAATCTTTTAAGTTTTTGTAAATGGTATCTTATTCCTTTATTGTTTAGTCCATATTTTACTGCCTTAATTATTTTAAATATCTTGTATGTGATATTTTTATTATCTTTTGGGGGGTTCTAATCACATTGCTTCTTGTTTCTATTTGTTCTCACTCTTAGTAACTTATTTCTTTGTCATGTGTTTATAATTTTGGTTTGAGTTCATGTTAGTGAGGTTTATTTGTGGGGCTTATGCTGTGGGAGTGTGTGTGTATGTGTATATATATATATATATATACACAGATCTGAATTCTTTTTTCTACTCAGAGCCCAGAAGCAGACAATTTTTCCTGTCATCTCTCTTTGCCTGGACATCTTTTTTTTCTAGTGGCTAGCCTTTTGAGAGTCCTCCACTTATGCAGAGCCTCAGTTCTACCTCCCAACCATTCACAGTTCAAGGCCTTGCCTCTGTCCCTACATGTCAGAAACCCAAACCTCTTGACTACCAAGCTCACCAAATGTTCCAAAGCAGGATTGGGGCTGGTATCAGCACCACTTCACCACCGTTGGTGTCTGGAAGTTTCTCCTGTGTTCAAGAGCTCAGTATCTTAAAGACTACTGGTTATATTCAATCCCTCAATTTCTAGGTGTTTTCTATTGAGACTTTTTAAGGTATCTAGTCTGTTAAGATGACAGAATCAGAAGTCCACAAGCTGTTGTTTCCTCCCACCAAAGTCATCAATGAGTAACAGCCACTATTCTGTTTTTCTCCAAGTCAGAGGTCAACTGCTTAGTGCTTAGAAAAGGGATATTATCCAGTTAACAAACAGACATACAGAAACATCTTCCTATCTAAAAAGTTCTTACCTAATCCCTTTATCAGGCTGTAAGAGTTCCTGGATTACTCAAAAAGTTGGTAATATGGAGAGCTTCCTGGGGGAACATTCCAGGAAGTTTAATTGGGTATAGGAAATATGGAGGCATTTGAAGTGATCCAGGGCTCTCAAGCAAGTTCCATGTTCTTACAGTGTAAGGACACATTTGCTTAAAGATTCTACTCCATGTTTGCTTTCTTTTGCTTTGTTTTCAATCAAAGAAGCAGCTGATCCAAAAATAGTTGAAACCTAAACTTAGCAAAAAAGACAAAAATTTCCCAGTGAATCTCATGAGGCAGGATTTGAGAAAGAGTATTATTAATCTAGAGAAATTGCAACTTGTTGAACTTGCTTGTTTAGCAACTGGACTGTAGTTCTGAGGAGGAAGACTGTGCCATTTCCCTGTAATCTCCAGCCCCCATATGAAGTGTTTTCTTTCCTAATTACTATTTCAAAATCAAAACTTCTGTGTTAAAGGTCTTTTACTGAAAGGCAAATAAGAGAACAACATAAATTAGTGGTCAGAGAGGAATGATTTTTTTAAATTGAGTGTAGTTGTGATTTACAATATTAATTTCAGGTATACAACAGTGATTCAGAATTTTTATAGATAATACTCCATTTAAAGTTATTATAAGATGTTGGCTATATTCCTTATGCTGTACAATATATCCTTATAACTTATTTATTTTATACATAGTAGTTTTATACCTCTTAATCCCCTGCCCTCGTCTTGCCCCTCCCTCCTTCCCTTTCCCCACTGTAACTACTAGTTTATTCTTTATATCTGTGAGTCTGTGTCTGTTTTGTTATGTTTGTTCATTTGTTCTATTTTTTAGATTCCGCATATAAGTGGTAACATACACTTTCTCTGTCTGACTTTTTTCACTAAGCATAATACCCTCCAGATTCATCCATTTTGTCGCAATGGTATTATTTCATTCTTTTTTACAGCTGAGTAGTATTCCATTGTATATATGTACCACATCTTCTTTATCCATTCATCTGTTGATGGACACTTAGGTTGATTCCATATCATGGCCATTGTAAATAATGCTGCTATGAACAATTGGGGTGCATGTATCCTTTTGAGTTAGTGTTCTAATATATACGCAGGAGTAGAATTTCTGGATCCTATGGCAGTTCTATTTTTAGTTTTTCGAGGAGCCTCCATGCTGTTTTCCATAGTGGCTGCACCAATTACATTCCCACCAACAGTGCACAAGCGTTCCCTTTAGAGAAAAATGAGTTTTTAAAACCCCAGCCATTTACACAATTCCAGAGAATAAGATCAAGGTACTGATGGCACAAAAAATACTGTGACAATGGCTACCCCTGATATGAAGGAAGTAAAAACCCTATGATGACTAAATACTTGGAGTTAGACCTGAAGAATATTCAGGGGGAGGAGATGAAATGGGAGGGAAGAGGGTGATGTCATGAAAAAGAGTCACTAACTACAGAAATACACCAAAGCCCTAATCCATAAGGACTCACAGACTAGACCTTTCAAGCAACATTATGATGCTTTGTTCTTGGAGACCCGCCTTCTGTCCCTGCAGCCTTTCTTGCAGTAATTCTCTTTGGTGCCCTCGTCACATACAGCCTCCTGCAGCCACCTCACACCCCGCATCCCCGCCTCCCACACTAGAATACTCTGGTGCTCTCCACCCTCCTGTCGAGCAGAGTGGCTGGGTGAGGTAGGGAGGTGATCTGGGAAGATCCAGCAGCTGCACCAGGAGGCAGATGGAGGTTCCCAGAGGAGAGAGTAGGTGAAAGTCTGGAAGGTAGACAGCTCTGCGGTCAAAATGATGCTCTAGCCAAAGAGGGTAGATTCTGAGACTCTGGTCCCTGGGAGGATTGGTGGTGAGGGAAGCCAGGCAAGACTCCAGTTCAAAAGGCAGTAGGGACTAAGAAAGAGCAGAGGAAAGGAACTGCGAGGCCCAGGGAGCTGTTAGTTGAAATAGATCCCATAACCAGTGGAGTGATCACAGGGATGGAGACAGGAGTCTACGGGCCAGATCAAGGACTTGGTGTTGCAGATAATTTTGAGATATTAACAAAGGCTCTTCCCATGCGTCCTTCTCCTAGCCTTCTTTGTGTCCATTACTCTTCCCGATTCAGCAAGAACAAAGAATCATATTCTTAGCTCCAAAACATGCTCTTAAAATTCATAACAGAACTGAGCTTATTAAGAGCCAAAATATTTTGATTTGTATGAACTGACCTTTTGAGAGACAAAAGATTGTTTTGGTTCCAGAAGCTTGGCTTTGACTATCAGAATCCAGTGGACTGAACACAAAGTTTCTAATATAGTCAAAGTTTGTACTATCAACAAGGGAGTTGGAAAGTGCAGGGTGATGATTATGCCGTTTTTCTCCTCCCCCAACAGCCACTGCCCACTCCCCAAGACCAGAGGAAAATCTCACAGATTTGAGGAAAGAAGGTAGTGGGGAAAGGAGAGCAGGGCAGTGAGTAATTGATATGAATTCCTGAGAAAGCATCTCCGTATCCTGCGCATTCCAGCTTCAGACGCATGGTGCTAGAGTGGGAACCTCTAAGAGAAATCCTAGCTGGGTTTTTAGGGGGACCTGAGAGCACAGGAAACTTCTACCTCTCATCTCAGGGTACAACCCAGAGACACTGAAAGCCTCTTGGAGAAGCCCATATCCAACATGAGGCTAGAGCGGAGAAGTGGCAAAGGCTAAGAGATGCCCATGTAGATGGGCCTGAGCACAGCTTCATAGAGACTCAGCACCTCGGGGTGGTGCAGGAAAAGCAGTCAGGGGTTCCCTGGCCTCCCCCTGAAAAGGGCTCAGATAAGCTAAGAGGGGTCCTGGAATGGGGAAGGAGAGCACAGGGCCCTGGAACTAGCAAATGGAGGCCCATTGGCCAGTGTGCAATGGTAAGAACCAGAGAGATTGAGTTACATTTTGTAGATGCCAGGAAAAGATATGAAGATGGCTATTAAACAGATTCATCCCCTTCACAAAAGCCTGGATAAGAGAAAAGCTGTCATCATCCCCAGCCCCCAGAGCTTAGATCATCCATGAGAGACAGAGATACCTTGAATTAGCTGAGTTAAGTGTTCTGCCACAGAATGGACATGGAAGCTCAAGGGCTAAATTAAATTCAGTTGTAGAGAAGTAAAGATACATCTTTTGCACATCTGAACTTTGCAATTGTGAAATTTACACCTGTTAGGCAATCTAGATCCAGAATAACACTGGTTTAATACTGGAGCTCCTGAACTAGTGGTTTAGGGCACCATAAATTTTCTCTAATTAAATTTTACAGAGTTGAGATACACACCTAACTATATACCAGAATTTAGTATAAAAGCTACATTTCAGACCAGTGAGGAAAAAATTATTCAATAAGTGGAACTGGTATAACTAGGAACCACTTGGGAAAAATATTATGCCAAATTCTCATCTTCTTATATGAAAGTAAATTTCATATAGATCAAATATTTAAACTCTAAAAAAGAAACTATAATAACACTTGAAGAAAACTGGGTTTATTTATTTACAATCTTAGAATGGAGAAGACTTTCCTAAGAATGACACAAAACTCAGAAGCATAAAGAAGATTGATAAACTTGACTACAAAATTTTTTTTAATTTATAAGAAAAATTAATAATGAAAATAACAGTTGGTAAACTTGGAAAACTGTTTAAAACCCATACTGTAAACAAAGAGCTAGTTTCCTAAATTTACAAGGAACAAGTATAATCAGTAAAGAAAAAGATGACCAACCAGATAGAACACTGAACAAAGGATAAGAACAGGGAAAGCAAGAAAAGAGATACAATGACCAATACACATATGACAAGATGTTAAACCTCATTAATAATTATGGAAATGTAAACCAAAATAACATTTTTTTAATCTTTAAGATTGGCAAAAATCTAAGTTTGCTATTATTGGTGAGGGCATGGAAACCAGACATCTTCATACAACTTTGAATAAGGGTAGTTGCTACACTATGGCAACATGTATCAGATGTTTTAATCCATGTGCTTTTTATTCAGCAATTTCATTTTTAGGAACTTACAGTACAGATATACTTGAAAAGTAGACCATGAAATATGTTCATTGCAACGTTGTTTTTAGTAGGAAAATATGGAAATTCTCTTTAAGTAGGGATGTAAGGAAAGATTGTTCAAGGCAGGCCACACCAATGGCAGGAGCCTGGGAGGAACAAGGGGGATCATAGACAATACATTCGACTCACATTGAAGTTCAGTTATACTTCTCGGCTAATGAAATAATCCCTCATCCTTTATTCATACTGTGAAGTTTTGGTATCTTCTTTCTCACTTAATTCAGCCCCAAAATATTTGAGTCCTACTATGTTGTAAACATATTTTATTATGTCTTTCTAATGGAGCTGGACCTTGAGGGACTGGTAAAATTTGACCAGGCAGAAAAGGCAGGAAGGGCATTATAGGAGGACAAACATGAGGCTGTGGAAGTTTATGGTGGCTTGATGAGCAAAAAGCAGCACATGTGAATTACAGGGTGTAGGTGGGAGAAGCAGTGAAGCCAGAAAATGAGGCTGAAGCCAGACTATGCTGCAGCAACCATTGCGTTTTTGCAAACAATCGTTATTATTAGATTTGTGTTTTAGAAAAACAACTCTGGCAGCCACATGCAGGATGGAGTGAAGAGGGGAGGAGGCAAGGAGGCCAGTTAGTTGATTGATGCACTAGGTGATGATGTCAGAACAAGGACAATAGAAGCCAGAACGGAGAAAGGAGAAAGGAATTGGCAACATTTTAGGTGATGTAGATGGAATATGGCTACTTATCAGAAATGAGGGGGGAGAGGGCATCTGAGACAGCATTGACAGGACCTGGGCGTTAATTGGAAGTGGAAAGGCAAAGGAGGTGAAAACGTTTCCAGTTTCATAGACTATGAAAAGGTGACACTGTTTATCAACAGGAGTCTGGAAAGAAAGGCATTTTAATAGAGGGCTGGAAGACATGCTAAATTCTGGAAGTGTTGGGTTTGAGGTACCTAGGGGGCACCCAGGCACAGATGTCTGATAGATATTTGGAAATACGGTTGGAACCTCCAAAGTGGAAAAAGACCACTGCAGCACAGAGGTAATGCAAGATGAGAAGAGGGTGAAGGTAGAACTTTGGAGAACCCCTGCATTTCAGGGCCGGGTCAAGAAAGGGGAGTCAGCAAAGCAATTGAAGAAGCAGCAGTGAGAGAGGTTGGAGAAAAAGTCATGCTCCAGAAGCCACATGGGGAGCCAGCCCTGAATTTGGGACTGCAGGGCAAGCCCTGCAGAGCCCCATAGAAGATCAGCAGAGCAAGCCACCCCCTCAGCCCCATTCTGATTCTCTCCAGCTGCTATATGGTGTTCGAAGTATTGTTCAGCTTTTCACATAAAACCTCTCAAACACTTTCTAAAAAAGTAAGTGGTATAATCCCCTTTGTCCCGGGATTCACAAATATGAAAAGATGCAATTTCCCTATGCCACCTGGCAAGTCGAGAGCACTGGAGCTCAGGGTTCTTCAGGCCTTAGTCCAAGAACCCAACAGCCAAAACCTTCCAAGCAAATGAACAAAAGCAACAAGATAAACCAGAGTTGGCAAAAAGTCATGCAGATCAAGTTACATTTCTTTTCCATTTTTATGAGGAAACTTGCTACTCACAAAAATATTGAGTTCCTTTCCTACATTTTATAGCATGGTGTTCCTGTTTCTTTTAAAATCTTATAAGAATTTCCCAACAACCCTCATGTTCCTTAAATCCTAACGAAGCCAAGGACATTTCTCAAGGCTGACTTTAGTTAGAAGAATAAGGAATTTCTGGACATTTTACTACTAAATGTTTAAACATGTAATTAATCCTAAAGCCCTTCTGATTATCTGTTTGCTCAGAAAAAAACATTGATCCTGATTGCAGTGACAGACTCTTAGACATGCCTTGGAATTTATATAAGAAACCAATACGTTATTACAAAAATAATTCAGATCTGTATATTGTGACTTAAAGCTGCCAAAACAAACTTAAGATGCAAAGATGTTTTTAATAAAGAATGTTTAAGAAAACAGCTACACAATATGTATCCAAAAGAAGAATATTTTATTAAATAGTATTTTTTAGAGTAAGAACACAAACCAGGCACTAGAAGTGAGCTCAACAGGTGAAGGAATAGTTATTTTCCTACAATAGAATACTGAGGACTCTGGAGCATAACTTGGAAGAATTATAATCATTTTGTTTTATAAATCCAGTTTTTATATGCATAAAGAAGAGTTCTCACATTTTCACAGACTGTCAGATATTTTAATAACTGGAAATTTTAATTCTGAATTAATCTAAATGAAAATTGACTTTATTTGGTACCAGCGTGGTAAAATCCGCTCTCTTGGTACCAAGGCAGCTGTGTCTATCCTATAGTGGAGGGATGACTTTTTCTAATTTGCCCAGAAACTTCATGTAGGCTTCCAATGGTCCTGCTTGCTTCTCCTACAAATGCAAACTATATAGACATGTACAAAGCAGAAAACCAAATCCTATCATCCACTCCCCAGGAAGTAACCACTATTAATATTTGATGTATATGCTTCCAGATGTTTCTTTTTACTGCTCAATTATTATATCTGGATAGGTAGATTTTTAACAATAGAAACATACCATAGTATTCTTCTTTAACACATGCTTTTTTTGCTGTTAAGAATATATCAAGAACATATTATCTTTCCCAGCAACCTGTTTACATGAAACACTATACCAGGCATTCTTCTAGAGGCTAGGGATAAAAGTGAAAAGTAAAAAGAAAAGTTCGTGGAAAGATTACTTTTTAGAAAAGAGAGGAGGGGACAGAAGATAATAAATTTCAGTGAATAGTATGTACTTGAAAAAAACAGATAAAGGGGTAAAAAGTGGAGATAAAGGATATTTTATGTAGGGTAGTATGTTGATCAGTGTGCCAGCAGGAAAAGAATGATGATTCAAATGAAGTGGCTGATGAAGGAGCTGTTTACAGAGGCATGGAGAGGGATGCAGGGCAAGAGAGGGAAGGTGATACTATCCCAAGGGCTGAAGTGGCAAAGAAAGGAATAAACAGGGTCATAGGAGTGCCCAGTACCAGTGGGGACATGGAGAAGGTGCCTCTGGTGTTGTGGGGATAGAGCTACTGCTAGAGATGCAAGCCTGAAGCAAAGAGGGAGTGGGGAAGAAATACCTTGACCTTTCTCTGGTCCCTTTCTCTGCTGTCCTGCTGGTCCACTCGTTGGCAGAACCCAAAAGGAAGCCAGAAGGCATGGGAGGTGGTGAGAAGTTGTCAGATTTCAGATAATGTGAAGGTAGAGCCAGTAGGTTTTGCTGATTGGTATGGGGAGTGAAGGAAAGCAAAGTACCAGGGATGACACCTACATTTTTAGCCTGAATTAACTGATT
The DNA here is from genome assembly GCF_964270905.1 of Leucopleurus acutus. Taxonomy (NCBI): domain Eukaryota; kingdom Metazoa; phylum Chordata; class Mammalia; order Artiodactyla; family Delphinidae; genus Leucopleurus; species Leucopleurus acutus. The sequence goes on from NC_139147.1 coordinate 107,605,354, forward strand.
GAATAGAGTTACCATCATTGAGATGAAGATGGCTGGGGAAGAAGCTGGTTATGGAAGTTAAAAGTCTGGGTTTTGGACATGTCTGGTTTGAGATGCTTGTTAGAGATACAAGTAGAGATGACTAGTGAGCAGATAGGTGTGTGAGTTGGGAGTTAGAGGAGATATAAATTTGGGATTAATCCACAAATAGATGGCCAATGGGGCTGATCCAGATCACCTGTAAAGGGTATGCTAAAAAGTCAAGGACACTGTCCCTAGGGTCCTCCAACATTGAGAGGTCCAGAGATCAGATGAAGCCAGCAGAGGAGATGGGGAAGCGTCCAGCAATGTAGAAAGAAACTGGTAAAGGATGGAGAACTGGAACCCAGGTGAAGAGAGGTTTTCATAGGAAAAGGAGTAACCAGCAGTATTAAATGCCATTGACCCGGGAGTTTGGCAGCACAGAAGACCCTAGCAACCCTGATGAGAATAGCTGCATTGAAGCAGGAGGGATGAAAGCCTGACTGCAGTGAGTTATAGAGAGAATGAGGACGTGAAAACAGCAAATCCAGGGAACTGTTTTGAAGAAATTTTGCAATGAAAACAGCTATAACAACGGAGGAGAATTTGGATGAAGAGAAGGTTGTTTAATATGAGAGACATTACACATTTGTATGCTGATGGGAATGATCTCTTAAGGAGATGGAAATCGACAGTGCAGGAAGGACAGGGCATGACTGCAGAAGCAAAGTTCTCAAGGAGGCAGGACAAGCTGGGCTTCAGGGATGTGGTGCCCAGTGGAGAAGATGTCCCATATGGGCACAGAGACTGTTGGAATGATGTAATAAGAGGGAAGACAGAGGCAGGCAGAGCTGGATGTAGGAAGGTAAGACACACCTCTCCTGATTGCTTCTATTTTCTCAGTAAACTTAGAAGCAAAGTCATCAGCTGAGAGTGAAGCTAGGGGAGAAGGTGCTGGAGCGCTGAGAAGATACTCTGTGAAACGATCCCTCTTGAAGAGAGGAAGCATACCACAGAAGTGTGGTTTGACTGTATGACAGCAGTAACAATAAATCTTAAGTGAGACTAGCCAGCAGAGCAGCATTTCTCGACCTGCTTCCTTTCTCCACAGTCAGCAGCTCGGGCGCAGGTATGGAGTAGGTAGAGAATTGAGTTGTCCTAGGGTTTAGGGATTCTCTCTATAATGGCTACAAGGTAGTTTTATTTTTGTGAGCAAAAGGATTTCAAGTTTTGAATTTGGGAGTCCACTTATGTTTTATCCATCACATTAAGTGAGCCAAAATGTTTAAGCAATACTAAGTATAACTTAATCTAGGATTCAATTATATTTTTATATTTGGAGACTTTGAAGCAATTTATTTTGAAAGAACATTAGAAATACATAGGGATGATGAGGGTGTTTGTAATGTCATTTGATCATTAGGATTTATACTAAGAAGTAAAGTTTGAAAGCCAGCTTGTGAAGGAGCTTATTAGTCAGTGGCTTACCAACACACCTGTATATATCCCCACATGGGTCTGCAAGTTGGCTGGGTGCAGTCAGGGGGGCCAGGTTCAACCTGAGGCTCTCAGTTGGGCTCAGGTCTGCTCCTCAGGTCTTCTTTCTAAGGCCCAGGCTGAAATGGCTGTATGTTTTTCTCATGGAGATTGCAGAATACAAGAGGTGGGTGCAGAAACATGCACTGTCTCTTAAGATCTTGTCTCTGAACTGGCACTGTCACCACTGCCCACAGTCCATTGGCCAAATGAAGTCACATGGCCAAGCCCAACATCAATAGGGTATGAAAAGATTATCCACCCACTTTGGGAAGCCCTTCAAATTTCCATAGCAAAGAACATGGATGTATCTTTTTATTATAGGAGAGAACTGGGAATCATAATCCTGATTTCTGCTGGTAGGATCAGACTTCTTAACATCATTGAGATCTTCAAAGACAGATGACTGGAGTTTCATATGTACGAGAATTTGATATTATACACAATACAATCTATTTGAAACCTCAGAAGTTCTCTGGACTTCTGGGTTCAGAATGATTAGTCAGTGGTCTGAATCCCCATCTATCCCTTTCTTAATCTCCTAAACTGGTATTGAAATTGTTGTCAGATGGGTCCCAATAATTTTATATTTATGAATTGAACACAAGCTAGCCCTCAGAAAAGCAGCCCTTCCCATCCTAATCTGGTTTGTGCTTGGAAAATTTCCTGCTTTAAGAACCTTAAGGTCTGTAAATTTAAAAGAACTGTTTTCTCAGGCAAGCATTTTTTTAATACAGATAGAGTTTCAGAATGGGGTCTGTCTGGAAATGGTGGGAGAAGGGGGACTGATAAGGGCTATTGCAAATGACTGACTTAAAATACTGGGCATAAGACAGTAGTGCCCAAAGTCCACTAAGCCATTATCAGATACAGTTCTACCACTGAGTTCTTAAAGATTTAAACAAAAAGAAATGAAAAAGGAAGACAGAAAAAAAAAAGGTTTTCTTTGAAGTCTCAGAGTTGTTTGCCTCTGCAAACAGAAGTGTTGTTCTTGCCTCTTAGCAAAGTACTTTTCCTACTGATTCAACACTTCATTGCTTTTCTGTCTTCTCAGGACTTGCATGGGGGTCTTGTTCAGTGCTCAGGAATCTTTTTACTTAACTATTTCCAGAGACTTAGATCCTTTCATCTTTGTCCACAATTTCCTTCAGTTTGTTTCTTTTGATTCTGTTATTTGATGCTCTTCAAAGGTTGTTGAATCCTTGAAGCCATATTCCAACTCTCTTTAATGTTTTTAAACACACACACACATTCATTTAAAGAAAAGTGAAATGTAGTTTGAAGATCATGATGAATCACTAAACATATTGTTGGGTATTTTGGTCATCTTTCCTTTTCAGTGAGAAATTTTAGCTTCCATGTATTCAGCAGAGGCACTTAACTTACTCGTAATAACCTCTTCAAACCCCTCAGTGCATTACCAAGTGCAAAACATCTCACTTCTTTTTTGGTCTGAATTTATGAGACAACAGTTCCAGAATCATGCCTTGCATTGAGGCCCCAAAATTCTTCCATGTTATAGTTAGTACGAGTCCTGAGGCAGAATCATGGAACAATGCAGTGTTAGGCCAGTCAGGGACAGAAAACCTGTATTTTATGCTCTATCATTATTTAAGCAAATTGCTTGGCTTCTTGAGTTTTAAAAAAAAACAGAAAAGGATAGTCTTGTGGCCATGTTTAGGTCTTTTACCTTGAAGTTATTTACCTTAATTTGGTCATGTTACTAATTTTTTTTTTTTTTTTTTTTTTTTGGTGCGGTACGCGAGCCTCTCACTGTTATGGCCTCTCCCATTGTGGAGCAAAGGCTCCGGACGCACAGGCCCAGTGGCCACGGCTCACGGGTCCAGCCGCTCCGCGGCATGTGGGATCTTCCCAGACCAGGGCACGAACCCGTATCCCCTGCATCGGCAGGCGGACTCCCAACCACTGCGCCACCAGGGAAGCCCTGTTACTACTTTTTACATAAGAAAATAGACAACTGACTATATATAGACACATTTTTTAATCCAGTTTATTAACTAGGTATTAAAATTCTCAGTCAAGGCACTGGATTGTCCACCTTTGTTAATTTGAGATGTTTGCCATATTAAGAATTTGCATAAATAAAATTATTTTACTACCCTAAGCCACCCCAGCTCCCAAATATTAGAAAAATGTTTCATTTAATGAGGATTTACTAAGTATCTTTTTATTTAAGTGAAAAAGAATTGTTCCTTCTCTATTATCTCCCTCAGGAAATAATTTCTTGAAGGTAGATAGATACATTATATTCAATTAATTCCCAGTATAATATCCTAAGACAGTTTTATTAAGCCGGTGGTTATTCAGTTAATAATAATTCAAAGCATTTCTTCAGACTCAATCACTGATCACTTGGTAATAATTACCTCAAGAGAATAGCAAAATGGAGTCATAAATAATTGTTTGACTTCATCTGGTTTAAATTAATAGTATTTACCATGCCTTTCAATTGTTAAAGACAAGAATAAATGCCTTTGGGGTGAAATTTCATGAAGTGATTAGAGGGAGCAATGCTGACCCTTATTTTACACTATAATAGCTTTACAATCTAGTCTCTTCACCAATAATTGTTAATTCCCACTATTTTCCAGTCCTTCTGGGCATATTAAAAAAGGAAAGATTGTATATTAAAAGAGACTTCCCTTCTGGCCCCAAATAAGAATCTAAATAAGGAATCTGAGTCTAATTATCCAGCATTACATTAGTCCCCAGAAGAAAAAACATGTTTAATCTTTTCATCTTTTTAGAAGACCTAGAGAAAGCTTCACTTCTCATTGATATGGAAAACAAATACGTAGTATACATTGTTTCATTTCTTTTAAATTTTAGAATTTCAAATAGACCTTACTCTTCTTTTCCATTTCCTCCCTCCCCTTTTCCCTCGCTTTCCCTCCTGCAAAACATAGTCCCAAAGCCACAAAGTGTGGCAGATTAAGGCAGGCATCTGCCCTCGAAGGAGAGGGCCACAGTGGCCCAGAGCAGGGTGTCAGAGCTCAAATCCAGCAAGACAGTGACCACCCAGGATGGCTGCCCTAGGTGAGGTCAGAGCCGGAGCTGGGTAAGCAACATGTCTGCAAGAGGGCAACCTGGTGTATGTAGGCTGTCAGAGCCCAGACAGGATGAGGAAGACATCCAGGCATTGGGCTGCCCAGCACAGAATGCTGAAGCCCAAGCAGGGTAATCAGGTGTCCCTGAGGTGAGGACAGCCCAGGACAGGGCATCTCAACTTGAGTGAAGTGAGTGTCCATGTGGGCAAGAGGGTGGCAGCAGAGGTGGGTTACCTACTAGGGGACTGATGAAATAAGTAAATAAATTAAGGACATTAAGAGTCAGGTTCCCCATGGTTGGAGAAGGAAGGTACAAATATGAGAAGGAAGAAAACTAGAATGGACCCCATGGTGTTGGATTGGAATTGGAGATATCAGTGTAAACTCATGATTTTCAATATAAATGGGTATAGAGACATAGAAAAGCATATAAATGCAAATGTATCTTTATACATGCATGTAAATAAGACCATATTGTTTAAAGATACATTTGCATCTATGTTTGAGATATAGATATAGATATAGATATAGATATACATAGATATAGATATAGGTAGATATAGATATGGATATATAGATAGATATGATATGGATATAGATATAGATATCGATATGATATGGATATAGATATGGATATAGATATATGTATGGATATGGATATAGATATGGATATAGATATAGATAGATATGGATATAGATATAGATATGGATATAGATATAGGTATGGGTATAGATATAGATATGGATATGGATATAGATATGGATATAGATATAGATATGGATGTCTGTCTCTTTCCACTGACAGGGCTTGGGAACAGCCACACTCATAGCAATGAACACACCTAACACCCAGATCTTGAGTTATAAATATGATTTTCCACTAACAGCAACCTATATTTCTTGGAGAAATGGATGATTCTGGAACTGGGTCAGAGAGAATATAAGATGAGCCTATAACATCTTATTATATCAGGAAGCAAGGAAGTGCTTCAGGAATGATGGGGGGGGGGGCTTCCCTGGTGGCACAGTGGTTGAGAGTCTGCCTGCCGATTCAGGGGACACGGGTTCGTGCCCCGGTCCGGGAAGATCCCACATGCCGCGGAGCGGCTGGGCCAAAAACAAAAAACAAACAGAAAAAGAATCCACCTGCCACTGCAGGGGACAAGAGTTCGAGCTGTGGTCCGGGAAGATCCCACATGCCGTGGAGCAACTCAGTCCGAGCGCCACAGCTACTGAGCCTGAGCTCTAGAGCCCGCAAGCCACAACTATTGAAGCCCGCGCGCCTAGAGCCCGTGTTCTGCAACAACAGAAGCCACCGCAATGAGAAGCCCTCGCACCTCAATGAAGAGTAGCCCCCGCTCTCCGCAACTAAAGCCCCTGCGCAGCAACGAAGATCCTAACACAGCCAAAAATAAATAAATAAAATAAATAAACTTTAAAAAAATTTAGCATTAAAAAAAAAAGAATGATGGGGAAATGTCAAAAGGATAGAGAAGCCAGCTGGAGGGGGCTGTCACTGGCCAAATCAGGGATAATTTGAGCATCAAAATAAAAATAATAATTATAACCTATTGAATAAAACAGGAAACCGTGACTCCAAACAGATTTAAGTTACGAATGAATTAAAAGTTTCGTGAGAAACAGTTTCAAAGTACCAAAGAAAGTAAGAGTAACTTTCAATGGAAAAGCAGATGCCACCTTAACTAGGTGATCAAAGTGAACTTCATTAGCAATGGGACAAATCTAAATTGTACATCACCTGATAGCTGTAGCAAAGAGAATGTTGTGGCAGTCCTACCAAAGACTCATGGCCTGAATATAATCACGAAGAAATGTCAGAGGAGCCCGTATTAAAGAATATTGCACAAAACAACTATCATGTGATTATTAAGTGTCAAGGTTGTGAAAGTCAAAGAAAGACCGACTTCAAGACTGAAGGAGACTAACATGACTGCTAAATACCATGTGTGATTCTGAACTGGATCCTTTTACTATAAAGTACATAATTAGGATATTGGCAAAACTGAAGTGGGGGCTGAGGATTAGAAGTTAGCAATGATTCAGTGTTAATTTCCTGATTTTGATGGTTATTCTGTGGTCATGTAAGAGAAGGTGCTTGTAGGGAAATGAACACTGAAGTATTTAAGAATGATAAAACATCAGGTGAGCAATGTGCTCTCCAGTTGTTCAGGAAAACAAAAAGGTTTCTGTCCTGCACTGTGCTTACAACTTTTCTAAATATTTACTACTGTTCCAAATTTTAAAATAAAATATATTTATAAAATATAATATAATATTTATTTGAAAAATGAAATAAATCTCATTACTCAATTTGGATTGTTCCCACCTTTTATTTTGTATTCTCAGTATTACCCAAAATGCATCTGGAGCTCCTCAAAGGTAAAGACTGCATCTTGCTCAGCTTTGTACTGCCAAAGTACCTGGAACACAATAGTGTTGCTGAACTGAAAATGGATACATCTCTGTCACCTTCCTTATTTATAGTTGCAATTGTTACTTTTTCCTGTCAACTTTAATGATGCTTCAGGGAAAATATATTAAAATGGCAATGCCTCTGATAAATATTTCTCACTTGTCTCTTTTTGCCTCAACACATATCTCATTTAACCCCATCCCACCCCCCAAATAAAATAATAGAAATGCATATCTTAAACAATCAAAGTCTTTATTATGCTTACAACTTAGTCATATCATCGTTGTTGTTGATGATGATGATGTTGTAGTTTAGATTTTACCTTTAGGCTATTTTTTTCCTACCTTATCCACCTTTTAACATACAGGTCCTATATTTCCCTCAATACAAATTCCGCATGACCCACTTTTTTTTTTTTACACACATCATACATTAGGGCGCTTTAACTGACGTTTGTTGGCCACATTCTGAATTTTTTCTTGGCTTCCAAACAAACGATTCGAGCCATGATATGGGGAGCTACCTAAGGCCCGTCAGCCACTTACTTTGTCCAGCACAGCCATCTTTATGACAGGGCGGTGCTGTAGAAAGAATTTGACTGCTTTATTATATTTTGCCATTAGCATTTTATAAAATGTAGTGGAAAATAGGAAAATGAAATGGTTGATATTGGTGAAAAATACAGGTTTCATAAAAGTAATACTATTGGGATAAAGATGGAAATCAGTGGACATGCCAAAAGCTGTAGATTGCATTCCTATTCAAATGTTTTCATTGAACTTAACCCAGGTGACAGAGTGTTCTATTACAGGGGGAAAAAAGATCAAAATTACAGCACATAGCATATGATATGTTAGAAATACATCTTTAAAGATTGTGTTTAGTTGGTATAATTAGACTTACCTTATATGTTTGATATTCAATTTTCATTTATGCTTTCAAGAAGGCTTTATATACGAAAGTAGCAGACTTTCTATAGGGTTCATGAGAGAAAAAGTCCACTCCTCTCCTAAAATTCAGGTAACTTTTCCAGGGTTTTAATTTCCAGCAGCTGTGACTGAGAATGGAGTGATGGTTGAGAGCAATCATGTTGGTGGCCAAGATGATCACTTCCACCCTCAGCAGTGACGCTGGAATGGTAGATTCCCCCACCCACCCATAAATCTCATATATGAGTGTCCAGGAGAAATGATCATCTTTTTTTTTAAGCTGTGGGCTTGGTGAAAGCCAAGATTGTCATAGACTTTATATAAGTTTTTCACTGGGATTCAAAACTCAAACTCAATTCTAAGGGCTCTGTCCTACTGTTCTGTTCCTATTTTGACAGAAAATGTCTAGAATGCAGGTCAATTAAAGATAGAGAAGGGAGAGGAGAGGAGTGGAAGGAGATGAGGAAGGAAGAGAAAGAAGAAAAGAAAGAAAAGGGAACAAGAGAAAAGGAAAGTGGAAATTAAGCAGAGAAAAGAAGGAAATGCTGATAAGAAGGACAACAAAGAAAACAAGACTAGCTCGGAGGGGTTCAGATTTGACTTCATGATCTCTGGTGTCCATAAATCATGGACGCTAGATTCAGAGTGTTCCTTCTAACTTCTCTTTTTCCTCATTATTGTCAAGAGCACATGGTCAGGACCCCCGTCATGGGGCTCTTACACAACTTCCAAGCCACCAGGTTAGTTAACAAGGACAATAACATTTGCATTTGCACAGTGCATCCCACTTTCTGTGTTTTTTTTAAATTGAGTATAGTTGATTTACAGTGTTGTGCTAATTTATGCTGTACGGCAAAGTTACTCAGTTATACACATATATACATTCTTTTTTTATATTCTTTTGCATTATGGTTTATCCCGGGAAACTGGATATGGTTTCCTGTGCTATACAGTAGGACCTTGTTGTCTATCCATTCTAAATGTAATAGTTTGCATCTACTAACCCCAAACTCCCAGTCCATGCCTTCCCCAACCCCCTCCTCCTTGGCAACCACAAGTCTGCTCTCTATGTCTGTGAGTCTGTTTCTGTTTTGTAGGCAGGATCATTTGTGCCATATTTTAGATTCCACATATGAGATATCATATGGAATTTTGTTCTCTTTCTGATTTATTTCACTTACTGTGATAACGTCTAGTTGCATCCATGTTGCTGCAAATAGCATTTCCTTCTTTTTATGTCTGAGTAATATTCCATTGTATATATGTACCACATCTTCTTTATCCATTCATCTGTTGATGGATATTTAGGTTATTCTCATGTCTTGGATCTTGTGAATAGTGCTGCCATGAACATAGGAGTGCATGTATCTTTTCAAATTATAGTTTTGTCCAGATATATGCCCAGGAGTGGAACTGCTGGATCATATGGTAATTCTATTTTTAGTTTTCTGAGGAACCTCCATACTGTTTTCCATAGTGGCTGCACCAACCTACATTCCCACCAACAGTGTAGGAAGGTTCCCTTTTCTCCACACTCTCTCTAGCATCTGTTATTTGTAGACTTTTTAATGGTGGCCATTCTGACTGGTGTGAGGTGGTACCTTATTATAGTTTTGATTTACATTTCTCTAATAATTAGCAATGTTGAGCATCTTTTCATGTGCCTATTGGCCATCTGTATTTTTTCTTTGGAGAAATGTCTATTTAGGTCTTCTGCCCATTTTTCGATTAGGTTGTTTGTTTTTTTGTTGTTGAGTTGTATGACCTGTATGTATATTTTGGAAATATACATACGTACATAAGCCCTTGTCAGTCGCATCATTTGCAAATATTTTCTTCCATTCTGTAGTCTGTCTTTTCGTTTCGCTTATGGTTTCCTTTGCTGTGCAAAAGCTTGTAAGTTTGATTAGGTCTCATTTGTTTATTTTTGTTTTTATTTCTATTGCCTTGGGAGACTGACCTAAGAAAACATTGGTACTGTTTATGTCCAAGAATGTTTTGCCTATGATCTCTTCTATGAGGTTTATGGAGTCATGTCTTATGTTTAACTGCAAAACTCAAAACTCCATTTGGAGTTTATTTTTGTGTATGGTGAGAGGGTGTGTTCTAAGTTCACTGATTTACAGGCAGCTGTCCAACTTTCCCAACACCACTTGCTGGGGAGATGGTCTTTTTCCCATTTTATATCCTTGCCTCCTTTGTCGAAGATTAATTGATCATCAGTGTATGGGTTTATTTCTGGGCTGTCTATTCTGTTCCATTGATCCGTATGTCTGTTTTTGTACCAATACCACACTGTTTTGATTACTGTAGCTTTGCAGTATTGTCTGAGGTCTGGGAGGGTTATGCCTCCTGCTTTGTTCTTTTTCCCCAAGATTGCTTTGGCAGTTCTGGGTCTTTTATGGTTCCATATAAATTTTTGGATTATTTTTTCTAGTTCTGTGAAAAATGTCATGGGTAATTTGATAGGGTTCACATTAAATCTGTAGATTGGGGACTTCCCTCATGTCCAGTGGGTAGGACTCCATGCTCCCAATGCAGGGGGCCTGGGTTCGATCCCTGGTCAAGGAGCTGGATCCCGCACACATGCTGCAACTAAGAGTTTGCGTACCACAACTACAGATCCTGTGTGTCACAACTAAACATGCTGCAACAAGGATCCCACATGCAATAACTGAGACCTGGCGCAGCCAAAATAAATAAATAAATAAATATCTTTTAAAAGTCTGTAGATTGCTTTGGGTAGTATTGCCATTTTAACAATATTAATTCTTCCAATCCAAGACTGTGGGATAGCTTTCCGTTTCTTTGAGTACTCTTTAATTTCCTTTATTAATGTTTTATAGTTCTCAGCATATAGGTCTTTCATCTCCTTGGTCAGGTTTTTGTTTTTTTTTTTTTTTTTTTGGTGCAATTTTAAAAGGTACTGGTTTTTTACTTTCCCTTTCTGATATTTCATTGTTAGCGTAAAGAAATGCAACCGATTTCTGAATGTTAATCTTGTATCCTGCTACTTTGCTGAATTCATTTATAGTTTTAGTAGTTTTTGTGTGGAGTCCTTAGGGTTTTCTATATATAGTACGTGTCATCTGCATATACACAGTAAGTCCCCTACATATGAACCTTCAAGTTGCAAACTTTCAAAGATGTGACTGTGCATCGTTCATCCAACTTATGGACCAGGGAGTTATAGCAACTTTCAGGAAATATTATTTATGTCACACTTTTCATCAGTAAAGGCGAATGACAAATCAGGAATAAACTTGCGACAATTTTGGATGGACTATAACATCTACAAGGCCATAAAAAACATTGACTTTGCTTGGAGTAAGGTTACAGCCATCACCATGAATGGGGTTTGGAAGAACCTTTGCCCGCAGTTTGTTCACAATTTTTGTGGATTTGAGAAGATGGATGAGGAGTCCAAAGAGGTCTTCAACAACTTACTGACCCTCATCGAGAAGCTGGAGCTAGATCTGCAAGAGGACAACTTCATTGAACTCCTTGCTGTGCAACATGAGGAGCTTATTAATGAAGGCCTGATGGAATTGGAGGCCCAGGAGAAAGGACAAAGAGAAACAAAAGGAAGAAGAAGTAACTGAAGAACTGAAGAGATTCATGATGCAGGAAATGGCAAGGGGATTTTCTTTATTTGAGGAGGACTGTTAGTTTTTGAGGCACAGGACCTGAACATAGAATGGTACACAAAGGTTGCAGCAGCCATTCAGAATGCAATCCAGTGCTACTGTGTCATCTATGATGAGATTAAAAGAGCTACTACCCAGGCATCACTGGATCTTTTTTTCAAGAGGGTAGATAGAATTGAATCCAGCAAGGAACCAGAACCTGTGCCAACAACATCAGGTGTGAAAGAAATTGCAACTTGCCCTCCGTCTCCTGTTGCTGATGATCCTTCAGCTCTGCCATGTCCCACCCCCTCTTCCTCCTCCAGTCAGTAACTCTTCTTGCCTATTCATTCATTGCCAGCCCTTGTATGCCAGCTGTTGTACTGTACTACTGTACTTTTCAAGCTACTGCACTATAAGATTAAAAATGTTTTCTTCTTTTTGTGTGTTTGTTTTTTATGTATTATTTGTGTGAAAAGTATTATAAACCTATTACATTATATAGTACCATATAGCTGATTGTGTTATCTGGGTACCTAGGCTAACTGTGTTGGACTTACAAGCAAATTGGACTTACGAATGCACTCTTGGAACAGAACTCGTTCGTATGTAGAGGACTTACTGTAGTGACAATTTTACCTCTCCCCCTCCAATTTAGACACCTTTTATTTCTTGTCTGATTGCTGTGGCTAGGACTTCCAACATTATGTTGAATAGAAGTCGTGAGAGTATGCATCCCACTTTCTGAAGCACCAGCACTTTGGTAACATTTTTGCTTTGTGGAAACTGAGACCTAAAAGGATTTATTTTTTTTAAGAAAGGGGTAGGTGCCAGTTGTGAATGTCAGGCTTTATCTCAGGTTTTGGCCTTATACTCAAAGCTCTGTTTTTGTGTTTTTCTTCCCATTCCACATTACTTGTGTGTTCAAAGTAAATAGAAAATCAATAGCCTTGCTTAGTCATAAGTAGAGAAACTATGGTGTTTAGTTTCTATGGCTGTGGTTAGGTAACCCTCATAAAATTAGGAAACTAAGCCAATGCATACACCACATACATAAAGACATACACTATATAACACCTCAGAGGTATTTCTAGATGGTGAGATTTTAGACCATTTGTCTGTCTTGTATTTTCTAAATCTTCTACAATGAACATGTATCACTTTCATAAAAAAATTTGAGTCTAATGCAAACACAGGAAACATGTAAGAAATTTTATTTAAATCTCTTAACCTCTGCCCTCTTTCCTCTATACACATGCTAGAAGGTATAGGAGGAATATTCAAATAAATAGCATCGAATGACAGTAAGCAATAATAATAATAACTACTCAGTGAAATTAAGAAAAATTGTATTTACCTCTGGGGTTAAAAATATATATGTAATTTTTTGATTCTACATTGGCTATACGTCAGCTGCCAAAGTATTGTTGCCTATGTTAATCTAGGAATACAATAACATTTTGCCATCTTCCCTTCCTCAAAGATTCCTGAGCCATAGTAAACTATATGCAGCTCACAAATGAAAAACAACTATTTCTGGAGAAGTGAGTGTCAGCCAGCCTCAGGGCACTCTGGATCGTGGAACAACCAAATAAAACTCATCACTGTACTTACTCGGGAGATATTGCTGAGGACTTTATTACTTTACTATACCCTCTATGAGAAGTTCTCCTGTTCTTCTTAGTATCAGAAATGGCTTTTCTCCTGCTAAGTCAGTTTTGGGCCTATGTCTCTTTTTATACTAGCTGCTGAGCAAACATAACCCAACATGTAGCAAAGAGACATGTAGCAAAGAGCCCATGTAGCCCAACATGAGCAGAGACCCATCCTTACAGCACACACTGCAGGTACTAATATCACTCCTAGCTTCATCTGCATCTTTCCTACCCTCTTAGGGCCTTAGGTCCCCTCATCCACTTGCTTTCTATTTTATTTATCTCTTTATATCATGTATATTTTGGTAAATAATCTTAAATCCTTTGGGGGATAAGCAAGGCCATAAATAAATATATGTATGTATTTATTTATATATACATACATATACATTCTTATTGTGAATATGTGAAGCATTGATTTTTGACTATCAGTTGTATTTTTCATACCCTGTCTACCTACCACAGGTAATACTCAACAAATAACTTAAAATGCACTACGCTAAATTCTTGTTATTTATAATCTTTGCAGCCCATAGCCCTTAATATGTCATGAGCAATTAGTGGCAAAGCCATTTCTATCCAAAGTAACTGCTTCAGTATCTGAATTCAACTGTATGATCCCCTTGGCCTTGCTGTAGTGATTCACACCTCTTAGAGTGTTAGCAGAATTTCTAGATTGCCCTCAAGGGGAAATAGAAGTATTTCCTCCCTCAAGGTATTCTTTGACTGTAAAAACATCCATGACTTGTTTCTAGAGTTGGAGATGGGAGAAGAGGGGCAAGAGTAGGAGGGAAACAGGGAGAGAGAATAATTTTGACATAATTTTAACTATATGCTCATAGAAAGACATGTATAACTACTTCCAGTTTTCGAAAAAGAAAATCAGATGCACATTAGGTAATGGTAAAAGTTATACAGCGGTTTACCATATTAGTGAATCAATAAATGTTGACATGGGGGCTGATGGCAGGGAGACCACATTTTCTCAAAATATTCCAAATAGAAACAAACAAACAAAAAAGTGTGTGTGTGAGAAAGAGAGAGAGAGAAGGCGAGGCCAGCCAGAGAAAACCAGGACCACAGGAGAGTCAAAATGTGCTTCAATGCAAAGCCCTCCCTTTGATTATAAACAAAATTAGGAAGATCCCCAGCTTGATACTCATGAAAAGCATATTTTCTAAGAAAAATATGGTTTAGATTTCTTCAGCTCTGATGATTACTTCTCTGTGGAGCTCACAGTTGGTGAATTTCTTTCTAACCAGTCATCACTTGCAACAAGTATGTTTTCAAAATGCTTTAGCTTACAGGAAATATAAAGTTGTGGTTCCAAAACACCCTCTCGAGATGTGGCTTAGGAAGGATTTCAAGGGAAGCTGCAGGTAGTGACATTTTCTTCTACTTCCAAATCCTTTAAAGCTGTCATTGTTTTGGTGGTGGTGGTGGTGGTGTTTTGGGTGGTGTTGTTTTTTTTGGTGGAGTCCACCCGTGACATCATGGCTCTAGGGCAGGTTATACAGACTGAAATCTCAGAGCTTGGCATGCAGATTCCCGAACTTCCACAAACCTTGAACAGGCACAACCAAACCAAACTTCCTAGAATCATAAACAACAGGGTGGAGAGGGAAATTGGGATCCTACCATTCCCAGTCAAAGATATTATTGAAATATTCCAGAAAAATGTCAAAAGTTATTTTATACAAAAATTTCACATCTTGTTCCACTAAGCACAGGATGAAATGAGTTTGGGGGTTCTTTTTAATTTTTTAAATTTTTGGCTTCATTGGGTCTTCCACGTTGCTGCTTGCGGGCTTTCTCTAGTTGCAGCGAGCGGGGGCTACTCTTCCTTGCAGTGCTCGGGCTTCTCACTGCGGTGGCTTCTCTTGTTGCGGAGCACGGGCTCTAGGCACGCAGGCTTCAGTAGTTGTGTCTCTCGGGCTCTAGAGCACAGTCTGAGTAGTTGTGGCGCACGGGCTTAGCTGCTCCGCGGCATGTGGAATCTTCCCGGACCAGGGCTCGAACCCGTGTCCCCTGAATTGGCAGGCGGATTCTTAACCACTGTGCCACCAGGGAAGCCCCAGGATGAAATGAGTTTAAGATTCCTCTAGCAATTAGAGGTCATGGGCTATTTACATAGAGAAAGTGACAGGGTGATTAAGTGGGTAAAACTCAGCCCAGGCATGCAGTCCTAGCGACTTCCACCCTCTCTGTAAAGAGGGTTAGCCAACATTTGCTATACCATTATTGTGTGCCTGGCCTCATTCTAGGCTGGAGGGACACAGGGATCAATAAAACTCTGTCCTCAAGGCCCTAATAGTGTAGAGAAGAAGAGAAGTTACCCAACAATTAATGCAAGAGGCAGCAAGCATAGTAATTTAGAAGTCAGATATCTGAGTTTGAATTCTGGCTCTGGCTTGTAACCTATAAGTGGCTGTGTGACTTTGAGAAAGTTATTTGACTTCTGTGCCTCGGTGTTTCATACATGCCCGCACGCATGTGCACACACACACACACATATCTACAGATACCTTTGAACAGCACAGGTTTGAACTGCACAGATCTCCACTTAAATACACTTAAATGGGGATTTTTTTCAATAGTAAATACTACAGTACTGCCCATTCTGTGATTGGCTGATGACTCCTCAGATCCAGAGAAACTGGGGATATGGATGGCAGACTATAAATTACACGTGGATTTTCAACTATGTGGAAGATCAGCGCCCCTAACCCCTGTGTTGTTCAAGGGTCAACTGTACCTACATACACACACATACACACACACACACACAAAGCAGTTCCTCTTTCATATGGTGGTTGTGAGAGTTAACATATATTCATCACTTAGAAGATTGCCTTGCCCTTAGTAAGTGCTGCATGTGTTTGTTAAATAACTAAATAATAAAATTATAAACAAAGTCCATAAGAGAACCCTGCACGACTCTGAGAATGAAAAAGAGGCATCTCTGCTAGCCAGAGAACATCAGGAATGGCCTATCAATCAGAAGATACCATGCTGGAACAGGTTCTATATGAGACTAAGCAAGACCAAGTCCAAGTTAACCAGGGGGGCAATTGAGAAAAGATGTGCTCCTTACCTCTCCCCCCAGTGTATCCACACAGCAAAGGAAATCAAACTAGAAACAGAGCCAGAGTTCCACCCCTTTTATAGAAGAAATTTTCTTGTAGTTCTAGAGTTAAAATTCAAGAGGATTTACATTCTATTCCCTAATGTATTTATGTTTGTTCCAAAATAAAAAATAATAGTTTTTATTTCTCACCATTGAGTAAAATTGATGTTGGGGCAGATGTGCCATGCCCCTCCTTGCTTCCCAGATCAGGTCAGGGGGTGACCTGATCTGGGAAGCAAGTGGCAGAAGCATTAGAAGATATAAAGGCATGAAATTATTAGAAAGGGTGACATATTCAGGGTCAGTATTAGCAGGTAAAACAGCTGGAGTATTGGTGGTTATGGAATGAGCAGCAGGGTCTCCAGGAAACCCCACACCAGGCTATGCCAGGAGGAAACTCCATAGCAAGTATCCTACAAAAACCTCAGGAACTGCTGTGGGGAATAGGACAGGGAGCCTGCTAGAGATAACTAAGGACAGCCCCAAACATCCAGATAGATAGATACATATATACTCTGCCCCATGGCTCTTAATATTGAAAGCCCAGCTAAGATCAGAAGGAAAAATGTGACTGAGCAGTTTCACCTCAGAGACGACTGTCCCCAAGATGTGACTTCACAAGGTGGTGTTTCTATGTGGTTTCTCGGTAGTCTTTGTATATGCAGAACCAGAAATATGGTTTTATCAACACTCTGAGTATGAAGCAACCTCTCTGACTTTGGCTCGCATTAACGAAACTCACAGAAATATATAAAGTGGGATGCTAATTCATCCACTTACAGTGAGAAAAACAACTTTCATCAAAGTAAAAAATACCAGATAATTATTGAGAAAACTATCTACCAAGCACTGACCTAAGTACTTCACTAATGTTATTGTATATAATTCTCAAAACAATCTTACAAGGTAGATGTCAGAGAAACTATTAATGCCCGTGGATATCTCTGTGTACATCTACATTTTCCTGCTTCCCTTGCAGCTCTACTGGACAATAGAATGTAAGCAGAAGTGACTGATGTGGGTCACTTCTGAGCAGAGGTAGTTACGTATCTGATGTGCTTTCCCCAGGCTCTCTCTTTACCAAACATGAAGCTGGGAGCAAAGGGTATGGTGGGCCAACAGACGGGAAGAAGAGGGAGGGAGGTGTTAAGGGGAAGGACATCACAATGAGATCAAGGCTGTTCTCCTTCCTAAATACACATTCTCAAGAACCAAGTCTGATCTAGATGAGATTCCAGGACCCAAGTGAACAGAGAGAGACAAGAGGCTAGAATGGGCCTGTTGCAGGCTACATGGAGGAGTGCCAAGGGTGAGATTGAAAGAACAACCATTTCAGAAGGGTTGAAAAATGGGAGAAGTTGAAGAAAAAGTTGTGGTCAAAGGGAAAAAAAAATTCAGTGGTAAAGTACTTCCCTGTGATGATGAGGTCTAGGGTATGAACATACCAAGGGTTGGCAGAAGTGGAGAAGTAGAGGCTTAGGGATAGTCAAGGAATGATGACGAAAGGGTCTGGATGGGTCATTGAAATATCAAAATCTTAAAACCAAGACAAGACCTTAGATTTACGCAATCACAAATCCATTATTTAATATATCGCATACACAAACATAGACATCTGATATACTTGGAATCCTGCCTTATTTTCATTAGTGATTTTCTGCATCATACCCATGTGTCATCAGACTGGTTTACTTTAAGTCCTATAGGACAGAAGTTTGATATAAAGCTTTAATTCAATATATTGGCCCTTGTTAACAAGAATAAATCATATGCAAACTGACAAATCTTTGGAATGAACTTAATGAATTTATATTTTGATTTTGAGATATGTGATCATGAAGACATGAACTCTGCTCTTGTCTTCAACCAAGTATTTCCTTTTTTATTTTACCAGGCAGAATATGGGTGATGTTTCACAGGTATAATAGAGTCATTCTTTTAAAACATTGTGCTTAAATAGTCCAGATTTTTAGTATATTCTGTTTTACAAATCTGCTATTTTTTTTCTTTAATTAAAAGTCTCTCAAAAAAAAAGTCTCTCCCAATACTCTTGGGATAGATGTATTGGGGAAGAACTGTTACTAACTTGGTAACATATGCTGTTGCAATATTGCCAGAAAACACACCAGTGAAGACTTCTTGGCTTATGTCAGGGAACGGCCAAAAAATTCTATTAATAGTATGACCATCTCAAAGTTACTTGATGAGTTTCCACTTAATCAACTGGGACTCTGACTTTTTGTACCTTACTTACGTGAAGAAATATTTATAGACAAAAATCATCAATACATACAGATGAGGCAAGCAGAACTGTACTAGCAAGGACTCTCTACTTCAAAAACAAAAGTTCTTCATCACCCTCTGTTGACTTTGAAATTCCTTTTACTGAGGACAAAGCTTATCTTTCAGAAAGAAAGAAAAGACTTAAAATATAATGTATCTCTAAAGGACGTAATATACTGGCTGAAATTCATAAACTGGATTCTAGAACATTCTTAAGATCAGGTTTAATTAAATATAAGAATGTTGAGCTGTTGGGAAGGAAAGAGGCAAAAAATGAAATAAGGTGAAGACTTGTTAGAATTACATTTACAGATTTATTTTGGCTAATGTTGTTATATACATTTCTCCTTAATTTGTATACTTCTTACCCACTCCTGGCCTCACCTAGCACTGAACACTGCCTTTAAAAGTTACTTTAGGGCTTCCCTGGTGGCGCAGTGGTTGGGAGTCCGCCTGCCGATGCAGGGGACACAGGTTCATGCCCCGGTCCGGGAAGATCCCACATGCCGCGGAGCGGCTGGGCCCGTGAGCCATGGCCACTGAGCCTGCACGTCCGGAGCCTGTGCTCCGCAACGGGAGAGGCCACAACAGTGAGAGGCCCGCGTACAGAAAAAAAAAAAAAAAAGTTACTTTAATTCCTGCCATCCACTATTCCCACTTACATAAAAACAGAACTATAATAACAATGCTTTTTCTTGAAAAATGTCCAAGATGTTTAGACCAAAATTGTTATGCAAATGTAAAATATTGTAGTGGTGGGTGTGCTGTGATGTGCTTTATTAGGTCAAGGTCCCCAAAATATGTGCACTGTTTGATAGTCCTTTCTTCTGAGCTTACAAGATTGCCCTCCCCTGACATCAGGTCCAGCTCTCCATAACTGCCTACATCCCACCTAATTGCTAATTGCGTTCATTGCACCTCAAATGTGATGTCACCTCTGGTCTGCCTACAGTGATAGAAAACACACAATCAATGCCAGAAGAGACAGGGGGACTCAGAGTAGGTGAACTGCACCTGTGTCACACTTTTCAAGACGTAATGTATCCTTTAGGTGATTTAATGATTTTTGGGGGGTTGGGTGTTGGTAAGTGGATGCCACTAGATATGTGTGATCTGGACACAGGCATGTTAATTTTACTTTCTGAGTCTAATATAACCACGGGGCACTGGAAACTGAATCTGCCCCATCTTCCCTCTGTGCCCTCATCTTTTTATTTTCTTTCACAATGCATCTCTGGTCCTCTCTCACCAAGGACTGCATTATGATTAATGAGTTCACTGACTCTGAGAAAATAAATAGGAAAACTTGACAACTAATGCACATCCCTGACCATTCTCTTTCCATTTTGAACAAAAGAATTAATGGAAACAAATAAGGGAAGAGTCAAAGAAATTAAAATAACCGAAGCGAAGTGGGTACTTTGAGAAAATATGCCCTAATGGCTGGGTACCCTTCAACTAAGGCTCAAATAATCTGCCTCCAAAATGATGCAAACAGAAAACAAACAAAATCATTTCTAATCTTATCACTTCCCAGTTTTGAGGCTAATTCTCCATAGAACAAAGTCAATTCAATGAAGGATTCAACTTGAACTCACTTTTGCCTTTAAATGAATATTTCAGACTTTCTTATTTCTTACCTAGAAAATCAGCTCAAATTTTTACTTTGCTTTGCACCTATAACACTCACTTAAGCATAGCTTTAGTTTTCTATTCTTTTGGTCAAAAACAAAGTAAAGTACTTGACATTTCAAAATACCTTTGACCTTATCCAAAAAATTTCAACAGAGCCTCCAGAAAGCCTTTAAAACCACATCTATTACTTCATGCCTGGGATCACAGGTACTGAAGTATTTGTTAATATTCTCGAACGTCACAGGACTATCTCCACATAGTCTTTTACTGTGAAAGATGCTCTCAGTATAACTAATCCAATTGGCTATTGCAAACATTATTTTCAAACCTTAAAGTGGACCACAAAATTTACCCTGAGATACAAAGTCAATATATTTTAAAATTCTATAACCCCTTCCCCTACTTTTCTATACAGAAAAAACTTCTTTAATTTTTTTACCCAGAAAATTACAAACTTACCATTTCCTTCTTCCCGTCTCCTCTTAATTATATGGAATTTTCCCATTTTCTTGGACTGAAATTTAATCCTTCAGAATTCCCAGTTTGTCCCACATGGTTGAATGGAATGTTCAGCATTTTTAAAGTAATAGGCCTCATTAGGCAAGTAATCAAGCAAAACAGACATTTATGATAGACTTAAAGTTCTCTAGTTTTAAGTAAACATGTACTCTAAACGTTTTAATAAATCATACTTCTAAATATTCACTAAGAGTTTTACATTGAAAATAGACTACCGGAAAAAAAACTCATATAACACCAGTCTCGACACTCCAGCCAATGTTGTTGCAAAAGGCAGTGAGATCTAAGTATGAAGGAGTTAGAATAAGTCAGCTGATAGTTGAAATCACTGGGACCATTGTAACTAAAAATTGGCCTTTTATTTAATTAAGCAAATAAGTCTGAAGAAATATAAAGTCATTGAAAGAGATAGGGCATGGCTCAGAAATACACAAGCCAAGCACTGTTTGTGGTGTTTGCTAATCCTCCTCCAGGCTAATTAGCTGAAGAAGTCCACGGCAAATCCAAAGAAGGCTAAAGATGATTAAAGGACTCAGAAGGAAAGCCTACAGCAACCTAGGAGGAAAGAATAAAGAAACTGAGGGACTTCCCTGGCAGTCCAGTGGTTAAGACTCCACTCTCCCAATGTAGGGGGCACAGGTTTCATCCCTGGTCGGAGAACTAAGATCCCTCATGCCGCACAGTGCAGCCTAAAAAGAAGAGAAAGAAAAGAAATTGAGGTATTCCAGTGAGGAAAGAAAAATTGGGAGGCTGATTTCCAATAAGCCTTCAGTTTAAAATGGCTGTTAAACAGGTCAGGGACAGACTGCTCTCCAATAGGACAAAACAGGAAAGGATGTCATGAATGTCAACACAAGGAATTAGACATAAGACAGATTCCATCTGACTGTTAAACTTTAGCCTGGATCACCACTTTGTGAAGAGTGTGTAACACTGAATCCTCCAACACACGCAAGTATCATGATGGAAACAGGAAAGCAACTGGAAAAGAGGGGAAGAGGAATGTGTTTCTTGACAAAAGGTCTTGAGGATATCAGGAGGGTGTCACACCACACATTATAGAGCAAGACTCCCTGCAAATCCTCTCTAATTCCTCTTTCCCCCCAAATTCCAATCCTTCTGGCAAATTCCACTACTCTGATCATCTCTGAGTCCCTGTCCCCCCCACCCCAGGTCTCTCCTTCCTTCCCACTATCTCTCTCCCCCTTCCTCAGGTCACTCCCTCTCTTCCTCCTGGTCTCCCTCTAATTTTCTTTTTCTCCTTCCCAGCCTCTTTGTACTTCCTCCTCTCTCCTTCCCACCACCCCTCCCTCTTTTTCTCTACCCACCCCACACAAACACCTTTCCCACAGTAGGAAGGTGGGGAACTAAAAGCACTTGTAGTAGAATTTCTTTTTTCATTTTTAATCAGAAATCTCTAGCTTTATTGAATTTATTCAACAGTTAAATGAAAAGAAAACTGTTATTTATTTACTTCTTTAATGAATATTTATTGACTGCTACTCACTGGCAGTCATGGTGGTAAGCTATTGATTTAGCTCACAGCAGTGAGCTAAATCAAGTCTCTGCCCTCAGGAGGTTTACAAGGTATTTGTTTTTTAACGACACAATATAATTTAGGCACACCAAAAGATGGTGGTGTCATGCTTTTTCTATAAATGATATAAACTTCCTCACAAGCCCACTGCTATGAGCTGAATTGTGTCCCTCCTCCAAATTCAGATGTTGAAGCCCTAACTCCCAATGTGATGGTGTTTGGAGATGGAGCCTTTGGGAGATGGTTGGGTTCAGATGAAATCATGAGAGTGGGGCTCTCATGATGGGACTAGTGCCCTTGTTAAGAAGAGGGAGAGACACGAGAGCCCGCTTTCTCTGCCATGTGAGGACATAGTGAGAAGGTAGCCATCTGCAATCCAGGAAGAGGATTCTCACCAGGAACCAAATCTGCTGGCACCTTGATCTTGGACTTCCAGCCTTCAGAACAGTGAGAAAATAAACTTGGGTTGTTTAAGCCACCCAGTCTGTGGTGTTTTGTTATGGCATCCCCAAAGTCTAGTATATCCCCACTCCCACTTTTTGAGGTGGTGGGATGGGATGGGATAAAGGGAGATACAAACTTACCAGTTAAGAATCAATCAGTTACTTTGGTTTAAACAGTCCCAGATAAATATGCAGTCAGTTGAAGTTCAAACTCCCTCTAAGACTTTTCTCTCCTCTCTTGTTCCTCCCTCCTCCCAAGATGGGGACTTACAGGTAGGGCAGAGATTGCATATCCTTGGGGGCAGCTGAAGGGGGTGGTTGACTCCAGGACTGGAGTCCTCAGAGATGTCCCCTGCACCACCTGCTCATACCCTGCTGGAGACATTTGTGGTCAGATCTTTTGGCAAAGCTGGGGGTCTTGAGGGTCTTTTCCTCTTAACTGGCTCCACCTTATCCCAGGCTGGCTCTGTAAATCCTCTGAGTCTATCTCCACCTCATCTTCCAGCAGCGTCTAAGAGAAGCCTGCACTGGGGTCCCACCCATTGCTACCACAGCCCAAGCAGGCTTCTGCTTTCTCCCTTCCTCAGGTCAAGTAGGAACTTCTGCATCCTTCCACATCACATAGAGGCCAAGGGATTCTTGGGACTCTGTACTGAACCCTGTCTATGTTTAACTGCTACCTTCAGCCATTTCTACGTTGCTGCTTGGGTGGTTCCATATTGGATATGGTGATTCTCTTAGAAGTCTTGAAGTTTTCCCAGTCTGTTTTCTAGGGAAACTAGACCCACTGGAACTGGTGATCAGAACTGTACCTGCCTTCATCTATACTCCACATTTCCCTTTCCTATCACTCCATGACATCCTGGCCAGATTGCATCACTTTCTATTCACTTTTGGTTATTCAAAAATGTATAAAATTTCAATTTCAAACTCTATGTAAATTCTGTCTCCTCGTAGTGCACCACTCCAGAGAAGGCATGAATTGGAATCTTGACTTTTTGGCATGAGATGGAGTTGGAGGGAATCCTGGCTGCAAAACACCCTCTCCTATCTGTCCCAGGCCGGGCTTCTCTCTCTCAAGTGTTGGAATCAGGAAGAAGGGGAAGGAAAGGGGCAGCCGTAGCCGTCTCTCTGTTGGCTGCTCTGCTTCTCCGATGAGCCCTGAGTGTGCATGTCAGTATCCAAAGTCCACCTCTCTGGGAGCACAAGTGAAAATTATCCAGAGGGATCTTCCCATTGGAAGGTTCAGCTCTAGCTGGACCTCTCCCACCCATGCCCTCAGTTATCTCAGTAATATAACCCAAGTCGTGGTGCATAGTCGTGGGGCGGGGGGGGGGGGGGGGGGGAGTTGTACAGCAGGGTGGCTCAAGAATATTTGCCTTCTGTATGTTCCCTTGTTCCAACGAATTTCTCACACCCTGGCCATGCCACATAAGGGTGGGCAAGATCACTGTTCCACTGTCACCTCTTCCAAATGGCCAGCCAGCTCTCCCTGGCTTCCATCTTTTCTGCTCTGGTAGGAATGGATAGCCCAGCAACTCTGCTATCCAAGCAGAGGTCACCAGGGGTAGACCCTAAAAGCCATTGTCTTGGAGCCTCTTTCTTCATTTGGCAATGGGAGTCAGGAGAAATCCCTCCCCAATACGAAGGGGAGGAATCACCTACTCCCCTCATCTTTTATAGACCAAGGACTGAGTATTAAGGGGCAGGGGGTGTAGGTGGGGACTGATGCCCAGTTCTTCAGACCCTTAGGAAAACTTTGGAGAAAGTGGCAGACCCCAGTTAGTGTTTTGAGCCCTGGACCCTTTTTGTCAAACACAGGGCAATAGAAAAAGTCCCCCTTGCCATCCTGTCATTCTCACAATTGCACTTCCCCTATCATATTGGAATCCCTTTCTTCCTAATTCTTTGAAAACAGATAGAGGTGCTTCCCCAGATGGGTGAAATGAGTTCTAACCAGCAATCACTGAAATATGTCACGTGAAATTTCAAGGTCCCTTCTAAAGATCCTGTGATTCTATGAAAACAAGGAAAGAAAAAAAGCAAGTTACATTTATGAAACTAGGTAGATGATTAAAACTAATTCATTATCCTTATTTCTGAATGAATTAAAGCGTTTTTTAATCTAAAGTTTATATTTTATTGATCAAATACCTATTTTCAACAAGTTTCTACAATAATCGAACCATTCATTTTCCCTTTCTTATACTCCAACTTCTGTTCAGCTCTATATTTTGATTATTATCTTTACTGAAAAACAGTTCCTATCAATGGATTTGCTACTTGTAATTTTAGATGTGTTTAATCTGAGCAGGATTTGGATTTTATAACTGTTCAATATGCAAAGCTCTGGTGATATCCAAGAATCTTTGCCCTGAAAGATTTTTGGATGTGTGTGATTAGGTAGTCTACAACTTTAAAGAAAAGGAGAAAAAACAACTTGTTATAATCTTTGCAGAAGCATCAATTTAATAGTAAAATGCTGCCTCCTTCTGGATAAATCGTGTTAGGCATGATAAGTTTGTAAAACTGCTTATTTTATACAAGTAAAACATTTTTTAAAGAATTATAATCCTACTTTTTTTCCATTAAAAAATAGAATTAGAGGACTAAAGTAAGCCTTGAAAGATTACCTAGATTCTGCCTATGAGAGAGAGTATAAAAAAATCTAAATTATCTAACCTATAGCGCTGATTTAATTGTCTGACTTCCTTTCAAAGATCTCTAACAGTAACTGAGAAAGTAGGAGATAGCAGATAAAATTGCAGTTAGCATGGTTTCACTTTTATATGAGGCTACCTTACTTAACATGCAGTTGGCATCGTCATTTATTCATGCACACATATTCATCTGCGTGCCTGGAAAAATGTGTGTGTGTGTTAATAAATGCAATGAAATGCCTAGGTGTTCTAGTCTTAATTTTATGCCAGCAGTCGTGTGTATTTTGGCAAGCCACTTAATCTCTCTGAGTCCCAGTTTCCTTATCTGTATACTGAGGATAATGGAACCATTGTTATCGACCTCAAAAATACTTTGTGAAGCTCACTGAAATCAACAAAGCACTGTGTGAGGTATTAACTTATTTATTATCATTAAGGTTTTAACTGGTCACATGCCAGAAGTGAAAGAATAGAACCAGATTTGTGACCAACAAGAAGAAGAATGCTTAATGATGTCCTATTTATTGCATAAACACAGACAGCTAGTTTGGTTACACTCAATCAACTCTCTACTATCTGGAGTAAAAAGCTGAAGAGGAGGTTATAAATAACCTCAGACCACAATCATAAAAAGTCAAATTTACTTCAATTCTCCAGGGGCAGTTTACCCCCACAGAGCCAAGAGAGCAGGTAGGTCTAACCAAGGTAGATCAAGGAACCAGCAGGTAGTTCAGGGACCAGAGTGAACCCTGTTTGCTCCACCTCATCCCTGAGCCAACATCTCCAACCCTACGTGGAGCCCCAGCCCAGGATGATCAAGGCTGACTGTGCCCTGGTTCTATTAAAGGGACTTTCATGATTCTCCAAAAATCCTTCAACCAAAGTAGTACTAACCAAAATCCAAAGCAGCTAAGAGACCAAAGGACACTCCAAATATTCTGATCCCTACTCAGCCTTTCACTAGTGGGCATTCTGTGCCTCAGTTTCGTCTATAAAATGGGTATAACAATAGTACCTATTTAATTAGGTTGTGAGTTAATGCAAGCAGAGCATTCAGAATAGCGTCTGGCACTTAAGCATTCAATATGTTAGCTGCTGCTACTACCACCACCATTATTATATCACACTAACTTGCTTGCACATGGCACTCATTTATGGGCAAATGATATGTCTCTCTCATAGCTCTTCAATTTTCTGAGACTGAAAATTGTTGATCCTTTAAACCCTTCGGCCATCATTATTTAGAATTTTGTTCCTACACTAGTTACCTCACAATACATGTAATACTTCTTTTTACTTATCAGTTACAAAGTAATAAATTATAACTACTGGTGCTATTTAATGACCTAGTAGCCAAACCAAGCAACAATTCTTTGTTTTGCAGCCATACAAGCAGATGCATCTGGAATAAGAGCTAGGACTTAGGCACATTTCAAGCTGTTAAACGTTTTTTATGGTCAGGAAATATTCCAATTCCATTTCACTCAAAGAGCAGAAGCAGCTATAATATCCCTAATTCAGAACTATCTGGTAAATCACTCTAAGAAAAATACTAGAAGGCACCAAAACTGTTTTGATTGAGGACTAAAAATGACATTTGGCCACTAGATGGCATTTAAATTATGTAGCAGGTTTCAGCTCATACGTGATCTATTTAAAATCCTAATTGGTTTGCACTTGGCTCAAGCACTGGCTATTCATATATTTTGATACTGTGGGAACTCTCATGATTTGGCTGAATGGAGGCTTAGGAATATCTACAACAGGTCCTGCAGCTATGGACATAAAATCATAAAAACCTTTTGAGTTATGAAAAAAGAGAAGTAATTTAAAATTTTTGCCTGAAATCTCCAGAACAGGGTTGTTTTTTTTTTTTTAAGTAAATTATTGAGGGTAAGATTGAGAGACTGGATAATTTATGTTTTTTCAATTCACTGGTTGTAACATGAAGTCTTAATAACCACAGAGCAGCATAATTCACAGGCAGCTTGTCTCAGCTGGCCACAGGTACCTCCAAGCCTGGCCTCTAATGTTCTACTGGGTCCAGCAGCTTAATCCTATCTGCCATTTCCTTTTCAATTAATTCCTAGGAAAGGCCAGCCATAGACTAGTGAAATATCCGAGGAGAAAGAAATAGAATCTAATCCTCATTGAATAAAAAGCCTGTTATAAAGAAAGGAGGACAGTCAGGTCAGTTATTTTTTCATCTCCCACAAGGATATTAGTAGAGAAACATTTTAAATTTCAACAATTAGACTTTAAGATAGCCATAAATATGAAATAAAATATGTACTAAAATAAACTACAAAATAAATGTGTGTATGTTCTTTCCATATTATAGAGGAAACACTTCTATTTGGGGAGATTTTGCATACAGACACCAAGGTAAGTGATGGTAGTAAATGATGCTTTCTAGCTCTTTTCCTAGGTTTCAGAAAGTACCCTGCTGCATTTAAAGCCTTTGGTGCTAAATTCAAGTTGTCCACTAGATGGCCCTAATACATGTGAGTTCCTTTAACCGGTGGAACATTTAATCCCATGATAAAGTACTGACATATTTAATTATATTTGTGATTGAAGAAGTCCTCTTCTAAGGGAAAACCATGCAGTGATCATCTACAAAGTTTAATAATGAACTATTAATTACCTAAAAGATAGAGAATTGAACATATGCTTTTTATCTCCTCTCTCAAACTCCCCTCAAAAGACAGAAAAGGAAAGTAAAAGTTATAAATCCACAAGGAAATAAAGAAAAATATAAACAGCAGACCAACTCACATTTTTAGGAAGCTGGCAACCCAATAGCTGAATGTGACTAACCTAGGAAAAAGCTGAAACCAAAGCACCAGCAGAGCAGAGAGCAGTGATTAGGAAGCCTATCCCATCCCAGGATTCTGGAGACTCAGAGATCAAAAGTGCCACTCCCCCTTGCCAGTGGAAAGGCAGGGGCCAGAAATAAATTGAAAATAGAATAATTTGGGGGGAAACCTACATACTGGTCTGCAAGACTTCCCAGCCCCTTTGCCCACTCATTTCCCGGAAAGCTTTCTGACCAGGCCGATTTACACCCTCCAAAACTAGAGAGCCATAGATCCTCCTGTGCTCTAACAGAGGGCAAGGCTTCTAGAGATTGGCTCACTCCCGCCTTAATCCTCCATGCATCAGGCTTCCCCTTCCCACCAAAATCAGCTTTTTCCATCCTCACTCTTATGTACAAACAGACAGCCAAGGATCACCAAACATTTTAGGGAAATCTCCAACATAACAGACACAGAGCAAGGCAGAAAGGAAAAAAAAAAATTGAAGAAACAGAGACAATGCAGACAACAGAAGAAAATTTCAAAGTAACTAGTGTCCTCTGAAAAAGAAGAAAAACTATTGGACCCATGACGCAAGAATAAAGTGCTACTTAAAAGTTTTTTAAAAAAAGAAAGAAGCAATCAGAGAAAAAGAAAGGGCTTTTGAAAACTAACCCTACCCCTAATTAGGGTATAGTATAATAACCAGAATGAAAACTATTTCAAAAGAAAGGTTAGAAGAGAATTTAAAGGAAACTTCCCATAAAATAAACAAAAAACAAAAAAAGGGAAGAAGGATAGGAACATTAGGAGAAAATTCCAGGCTCCCCAATATTAGACTAATAGAAGTTCTGGAAAGAAATGAGAATAAAGCAAAGGGAAAAAATTATTGAATAAATAATAAAAGAACATTCCCTCAAACTTAAAGAAATGAGTTTCCAGATTGAAAGCATCTACTTAATACCCAGCTTACTGAATTAAAAAAAAAAAATAAGTTACATCACTGTACAATTTCAGAACATTTGGGATAAAGAAATGATCCTAAAAGCCTTGGAGAAAGGGGGTATAGTATAGTTATATGCATAGAACAGGTAACCAGAACATACTGGAGGGGCTTCCCTGGTGGTGCAGTTGTTAAGAAGCCACCTGCCAATGCAGGGGACACGGGTCCGAGCCCTGGTCCAGAAAGATCCCACATGCTGTGGAGCAACTAAGCCCATGCTGTACAACTACTGAGGCTGCGAGCCACAACTACTGAAGCCCGTGTGCCTAGAGCCCGTGCTACACAACAAGAGAAGCCACCACACTAAGCCTGCGCACCACAACGAAGAGTAGCCCCCGCTCACCTCAACTAGAGAAAGCCCATGCCCAGCAATGAAGACCCAGCACAGCCAAAAATAAATATTTTAAAAAATCTTATCTATAAAAAAATAAATAAAAAATATAAAAAAGAACATACTGGAAACGAGAACTCAGGAAAGTAGCAAGCCTGGAGAGATTTCAGAGTCATCATACAAGTATGTGCAAGCTGAGGCAGGTGAGTAGGTGAAAGTTCTCAGGAAGAACACACACAGCCGCCTTCTAAATCTTGGACCACAACGCTGATGTAACAGCAGCTCACTGGGCAGTGGCCAGCCTATGCTTGCTACTAAAATGGGGGAGACCACGCTGAGTCATATTAGATCCTGAGGCAAAAGGGAAAATCAGTAATACTGATCCTGTCTACGGTGTTAAGTAGTGTCTCCCAAAAATTTGTGTCCCCCGGAGCCTCAGAATGTGACCTTATTTGGAAATAGGGTCTTTGCAAATATAATTAGATTAAGATGAGATGAGATCATACTGGATTAGAGTGGGCTCTAAATCCAGTGACTGGTACACACAGGGAAGAAGGTCAGGGGGAGATGGAAGCACAGATTGGAGTGGCGCAGCTATAAGCCAAGAAAGTCCAAAGACTTCAGCAATCACCAGAAGCTAGGGGAGAGGCATGAAGTTTCTCCCTGCAAGTGGCCAGCCTCCAGCACAGGAAGACAATACGTTTCTGTTAAGCCATCCAGTTTATGGTGCTTTGTTACAGTAGCCCTAGGAAACTGATATGGCTTTATTTAAAATTTTGACATTTTATTATGGATTGCTTGGCATTAATTTTGATTTTTTTAAATACTACATTAAAATATCTTGATAAATGAGTTTTTTGGCCCCCCTGCTTAAATTTTGCCCCTGAAATCCAGGCCCTGGGGCATGTTTTAACTACTTTCATTGAATTGCTAACACATAGCTTTCTCAGTCAGTCATTTTGCAGAGACATATACTGTATATCCAAAGAACAAAGAGTAAAAGCAAGCAAGCATGATATTTTTTTTGGAATTTTTGAATTTTATTTATTTTTTTATACAGCAGGTTCTTATTAGTTATCTATTTTATACATATTTGTGTATATATGTCAATCCCAATCTCCCAATTCATCACACCCCCCACCCCCCACCATTTTCCCCCCTTGGTGTCCGTACGTTTGTTCTGTACCTCTGTGTCTCTATTTGCGCCCTGCAAACCGGTTCATCTGTACCATTTTTCCTGGCTCCACTTATCTGCATTAATACATGATATTTGTTTTTCTCTTACTTCACTCTGTATGACAGAATCTAGATCCATCCACACCTCTACAAATGACCCAATTTCGTTCCTTTTTATGGCTGAGTAATATTCCATTGTATATATGTACCACATCTTCTTTATCGATTCGTCTGTCAGTGGGCATTTAGGTTGCTTCCATGACCTGGCTATTGTAAATAGTGCTGCAATGAACATTAGGGTGCATGTGTCTTTTTGAATTATGGTTTTCCCTGGGTATCTGGCCAGTAGTGGGATTGCTGGGTCATATGGTAATTTTATTTCTAGTTTTTTAAGGAACCTCCATACTGTTCTCCATAGTGGCTGTATCAACTAACATTCCCACCAACAGTGCAAGAGGGTTCCCTTTTCTCCATACCCTCTCCAGCATTTGTTTTTTGTAGATCTTCTGAAGATGCCCATTCTAACTGGTGTGAGGTGATACCTCATTGTAGTTTTGATTTGCATTTCTCTAATAATTAGTGATGTTGAGCATCTTTTCATGTGCTTTTTGGCCATCTGTATGTCTTCTTTGGAGAAATGTCTATTTAGATCTTCTGCCCATTTTTGGATTGGATTGTTTGTTTTTTTAATATTGAGCTTCATGGACTGTTTATATATTTTGGAGATTAGTCCTTTGTCCATTGATTTGTTTGCAAATATTTTCTCCCATTCTAAGGGTTGTCTTCGTCTTATTTGTGGTTTCCTTTGCTGTGCAAAAGCTTTTAAGTTTCATTAGGTCCCATTTGTTTCTTTTTGTTTTTATTTCCATTACTCTAGGAGGTGGATCAAGAAAGATCTTCCTGTGATTTATGTCAAAAAGTGTTCTTCCTGTGTTTTCCTCTAAGATATTTATAGTGTCTGGCCTTACATTTAGGTCTCTAATCCATTTTGAGTTTATTTTTGTGTATGGTGTTAGGGAGGGTTCTAATTTCATTCTTTTACATGTAGCTGTCCAGTTTTCCCAGCACCACTTATTGAAGAGGCTGTCTTTTCTCCATTGTATATCCTTGCCTCCTTTGTCATAGATTAGTTGACCATATGTGCGTGGGTTTATCTCTGGGCTTTCTATCCTGTTCCATTGATTTATATTTCTGTTTTTGTGCCAGTACCGTATTGTCTTGATTACGGTAGCTTTGTAGTATAGTCTGAAGTCAGGGAGTCTGATTCCTCCAGCTCCGTTTTTTTCCCTCAAGACTGCTTTGGCTATTCGGGGTCTTTTGTGTCTTCATACAAATTTTAAGATTTCTTGTTCTAGTTCTGTAAAAAAAAAATGCCATTGGTAATTTGATAGGGATTGCATTGAATCTGTAAATTGCTTTGGGTAGTACAGTCATTTTCACAATATTGATTCTTCCAATACAAGAACATGGTATATCTCTCCATCTGTTTGTATCATCTTTAATTTCTTTCATTAGTGTCTCATAGTTTTCTGAATACATGTCTTTTGTCTCCCTAGGTAGGTTTATTCCTAGGTATTTTATTCTTTTTGTTGCAATGGTAAATGGGAGTATTTCCTTAATTTCTCATCATTAGTGTATAGGAATGCAAGAGATTTCTGTGCAATAATTTTGTATCCTGCAACTTTACCACATTCATTGATTAGCTCTAGTAGTTTTCTGGTGGCATCTTTAGGATTCTCTGTGTATAGTGTCATGTCATCTGCAAACAGTGACCGTTTTACATCTTCTTTTCCAATTTCTATTCCTTTTATTTCTTTTTCTTCTCTGATTGCCATGGCTAGGATTTCCAAAACTATGTTGAATAATAGTGGTAAGAGTGGACATCCTTGTCTTGTTCCTGATCTTAGAGGAAATGCTTTCAGTTTTTCACCATTGAGAATGTTTGCTGTGGGTTTGTCATATATGGTCTTTATTATGTTCTGATAGTTTCCCTCTATGCCCACTTTCTGGAGAGTTTTTATCATAAATGGGTGTTGAATTTTGTTGAAAGCTTTTCTGCATCTATTGAGATGATCATATGGTTTTTCTTCTTCAGTTTGTTAATATGGTGTATCACATTGACTGATCTGCATATATTGAAGAATCCTTGCATCCCTGGGATAAATCCCACTTGATCGTGGTGTATGATCCTTTTAATGTGTTGTTGGATTCTGTTTGCTACTATTTTGTTGAGGATTTTTGCATCTATATTCATCAGTGATATTGGTCTGTAATTTTCTTTTTTTGTAATATCTTTGTCTGGTTTTGGTATCAGGGTGATGGTAGCCTCATAGAATCAGTTTGGGAGTGTTCTTTCCTCTGAAATTTTCTGGAAGACTTTGAGAAGGATGAGTGTTAGCTCTTCTCTAAATGTTTTTTTTTATTGTTGTTGTTTTTTTTGCGGTACGCAGGCCTCTCATGTTGTGGCCTCTCCTGTTGTGGAGCACCGGCTCCGGACACGCAGGCTCAGCGGCCATGGCTCACGGGCCTAGCCACTCCGCGCCATGTGGGATCTTCCCGGCCCGGGGCACGAACCCATGTCCCCTGCATTGGCAGGTGGACTCTCAACCACTGCGCCACCAGGGAAGCCCTTCTCTAAATGTTTGATAGAATTCACCTGTGAAGCCATCTGGTCCTAGACTTTTGTTTGTTGAAAGATTTTTAATCACAGTTTCAATTTCATTACTTGTGATTGGTCTGTTCATATTTTCTATTTCTTCCTGGTTCAGTCTTGGAAGGTTATACCTTCCTAAGAATTTGTCTGTTTCTTCCAGGTTGTCCATTTTATTGGCATAGGGTTGCTTGTAATAGTCTCTTAGGATGCTTTGTATTTCTGCGGTGTCTGTTGTAATTTCTCCTTTTTCATTTCTAATTTTATTGATTTCAGTCCTCTCCCTCTTTTTCTTGATGAATCTAGCTAATGGTTTATCAATTTTGTTTATCTTCTCAAAGAACCAACTTTTAGTTTTATTGATCTTTGCTATTGTTTTCTTCATTTCTATTTCATTTATTTCTGCTCTGATCTTTATCATTTCTTTCCTTCTACTAACTTTGGGGTTTTTTTGTTCTTCTTTCTCTAGTTCCTTTAGGTGTAAGGTTAGATTGTTTTTTTGAGATTTTTCTTGTTTCTTGAGATAGGATTGTATTGCTATAAACTTCCCTCTTAGAACTGCTTTTGCTGCATCCCATAGGTTTTGGATCATCGTGTTTTTGTTGTCATTTGTCTCTAGGTATTTTTTTATTTCCTCTTTGATTTCTTCAGTGATCTCTTGGTTATTTAGTAACGTATTGTCTAGCCTCCATGTGTTCGTGTTTTTTATGTTTTTTTCCCTGCAATTGATTTCTAATCTCATAGCGTTGTGGTCAGAAAAGATGCTTGATACGATTTCAGTTTTCTTAAATTTACTGAGCCTTGATTTGTTACCCAATATGTGACCTATCCTGGAGAATGTTCCATGTGCACTTGAGAAGAAAGTGTAATCTCTTGTTTTTGTAATCTCTTGTTTAGGACATTTTTTGACTGTCCTATAAATATCAATTAAATTGTGTCATTTAAAGCTTGTGTTTCCTGATTAATTTTCTGTTTGGATGATCTGTCCGTGGGTGTAATTGAGGTGTTAAAGTCTCTCACTATTATTCTGTTACTGTCGATTTCCTCTTTTATAGCTGTTAGCAGTTGCCTTATGTATTGAGGTGCTCCTATGTTGGGTGCATATATATTTATAATAGTTATATCTGCTTCTTGGATTGATCCCTTGATCATTATGTAGTGTCCTTCCTTGTCTCTTGTAACATTCTTTATTTTAAAGTCTATTTTATCTGATATGAGCATTGCTACTCCAGCTTTCTTTTGATTTCCATTTGCATGGACTATCTTTTTCCATCCCCTCACTTTCAGTCTGTATGTGTCCCTAGGTCTGAAGTGGGTCTTTTGTGGACAGCATATATACGGGTCTTGTTTTTGTATCCATTCAGTGAGCTTGTGTCTTTTGGTTGGAGCATTTAATCCATTCACGTTTAAGGTAATTATCAATATGTATGTTCCTATTACCATTTTCTTAATTGTTATGGGTTTGTTTTTGTAGGTCCTTTTCTTCTCTTATGTTTCCCACTTAGAGAAGTTCCTTTAGCATTTATTGTAGAGCTGGTTTGGTAGTGCTGAATTCTCTTAGGTTTTGCTTGTCTGTAAAGGCTTTGATTTCTCTGTCGAATCTGAATGAGATCCTTGCCGGGTAGAGTAATCTTGTTGTAGGTTCTTCCCTTTCATCACTTTAAATATATTATGCCACTGCTTTCTGGCTTGTAGAGTTTCTGCTGAAAAATCAGCTGTTAACCTTATGGGAGTTCCTTTGTATGTTATTTGTCGTTTTTCCCTTGTTGCTTTTAATAATTTTTCTTTGTCTTTAATTTGTGTCAATTTGATTACTATGTGTCTTGGCATGTTTCTCCTTGGGTTTATCCTTCCTGGGACTCTCTGTGCTTCCTGGACTTGGGTGGCTGTTTTCTTTCCCACGTTAAGGAAGTTTTTGACTATAATCTCTTCAAATATTTTCTCAGGTCCTTTCTCTCTCTCTTCTCCTTCTGAGACCCCTATAATGCAAATGTTGTTGCATTTAATGTTGTCCCAGATGTCTCTTAGGCTGTCTTCAATTCTTTTCATTCTTTTTTCTTTATTCTGTTCCGCAGCAGTGAATTCCACCATTCTGTCTTCCAGGTCACTTATCCATTCTTCTGCCTTAGTTATTCTGCTATTGATTCCCTCTAGTGTATTTTTCATTTCAGTTATTGTATTGTTCATCTCTGTTTGTTTGTTCTTTAATTCTTCTAGGTCTTTGTTAAACATTTCTTGCATCTTCTCAATCTTTGCCTCCATTCTTTTTCTGAGGTCCTGGATCATCTTCACTATCATTATTGTGAATTCTTTTTCTGGAAGGTTGCCTATCACCACTTCATTTAGTTGTTTTTCTGGGGTTATGTTGTTCCTTCATCTGGTACAAAGTCTTCTGTCTTTTCATTTTGTCTATCTTTCTGTGAATGTGGTTTTCCTTCCACAGGCTGCAGAGTTGTGGTTCTTCTTGCGTCTGCTCAAGCAAGCATGATTTTTAAATAAAAAGTTGATTTCTTCAACAGGGGATGATTACATGTTTTCCTCCCTCATTTCAGATATGCAGCCCATCTCTCAGGAGGGACATACAGATATTGGCAGCCGTGTTTAAAAACAGTAATCACAGTCTGATAATTCCATCTGCTTCCCCTGAGAAAGAAAAATAATTACATGGCAGTTTCAGTGGCCTTGGATCCTATGTAGGGAATTTTATTAATACATTGTATTCACTTTGAGAAAACATCTGAAGGAAAATTCTTTTAGAGTTGAATGGGGGAGAGTTGGGTATTGGAGTAAGTGGCAGTTTTAGAACATGGCCCCAAGTCTTTTGACACTCCTTTCATGGAGAGGTGATGGTGGGTGGGGGTCCTATGGGCACACTTCTTTTTTTTTTTTTTTTAATTGAAGTATACTTGATTTACAATGTTGTGTTAATTTCTGCTGTACAGCAAAATGACTTAGTTATACACATATATTCATTCTTATATTCTTTTCCATTATGGTTTATCCCAGGAGATTGGTTATAGTTCCCTGTGCTATACAGTAGGACCTTGTTGTCCATGCATTCTAAATGCAATAGTTTGCATCTACTAACCCCAGACTCCCAGTCCATACCCCCACCCCCCTTTCCCTTGGCAACCACGTGCTGTATTTTAGATTCCACATATAAGTGATATCATGTGGTATTTGTTTTTCTCTTATTTCACTTAGTATGATAATCTTTAGTTGCCAAAAATATGGAATGCTTCACAAATTTGCATGTCATCTTTGGGCAGCGGCCATGCTAATCTTCTCTGTATTGTTCCAATTTTAGTGTATGTGCTGCCAAAGCGTGCACTGGGCACACTTCTTGAATCTGGGCAGGCTTATGACTCCTTCAACCAAGAGACTACAGTGGACACAATAGTGAGGCTGGGTCATAAAAGGTAATGCAGCATCAGCCTTACACACTAGAACACTCAAGCTTGGAGCCCTGAGCTGCCGTGTAAAAGTCTAACTACCCTGAGAACATTAGATGTAGAGAAGTCAAGCCACATAAAGAAGACAAGTGCAGTTACTTCTGTTGGCAGTCCCAGACCCTGAGGCAGCCCAGCCCAAGGGATGAGACCTGAAATCTCAAGGAGGAGAGGTCCACCATCCCTGCTGTGCCCAGTCTGATTCCTGACCCACAAAACGTGTGAACATAATCAAATGGTTGTTTCAAGTTGCTGAATTTGGGTCAATTTGTTATGCAGCAAAAGTAACTGCAAGAGAGTATGAGGGTCGAAGACATATCAATATGAATGGGTAGATTCATTATCCAAAAATCTTCCAGTCAACTGCAGAATGGAAGTTTACAATACTTTGGAATAAAAGTTTTTCCAAAATAATCTGGAATAATCTTTGTACTTGTTTTCTATTATAGCTTCAGAGCAGTGAAACGTATAAAGCCCATCCCTTGCTCATGCTTTCTGTTCAAATTGCTTCTTAATTGTGAAAACCTCTATCTTAGTCATAAGACAGAAGGATAAAGTCAGCCTTGCCACATTTCAAATTTTATCCCATGAATGCAGATGTGAGTAAACTGCATCCTCAAGCTTCCTAATAACAGAATGGATTAGCATAACTTCTCAGGTGATAATGCTATTTCATGTCTATATGTCTCACAGTTCTAGCAGTAAAAATGCTAATACTATTGCTGACATTTTAAAAACTAATATGATCCTTATTTTTGTTTGTATTTTAAAGCCACAAAAAATAAAACTAACCCCCAACAATGCTCGTGCTTTTTTTTTTTTGTCCTTAAAACACAGTATATGATAAGGATAATGATAAAGTCCTATAAATATATAAAATGCTCATTAGAATAAGCAAGCTTTGTGTTTCTACCATCCTGGAATCCAGGTTCTCAACTTACGGTAATGTACAAGATATACAAGTTGAAGAATCACCACCCTGGAATGTAGAATTAAAAAAAAAATGTAGTGAGGTGGATGGACATAGAATCTGTCATACAGAGTGAAGTTAGTCAGAAAGAGAAAAACAAATACCGTGTGCTAACACATATATATGGAATCTAAAAAAGCAGTACTGATGAACCTAGTGGCAAAGCAGGAATAAAGATGCAGACGTAAAGAATGGACTTGATGGCACAGGGAGGAAAGGGGAAGCTGGGACAAAGTGAGAGAGTAGCACTGACATATATACACTACCAAAGCTAAAATGGATGGCTAGTGGGAAGCTACTGCATAGCACAGGGAGATCAGCTCAGTGCTTTGTGACCACCTAGAGGGGTGGGATAGGGAGGGTAGGAGGGAGGCTCAACAGGGAAGGGATATGGGGATATATGTATACATATAGCTGATTCACTTTGTTGTACTTTGTTGTACAACAGAAACTAACACAACACTGTAAAGCATCTATACTCCAATAAAGATGTGAACTGTATAAAAAACAAATAAATAAGATAAAATTCAGAAAAAGAAAGATGTGGAAAAAAATGTAGAACAGTGCTTCTGTGAATTGTTGAATTCAAGGTAGACATATAGTATTACACAGATATTATGGGAATAATAGAATTTATCATTTTTTCTATTTTTACTATTCAGCTACCAAATGTCATTGAAATGAATAATTGTTTTTATTTTTCCTCCAACTCTATCGAGATATAATTGGCATATAATATTACATAAGTTGAAGTTGCACAATGTGATGACTTGATACAAATATATATTGCTAAATGTTTACCATAATAAGAGTAGCTAACACATCCTTCACCTCACATACAGTAATTACCATTTATTGTTGTTGTTATTATGTTGAGAACATTTAAGATCTACTCTTACTGGGAAAACTGGATAAGCACATGCAGAAGAATTTGACCCTTATCTAACACCACTCAAAAAAATTAACTCAAAATGGATTAAAGACTTAAACATAAGACCTGAAACCCTAAAACCCCTAGAAGAAAACATAGCTGAAAAGTTCCTTGTCATTGGTCTTGGCAGCAATTTCCTGGATATGACACCAAAGGCACAAGCAACAAAAGCAAAAATCAATAGGTGGGACTACATCAAATTAAAAAGCTTTTGCACAGCAAAAGGAAAAACAAACAAACAAGCAAAAACAACAGAAAAACCTTATTAAAAAGTAGGCAGAGGAATTGAATAGAGTTTTCAAAAACAACATACACATGGTCAACAGGCACATGAAAAGGTGCTCCACACCACTAATCATCAGGGAAATGCAAATCAGAACCACAAGATATCACCTCCTTCCTGTTAGAATGGCAATAGTTAAAAAGACAAGTGATAACAAGTGTCAGCAAAAGGTGTGAAGAAAAGGGAATCCTTTTGCACTGTTGGTGGGAATGCAAACTAGTGCAGCCACTATGGAAAACAGTATGGAGTTTCTTCAAACAATTAAAAAAATAGAACTACCGGGCTTCCCTGGTGGCGCAGTGGTTGAGAATCTGCCTGCCCATGCAGGAGACGCGGGTCCGGGAAGATCCCACATGCCACGGAGCGGCTGGACCCGTGAGCCATGGCCGCTGAGCCTGTGCATCTGGAGCCTGTGCTGGGCCACAACAGTGAGAGGCCCGCGTACCGCAAAAAAAAAAAAAAATAGAACTGCCATATGATCCAGCAGTCCCACTTCTGGATATATATTCAAAGGAACTGAAATCAGGATCTCATCAAGATATCCACACTCCCATGTTTATTGCTGTATTATTTCACAATAGCCAAGATCTGGAAACAACCTAAGCATCCATCAGTTGATGAATGGATGAAGAAAATGTGGTGTATATATAATGGAATACTATTCAGACATGAGAAAGAAGGAAATTCTGCTGTTTGAGACAACATAGATGAAACTTGAGGGCAGTGAGCTAAGTGAAATAAGTCAGACAGAGTAAAACAAATACTGTATGATCTCACTTATATGTGGAATCTAAAAAAGCCAAACTCAGAAAGCAGAGTCACCAGGAGCTAGGGGGTGGGGGAAATGGGAAAGTACTGTTGAAAGGGTACAAACTTCCAGTTAGAGGATTAACAAGTTCTGGGGATTTAATGCACAGCATGGTGACTATAACTAATAATACTGTATTATATTGAATGTTACTAAGAGAGTAGATACTAAATATTCTCACCACAAAAAAAAGAAATGGTAATTATGTAACAGGAGGGAGGTGTTAGCTAACTATGGTGGTAATAATCTTGCAATATATGGATGTATCAAATCAGCACATTGCACACCTTATACAATGTTGTCAATTATATCTCAATAAAGCTGGGGGAATAAAAAAATCTACTCTCTAAGCAACTTTCAAGTATATAATACAGTATTGTTAACTATAGTCACCATCCTGTACATTTCATGCCCAGAATGCATTCCTCTTACAACTGTAGTTTGTACCCTATGACTAATATCTCCACATTTCTTCTACCAGCCCCTGGTAAACACCATTCTACTGTTTCTGAGTTTGACTTTTTAAGATTATACGAGTGAGATCATACAGTATTTGTCCCTCTTTATTTGACTTATTTCACTTAGCATAATGCCCTCAAGCTTCCGATTATTTTTAAATGATGGAATACAGAGCAGTGTATTTTCTTTCATGAAAGGAACTAAGACATAAACCACACTTCAGGAATACCTTTGAATGTTTTAGCAGAATACAAAATATGTTTCCAACCAACTTCTGCAAGTTATTGTTAACCAAGCAGAATAAGACAGACACCAAAGAGAGAAATTGATAATAAGAGAGCATACTTCAGTCAGTTGGCAATAGTGTACTTTAATGAACTCTATTATTCATTTTAAATTAGATGTTAATTCCTTATTATTATACATATTCACTCAGAGACTATGGAATTGGAAATAGCAGCAGAGGTTCTGCCTCCTATAACACTGGGCAAGGGATTCTCTGGGCTTTAGGTTCCCCAAGTGTAGAACAAGGATAACAAAAACCACTGGCAGGACTGGGCACAGGGGCCAACACATTGAGAAGCCTATGGGTTGGCATGTAGTCTGCAATCACTGGTATATTATTATTTCATAGGTAGAACCCCTGTGATTGTTTCTTCTGGAGCAGCTAAAGCTACAGGTTTATTCTGTGAAAGACACAACTCATCTGAGGCAATGCGTCACAGAGGCATGTGCAGGGATTGATTGAAAGTGATGTGTTTCTTGAGTTTTATAGAACCTACCTACAGCTATGTTATTTTACGTTGAGTTTTGTATAATTTAGAGCATGTCTCTGTTTATATGTTTTTCTCCTCTTTCTGATTCTAAACAGCTCACCACACACTCCGTCCTCTCTCCTATATCTCGCTCTCTTTTCTTTCCTTCACTACTCTCTCTTACACACTCCTACTTTCACTGAACATCTATGGAAAGAAGTAGGAGGCAGCTTTTAGAAGAGGAAATTTTATATCTAACTATATATATAATATATATCTAACTAATCCCCCCCCAAACAAAACACCCTTAAAACAAGAAAATAAAACTTTAAAAATTCTTCTATTTCCTTTTATGGTCATTTAAGGGAGAGGCATTTAAAGGAGGAAGGAAAGGCTGGCTCAACTATCACAAAAAAAACCCAAAAAAAACAGAGGAAGTTAAAGAAATAGAGAAAGCAAAGGGAGGGCAGGGAGAAAGAGAACTCCGGAAGAAAACAAAAATCATGGAAAGTGGAAAAAGACAAGTGAGGTAGGAAGACAAGAAAAGAGGCAATAAAAGATCAAGCTCAGAGGGCTCTAAAGACAGCCTTAGTCACGCTGGCCAGAGTACTGGCATGGTGAGAACAGTGGCCTGAATTCCACCCCTCTCAGGCAAATCACAGAAATCTTTGGGTCAATTTCATTGCCTGTAAAAGGTAGACAAAACCTTTGCCCCTTATAAATTTAAATTCTCATTTTATTTCTGACACCTTTTCACGTTGTCTTTAAGCAGCTTACAAAATGATTAACCACGGTTTCAAGTTCTTTAACAGCTTTTTATACCCATCTTTTCAAAATACCACCCCTGTATTATTCAAATGGAAACTAACTTAAAATCACATTAATCTCATCAAGCCGGACTAGGTACTGCTTATCCCAGCCTCCATACACAAAGTCGTCATTTTATGGATGTCACTCTTCCACTTTACACTCTAAGGGCACACATAAAAACGACAAGCGAAAGCCTTCAAATAAACCCAAATAACAACACATTTTACAGTTCCCTTTTAACAGAACTCCCAGGTTGGAAGATCAACTAGGGTGAGAGGTCGTGTTCACCCTTATTAGGAAACGGGCACAGTTTAAAGGCTTAATTCGAAGTCTTAGGAAATTACAAAAGAGGTTTCCTTTCCAAGAGAGGTTCAGGCCAGGGGAGGAGCAGGCGACCTTCCTACCCACCCCACCCAGCACTCGGCATCAGATTAGAACTAAGCGGCAGGATTCTGCCGCTGACGTCAAAAGAGGCCGGCAGCTGCGAGGGGCGGAGGGACGGGCGGGCGACGACGCGACTGCGCAGGGGCGGAAGGCGGACGGACGGAGAAGGCAGGCGAGCTAGATCCGGCAGCTGGCGGAGGGAGCCGCACGACCGCGGCCACGCGAGGCCAGGGCGCGCCGCGCGTGCGCGGGGCGTGGCTGTAGGTCTGCAGGTTTTCCGGCATGTGAGTGTCTCTTCCCGGCCGCCCTCGCGGCTTGGCCGCCTCAGGCCTTCCTAGAAATGATGGGGTTGGCGCTCTCCTCCCTCATGACCGTTGTGAAATCATTACGCCCCCGGAGTCCACGGCAGCCCAGCCAGGTCTTGCACGTGTT
The DNA here is from genome assembly GCF_964270905.1 of Leucopleurus acutus. Lineage (NCBI taxonomy): Eukaryota > Metazoa > Chordata > Mammalia > Artiodactyla > Delphinidae > Leucopleurus > Leucopleurus acutus. The sequence goes on from NC_139147.1 coordinate 107,648,045, forward strand.
CATTGTCCCCGGGCCGAGTGCGGTCAAACTTTGCAGGGTAGCGGGGCCCGGGGTGGGGCGGGGCGGGGGTGCGGTCTTCAGTCCGAGCACTTGTCTCGCGGGGTGTGGGCCCCAGGCTGACGCCGAGTTAGTTGAAGGGCTTTCCAACTGACCACCCCCTTCGTTCACTTCCCCCACGGTAGAGCCCTCCGGGAAACCCGCCTCTAGATCTGGGATGGCCCTTTAGTAGCTGGAGAAGGGAGTTACCGCCAGAGTCCTTCCGTAAAAAATTGTAAATGCTGTAATAACTATCTAATTAAATTCACTTCCGCAAAGCAGGCAGAATGTTGTGAGGTTCTTTATTGAGAAGGGCGAGCAAAGGGCAAATGATGCTTGGTCTTCGCTTTTAAAAACAGTTCCTGCAACTGTTGAGGGGATACAGTGGAGTTTTTCCAGCTTGTCTCTTCCCCGCCGCTACCTATTTCTCCCTGAACTCCCTCGGCCCAGGGAACAGAGAGACCAGGTTGGGATTTCCGGGTCTACAGATCCAAAGCAGCCTAGAAGGAATCACATGAACAATGCCTAAAACAGCCCATCTCCAGATCCTTTTTTAAATTGGAAGCTGAGATAGTCCTGCTGGAGTGAAAGAATAAATATACACTAGTGATTAAACGTATGTATAAGACTTTGTCCGTGATGTTTCTATTCTGAAAATTAGGTACGCACTAGATATTTTTAAACCTAAAGGCAAAACAGTTAGTAACCCAGCAGACACATCTACCACTGATTCATGCTTCCCACCTTAAGGAGTAACTGGATTGCTTTTGAGATTCCAGTGATATGTATGAAAACACTGTACACTCTAAAGCAATTATATGTCAGCTCTAAGTAGTTGCTCTCAGGATGTAGGATTTAGATACCTCTGAATTGTTTCGTGATTTGTGAATAGAGAAATCTGTGGTAGTTTTAAGGTGTGGCAGAGGAGCAATATCTGGTTCGGTAGTGTGCATGTGTCACTGTCACTATGAGGAAACATTTCCCTGAGACAAAACTAGACTAGGGCTCCAGTGAGTTTAATGTCACAGTGTACATAATTTAAATCAATCCAAATAACAATTCCTCTATAGCATCTTGTGGTGGGCCTGGAGAAAGCTTGTTCTTTTAGTTACATAGTAAGATGAATTATTTTCACTGTAGCAACCAATGTTACACCGGTCCAGGGAGAAACAGTGTTACAATAGAGCCTTTGGATGCTGTCATGGAAAGAACACTGGATTGGGCATCAGAAAAACCAGAGTTCTAATCTAACCCTGCCACTCAATCTAAAATCGTCTAAAATCGTCTAAAGTCGTTCGTTTCTCTGGATTTCCCTTTCCTCACATTTAATGTGGGTTTGTCACTCTCCTGAATTCTGTTTGCTGGTCAGGCTTTCCCTCTTTGGTCTTAGCACTTTAGCGTAACATAATTTAGTGAGTACTCACTAGAGGTTTGTTGAAATAATTCCAACTCTACAAAGTTTGATGTTGAGCTGTTTTTATTGTTTGAAACAATACATGTAAGGTCTGTTATTAAGAATGCTATTTATTGTCAAAGAATCACTCCATAGATGACTTATTACAGAGGTGTACAGGTACCTTTACAGAGGATAAATCTTGACACCACCTTAATCAAATAATCAAAATTAACCAAAAATTGGACAATAATTGGACATCATGTGCCCCTTGCTGTGAAGCTTAGAGAAAGATTCAACATCATCAATGGAGTATTCCTGGGAAAATATTTAACCTGAATCTAATCATAATCTAATCACTGACAACTCCAAATTAAGGAACATGCTGCAAAATAGTTGACCTGGAATCATGAAAAATACTATAAAAGACAAAAACCCTAGGGAATTGTTCTAAATTAAAGAAATGTGACAACTGTATGCAGGGAACTTGATATGAGGCTCAGTTATTTTTATTTTATTATTTTTTAATGAGGCTTATTTATTTTTGTTTCATAATGTTCAAAATAGCTAATGTGGTCCTCAGATTCCCAGAAGTTACCTCCTGTTCGCTCTGAGAAAACTAAATGTGTAGGGAGCTTCAGAAAAGCTGATTCTTATTATTCCTAAAAGTTTCTTCCGTGAAAGACCGCTTGTGTTAAACACTTACTGGAAACAGAAAACACTACTAAATGAGGTCAGCTACTTCACTGCTCAAAATTATAACTCAATCCTTAAAAGGAAAATGGAATCATTTTTAAAATGTCATTTTTAGGGATTTGCTGGCCCTTTCTATTTTTAATTGCCTAGGCCCAGTTAGAGGGAAACAGGCAAAGAATAATAAAAATGAAACTACTACCTAGGGGTAAGACAGGAATAAAGACACAGACCTACTAGGGAATGGACTTGAGGATATGGGGAGGGGGAAGGGTAAGCTGTGACAAAGCAAGAGAGAGGCATGGACATATATACACTAACAAACGTAAAATAGATAGCTAGTGGCAAGCAGCCGCATAGCACAGGGAGATCAGCTCAGTGGTTTGTGACCACCTAGAGAGGTGGGATAGGGAGGGTGGGAGGGAGGGAGATGCAAGAGGGAAGAGATATGGGAACATATGTATATGCATAACTGATTCACTTTGTTATAAAGCAGAAACTAACACACCATTGTAAAGCAAATATACTCCAATAAAGATGTAAAAAAAAAAGAAACTACTAGAAAAGCTTGAGGAAGTAAATGTTCTTAATATTATTCTTTTATTTTATTAATATAGCTCTTGATTTTCTTGAGGTAATCACTGCTTTACACCCTCCAGAGGTCCTGAGAGCCTCTAGAAATGAGGGCCTGTTCCTGAGTCCTTCACCTTCCAGCCCCTGCCTACCTCTGCAGACTCATCAATCCCTGGTGTACACACACACTGTATTCTCACACACCAGAATATTCCTTATGTAAGTCTTCTTTCAATTAAGGTAGGTTTAAGATGAAATGAATAAAAAGGAAGTTATCTGTTCACATAACTGAAAATCCCAGGGGTAGCATATAGGCTATGACTACAGGGAGGGGCCCATATGAAGTCTTGGGTTGGGTTTCCATCTCTGGTCTCTGCTCTTTATTTCTGCTGACTTCATTGTCAAACTGGTTCTCTTCTGCAGCTCCAGGCTTATGTCCTCCTTTCAGCAGTCCCAGCAGCAACAAGCAGCTCTCTCCCCTCCCCTGGCCAGGAGTACAGCCAAAGCCCTGGACTTGGCTGTTGTCCTGAACCAGTCACCGGGAGGAAGTGGGGAAGGGGTCAGCCCCACCTCAGCCACCTACAGCGAGAACGGAGAAGTTGTGGGTCCCCCAGGGAAAATGAAAGAAGGGAGACTGAATGCTGGGCAGGCTGAAACAACAGGTGTCCACTGTATTTCTCAACACACCCAGCAATCTCATACCTCCCTGCCCTGGCCTCTGTTTTTCCTCTGCCTAAAATGCTCTTCCACAGTTATCCTTCTGACAAATACCTGTGTAGCCTTTAAAAGCCAGATCACATGTCACCTCCTTTTTGCCACCTTCTTTGTCTGTAAAATTACTCCATCCTTGGAACTGTTTCTATACCTCATACCTATTTCTATTATTATCAGACTGAACTGGATTTTTTTTAGAACAATTAATTACAATTATACAAGTAATATATATTCATTATTAAAAATTCAAAGAGTCATATCACTCAAAGAGTGGCCCATGGACTGCCACCAAACTCTGAACTGTTTGTTACAGTCCTCAATAAGTACAGAAATTGAGAGTAAGTCTAAAACTTGTTTTGGCAATTTGATAGAACTTTATGTCTGTTGAATCTAACAATAAACAATTCACGGGACTTCCTGGTGGTGCAGTGGTTAAGAATCCACCTGCCAATGCAGAGGAATGTCGGGTTTGAGCCCTGGTCCAGGAAGATTCCACGTGCCGCGGAGCAACTAAGCCCGTGCGCCACAACTACTGAGCCTGCGCTCTGGAGCCCACAAGCCACAACTACTGAGCCTGTGTGCCACAACTACTGAAGCCCACACACCACAACTACTGAAGCCCGTGCGCCGAGAGCCCGGCTCCGCAGCAAGATAAGCCACCGCAATGAGAAGCCCACGCACCACAATGAAGAGTAGCCCCCGCTCTCTGCAACTAGAGAAAGCCCACACGCAGCAACGAAGACCCAATGCAGCCAAAAAATTAATTAATAATAATAATAATTTGCCTATATTTGCATGGCTATTGAGTGACAGGATTTTTTTTCCCAGTAAGTCAACTACAGAGCCTCCAATACTTTCAGCCATTGGGTTCCACTTCCTCCATATTGAGATTATTAAAAGAGATAAAATCATCTAATGTGCTTTAAAGCCTTGCCACTCAGTATAGCTCTTAGACTAGCAGTATCAGCATCACTTGGGAGTTTTTTTGGACATGGGGCTCTCAGTCTCCACCCAGGTAATTTGTATACATCTTAAAGTTTGAGAAGCACTTCTTAAAGAATATCAGGAAATGGCAACTCTCACTGCACTGGTTTTCTATAACTACTGTTTAAAATTACAACAAATTTAGTGGCTTAAAGCAACACAAATTTATATTATCTTACAGTTCTGCAAGTTAGAAGCCCTAAATCAGTTTCAATGGGCCAAAACCCAGGTGTTGGCAGGGTCACACTCCTTTGATGTGGTCTGTTTGGAAGTCATGCCAATAAGCTCTTCTTACTCTTGAACTGCTGACTAAAACTAAGACTGGTTGGCCAATTTTTGACATGAAGTACCATAAAGAATAAATCCATCCAAGGACCAGCTTGACTGGATTATTTGCAATCAGCAGATATTTACTGAGTAGCTATTTGAAACCTCATCTTTGGACCTTAATTTCCTTGCTTGAATAAAAGAGATGAGAGTAGATACTAACTTTAATCTAGCTCCAAAAGCAAACCTGTGGTTTTGTTAGCTTTACAGTTCAGTTTATCAAATTGGCACTGGCCTTAACTCTTGGTGACACATGCCCAGTTTCTGGAAACACCTCCAAAAACTGTCTCAGAGCTTTGGTCCATACTCAGTCACCAAACGACTTCACTATATTGTTTCTGTGAGCTCCTGTCCCCCCATTGCAACTCTCTGGGTATAGCAATTCCAACAGGCCTTCTGTTCTGCAGTCCAGGCCTATACAGAACAGAGGTTGTGGGCTATTTAAGTAGCCCACTGTGAGGACACAGAATAGAGCAGAAGTGGAAATGGCTGATCTGCTACAAAGTGCTGCAAAAATAACAGGATAAATTGGGACCTGTAGCTCTCCGTTAGGGAGACAGGGCTGTGGTGATAGGACAGGCACCTGAAGATGGAACTGACTTCTGGATGGAAAGGAGAAGGCAAGACCAGGTTGCCTATGGAAGGCCCTTGGAGAAAAACACGCAATTCAGTCCACAAGTTCTGATTATGTATCTACCATATACTCAGTGTCTATCAGGTTCTGTAGAGAATGCAAATAAATGCAAAAATGGTCCTATTTTTAAGGAGTCAATGAATTCACCCATGAACTAATCAAGTAACAACAATGCATGATAGTATGGAATCATGTGTCAAAATATACTAAAGGTCATTAAGTGCTAGGTCTTGGTTCAAGTTGAGACATAGAGGGGAATAAGGTCAGGTGGTAATGGGATATGGAAATGAGTGACAAGGTAAGTTAAGATTGTGGAAAGCCTCAATTGCCGAAAGGTGTTTGATCTCTATCTTTTATCTTCAGCATTCTTTTTTGAGTAAGTGAAAGAAGTAAACTGATATATCAAGAGCAATTTAGAGATGTCCCAGGTTGAACGAGGGATGGGAGAGACTGTAGGCAAGAAGACCGTTTAGAAAGCTACTGTGATGGTCCAGGCATGAGATAACAGCAGATATAGTAGAATAGAACAGGCAGATTCAAGAACAATTTCCTTCTTTGAAGGAAGGAACAACAGGACTTAGTGACTAAAATACAATAAAGAAGAAATAACCAAAGATGAGTCTGAGGTTTAAGATGTCTGGATGACCAGAGTCAAAGAATTTTAGACCTGCAAGGGGTCCAATTGGACTCCCTCACTTTCAGAAATGAGAAAACTGTGGTTAAGTGTCAGAACTAGTTCTCTGAAGAGCCAGCAGCAGAATGCCCAGGCCAGTGCTATTATGAGATTTACCAAGCAGTATATGCCTAAGTGTTAATTACATATAAATCATGTTCAGTCCCAACCACTGGACCACCAGGGAATCCCCCAGAATGACTATTTCTAATGATGAGGGAAACCAGACCAGAATGCATTGTCATATTAACTGCCACAGGACTAAATGAAAAAGTCATGTAACTACGTGAATAAAGTCATGTGTAAAGTCAGATAGACTCTGATTTCTGCCATAAATAGAAACTTGATGAGCAACTTCTTAAGGTTCTAAGTGATCCCTGTTGACATTAACCGTAATGACTTACACCTTCTCTGACTGCTTTTTGCACTTACTAGTCACCCTGACATTTGTCTGTGTGTGTACCATTCCCTTTATTAAGAGTGTACCTCCATCTAGGCGGGGGACTTACATTTCATTTGTCCTTAGCCTAAATTACACTGTTGTGTTATTAAATTCTGCTGGTCTAACCAATTGCTGAAGAAATTAATGAAATTATGCCAATTGTAATTTTAGGATTAAAGAAACTGAATGTTTAAATATTAATGAAAAACATGCTCCCCTGAGAGGCTGCAGAGACTAATGGAATGAGAACTGATTTAAGTATCAGGAATATGATTCTTCAGTAGCCCCCAGGTCACAGATAATTCCATTTTTCTCTTCAGTCATCATCTGAAGCCTGCAGGTCTTGGTAAGTAAAAATGCAACTTTAATTATCATTGATTTCCTTTTAGACATGGGTGAACTCAGGGTATACTAGTACTAGGACCTCTGTTTGTTGAGAAAGAATATACAAAATATATTATAGACTTACCATTCTATTTTTATTTCGAATGACAACTCAGTCATTTACCTTCTTTTTTAAAAAATTTATTTTATTGAAGTGTAGTTGATTTACAATGTTGTGTTAATTTCTGCTGTACAGCAAAGTGATTCAGTTATACATATATATTTTTTTCATATTCATTTACCTTCTTAATGGAACAGTCTCACTTGTCTGAACTCATTGCTACTAAAGCTTTTATGCAATTAAAACATATGCTTTATCCCTCCCAATTCTGGATCCTTTATAACTCTGAATAGGTCTTAGTCTTTCCACATTTTAATGTTGATGTTTTGGAAGTAGGTACATGGAAAAGCAACTTTCTTCAAAACAACTCAGAAATAATGTAACAAACCATGATTTTTCTGGAATTTGACTCTTAAAAGGATAGTCAAAAGTTTTTTTCAAAAACTTTTCAAACCATGATTTTTCTGGAATTTGACTCTTAAAAGGATAGTCAAAAGTTTTTTTCAACTCTGGGCCTTAGACAGCCTTGTGGAGCAGAGCCACTAGACCCATTACTTTCCATCTTCTGGATTAGTCATGAACTTTTTTTTTTTAAGTTTAAATTATAAGTATCAACAACATCACAGTTTAATGAGTTAATGCTAAGCATTTAAAACATCGGTCCACTTTCTCTACCACCATTGTTGAGCCTGAAGGGAGGAACAGTGAAAATAGTCGTGTCTATTGGATATAATTTGGGGTACAGTCAGAAGGGAATGGGAAATGGGCACAAAGCTGTGGAATAGTTTGGGTGGTTCTGCACTCCTGGAAATGACTGCCAGACACAGGAGGTGTGGGGAACAGGGAGGTCCGCTGGGAAAAGATATCGGGAGTAGAGCAAGTAACCCTTCCTTGTCCCAGAACTTCTCACTCCTATGCTTGTGAACTTTTTTAGATTAATCATAGACCTAGAGATTAAAAAATAATTATAAAATATATCAAGATATCACCAAATCAGCCTACTGGAGAGGCATGGTGGGAGACCCTCTAAATATTAGAAAAATGTTCCATTAAGAAATTAAAAATAAATTATATTACTCTTAAGTCATTACAAATATAGGTGGTGATTTCACTGAAGCTCAATGTTTCAATGAAGCATATCACCAATTAGGGTTTTTTTTCCCCTTTTTATTTTGAAATAATTGAAGCTTTACCCACTGATACTATCTTACACAACCATACTAGATGATCAGAACCATGAAAATAGCATATCATCAATTTTTAAAGATTTCAAAGTTTGTTAAAGCATTTTAAATCCCTGCTGAATACTGGAGAAGGAAGTTTCCCTGGAAGCAGCCTAGTCAGAAAGGTGAACATGACATGCAGAGAGGTCCCGTATCTCTATTGGAGCAATGTTTCTCAATCCTGGCTGAACATTCCAATATCTGGAGGATGGGCGAAATTCAACCACTGGCTGGGCCCACCCCAAATCAATAAAATCAACCCCTACAAGTAAGACTCAGGCATCAGTATATTTTAAAAAGCTCCTCTGGGGAATTCCCTGGCAGTCCAGTGGTTAGGACTCTGTTCAACCCCTGGTCAGGGAACTAAGATCCCACAAGCCACCGTGGCTCAACCAAAAATAAATAAAAGCTCCTCTGAAGATCCTTATGTGCAGCCAGAGTTCAGAAATACTGATGTAAGGTTGATTTAATGCTTTTTTAAAAATGAGGTTTTTGAATTTTTTTTTTTTTTTTGGCTGCATCGGGTCTTAGCTGTGGCACACGGGATCTTTGTTGTGGCATGCGGGATCTTTCGTTGTGGCGCGCAGGCTTCTCTCTAACTGTGGCGCACAGGCTCCAGAGCGTGAAGGCTCACAGGCTCCGTAGTTACCGCTTGGGCTCTAGTGCGCACGGGCTTAGTTGCCCTGCAGCACGTGGGATCTTAGTTCCTCACCCGCGTCCCCTGCATTGGAAGGCAGATTCTTAACCAGTGGACCACCAGGGAAGTCCCTTGAATATGTTTTGCTTTAGTGACATCACTGACAAATATTTCAATGTATTCAAGCTCCCTTTGTTCTATAGATCCAGGCTTCAATTTTCTATAATTAAACTAAGTCTTAAAACTGAGCTATGTAATAGAAAGGCAATGAGACTTCTCATCCCTGGACGTCTCCGAAGTTCAGTCAAAGGACAAAAAAATGGCTGGAGTAAATCAAGATCTACTCCTTTTTCTCCCTCTCTAGCTTCTAGTAGTCTGGATCAGTATCATTGTTTTTACTTCAATTTTGAGGAAATTTGGAGAACTTTTAATATCACAGAGGGAAAAATATGTATACAATGGAGATTTTATTTCTCCCATACTACCTAATTGGAGTAACCACGCAGGAATACAGAGACCCCAGGCATCATCAAATTACCTCTGTAAAGTCTCGCCCTAAGACTATTTTTGGAAACTAGGGATTTTCCAGATTAGCGAAAGCTGTGACGTTGTCACTGGCTCAGGCCTGAGTTTCGCAAGCGAAACTGCTAAAGCAGCTGCCCTCCCAGTCAATACGAAGCCTTCGCCTTACTTCTAAACCCCTGTGAACCACACGCTCATCGTAGAGGTTTTTGTTTTTTGGGTTTTTTTGAGCCGAAGTAGTTCACATTCCTGTTTTCTAAAAATACTGTAAAGCACCTTTCTCCAGCTTCCTTGCGGGTCACTTTAAATTACAAGTTCGTCCGTACACGACATCGGAGTAGCCACTTCCACCCGCCAATGTGGGCGAAGGTCGACGCTTTGTGCTCGCCGAAACTGCGCCACCTAAATGCGAAAAGTTAGGAGAGGAAGAGAGACGGGAGCACAGGGACGCACGTTATAGACAAGTTGTCAACGCGCAGGGGTTACAGTAAATTTTGCAGACCCGAACTTGGGGATAAGGTATCTTGTAAAGCTATTTTGTTAGCCTCCCTTATTATACTTGTGGTTTAAAATATTACAAACGAGGCGGCTTGGGCTTGTTTTAGGAAATAGATCACCTCCTCGACCACTCTGGAGGCCCAGCGGAGGGGGAACCCAGGACAGCCGAGCGTCCCGCCGCTTCCGGGCCAGCGCAGGATTGATGCGCCGCGGGCGGAGTCGAGGCCTGAAGGGACTAGTTGGCGCACGCCGGAGGGGCGTGGTGACGTCAGGGCGGAAGCGCACGCTGCGTGAAGCGGCCCAGAACCCGGCGGTCACGGGAATATCCGTCGCGCCGAGGACGCTGGTTAGTCTCTCTCCGGGTTCCGGCTGCGTCGGGCGTGCGTGCAGCTCGCTGAGACCATGGCGTCCGGGCCTCACCCCACCGCGACCGCTGCCGCCGCCGCCGCCTCGTCGGCCGCCCCGAGCGCGGGCGGCTCCAGCTCCGGCACGACCACCACGACGACGACCACGACGGGAGGGATCCTAATCGGCGACCGCCTGTACTCGGAAGTTTCGCTCACCATCGACCACTCGCTGATTCCGGAGGAGCGGCTCTCGCCCACCCCGTCCATGCAGGACGGGCTCGACCTGCCCAGCGAGACGGACTTGCGCATCCTGGGCTGCGAGCTCATCCAGGCCGCCGGCATTCTCCTTCGACTGCCGCAGGTCAGTGCTCCGGCCCCGGGCCGACCTGCTGCGCCTCCCTCTCCGCTGCGTCCCGGTACCGCCAGGTCCCGGCCGGGTTGGGGGTGTCCCCTTGGGGCTCTCTAGCCGCGGGTCCCAGCCGGAGCCCGGGCGTGTCGAGAGCGGGAGGGCGCTGGGCGACGAGAAGACGGGGACTGGAGCTGTTCGCGGCGGGGAGGGGGAGGGGGAGGGAAGCGAAGCGAGCGGCGGCGGCACAAAATGGCGGCGGCGCCTGGTGCGGGCCCGCCTGACCCCTGCGCTTCCGTTCTTCTTTCTTGTCTGCAGGTGGCGATGGCAACGGGGCAGGTGTTGTTTCATCGTTTTTTCTATTCCAAATCTTTCGTCAAGCACAGTTTCGAGGTAAGCAGAGCGGGGGCGGCGGGTGAAGAGGAATTTTTTTCCATCCGGAAATGGGAAAGAGGGCGGAGGTGGTGTCAGCAGCCAGTTTTTCCAGAAAGGGAGTGGTTAGTTTCAGGCCTTTGTACCTAGCTCTCACCCACCGGGAAGTAGGGACTTGAGGAAAGTGTTTTAGAACCAGAAGATGGATCCTGAGCCCAGGTGCCCTGTTATCAAGGATTAGAATTTTCAACCAAATGCAAAATTCCTGTGAGATTGAGCTTGGCTCTGGATTCACAATTAAGGGGAATTAAGCAATAAAAAGAAAGCATTAACGCTAGCATAGCTGGTAAGCCTATGGCCTAGAAATGTCAACTGCGATTTCATTTCACCAAAGGTCTTAAAGTTCTCAGCTGTGTCGTAAAGTGTTTTCAACAGGATAAGTTCCTTAGACTTTGAGAGGGGCACTTTTTTCTAGCAGTACTCTGTAGTGCCATAATCTCACAACTTTTTATTGGATTGTGGTTCTTTCAGATTGTTGCCATGGCATGTATTAATCTTGCATCAAAAATCGAAGAAGCACCTAGAAGAATAAGAGATGTGATTAATGTATTTCACCATCTACGCCAGTTAAGAGGAAAAAGGTAAGATTGGCATTATTGAACACAGATCTCTTGATACTACTGTGCTGTGCACCAATCATCAGATCAAAACATTCTTTCCTCTCAAGTTAAAACCGATGCAAGGGAAAACTGACTTTCATTTAGGTGTTAAAATTCACATAGGAGCACGCTGATACTTAATTTGAAAAATCACAATTAACCAGTTATCTAAAGTTTGTAGAGGCAGTTGCGTTTATGGACAATCCTAACAGTGCTGTGAAGCCAGTCCTGTGGTTTAAGATTAAACAAGAAAGGGAATACGTTTGACTCAAGTGTGAGTGTATTCTGTAAGTTATTTTTCCCCTCCCTTCTCTGGAAGACTGAAGGCTGGAAGTGTAAACACTGCAGTTCAAGTTAATACTGTGGCAAAATTTTGTGTAGATTGTTTTTCCATGGGAAGTCCCAGTTAATTCCTTACCAATTGAGGTTGGCTTTTGTTAGAATACTTCTCAACATTGAACTACGATATATCCTATAATACCGGATCTGAAAGGACTGCAGGATGATAAAGTTTGGAGTCAAAGGGATTAAACAGGTATTTTGTTTTGGTCAGGTGACAGTCTCAGTGAGTGGGTTGCATTTAGATAAGGCCCATTTATCTGATCTTGTAAGAAAATAGAGACCAAAATAGTGTTGTCTTTTAGGTGTCGTGGATACCTGCTAACACTTCATGTGTTCGTGCGAGGCAGTACCAAAAAGTTTTAGTTGTAGTGCTTTTGTCTATAGATGATCTCTAGTACATGCTACAAAAGAATATACTTGGTGTAGATTAGTTCTTGTGTTCGCTTTTTAAGGAATTGTTGTGATGTTAAATAAACTTGTATTGAGTTTGAAAGGAAGTTAGTTATAAAAGGATTTTAAGTCGTTTTGGGGTTGGGTAACCGGTTAGTACCCAATTAGTGTCTTACGTGAGTGGTCTTTTGCTGAGTCTGTAAGTTGGCAGTAATGGAATTATTCAGAGACAAGCAAGTAGTAACCTTAAAATCTGAAACATTGCTACCCAGATAGTTTTCACGGCATTTTTCAGTTTTCTACATTCTTTATTCTGCCATCTTTTCTCATTAACCGTAACCATTTCCAGGGATAGACTACTTTTTTTAGTTTTCATTTTAAAATATCTTTTAGCTTCTTAGTGAGGAATCCCTGAAAATTGGGAAGTTTTCAAATTGGTATTTAGCATGTTCTGAGCTAAAACTTAGATTTAGGTGATTCTTCAGGGTGTTTAAACAAAATGACACTAATAAAAAGGTTTTGTATCTTTCGTCAAAGGATTCTGTTTGCTTAAAGGAAATAGTTTTGTTAGTATTCTTTGGACCATTGAGCTCACTATTATCATTTAGTATTATCTACTTTGAAATTTTTCTTTGAGTAGTCTTCCTTGATTTCAGAGTAGGTCCTCTTAACTATAAAAACCTTGGAATTTAAAACATCTCACCTGATTTGACTGTCGTGTCTGATGTAACTGTGGTTTTTTTTTTTCCCCCTTTTCTTTCGGTCATTATCGCAGAGAAATTGATTGTGTCTCAATCTTAGAAGTCTGATTATAGCATGAAATTTAAAAGGAGTTGTTAATTGCATGGAAGTCTTTTTTTTAAGGCAGGATGTAAAAGTGTTCTATGCATATTACAAGTTTACTCAGACAGGTAGCTTGTATATGTTATTAACTTCAACTCTTTTTTCCCTTGCAACCGACTATACAGCGACCAGCTACATTTACCAAAGCCTGGGTGATGTGGAGTGGTACATAGCGATGAAGCTGTCGTCATGGCAACAGTGAGTGAAGTATCGAAAATCCCCAAGGAGAAGCCAGTGCTCTGAGAATAGGTCACTGGAATCGGGGACTAACAGGTTGGCCACTGGTGAACCATTTAGAAAAACTCCTGTTTCTTGTTATAAGCGTTTGTCTTTGCTGTCCAAGTTATTAGAATGATAGTTTAGTAATTTTTTGCATAGGTTAATGTTATTAGAAAGTACTATCAATATCACAGTTTAGTTAGGTAAAGTATGTATCGTTTGTCTTATTGGTGCTATTTATTTTAATTTAGTTTATGAATAGCTTTAAATTGAAGTGTGACCTTGGTAATAAAAAAAAAAAGAGGCATTGTATTTGTAGACTTTAGGTCACTGGATTTAAGTCCTGACTACATATTAGAATCACCAGAGGAGCTTTTAGAAAGAACTAATGCCCAAGCCCCATCCTGGATTTTTTTTTTTCTCTCTTTAGTTTTTTGTAGTTTGAGAATGGTTTTTTAAGCTCGGAATAATGGCTGAATTTAAAAAAGTAAGATTGCTTTTTTGTTTCAATAGTTTCCAATTATAATTTGCTTTTGAGATGTAGCATACTCCCAGCAAATTAAGAGTTTTATGTAGTTTTAAGGCACCTACCTTCATACTATAAGGCTTCTCTAAAAGAAGACAAATATTCGAAGCCTGGTGCAACCCACTCATTGGTGAATATGGTGTGGTATTTTCAATATGCATATAGATAATAGATTAGCGTTAGAAAGGAAGAGATCTTGTCATTTAGTCCAGTCTTCCTCTGTATTTTATTTTGGTGGCTCGAAAACTGTTTAAACACTGCCAAAGAAAGAACGTTCTTTTGAGGTAGGAATTAACAAATTTCTGTAGGTTGAGTAGCAGTCTGCCTTCTTGTAAACTGATCTCATTTAAGTACAGTCTCTTAAAGAACTTGTTCTTCATTTTCTTGGTCCTTTGTACCACGTGAGTGAGACAAACCATGTTTGGATCTGCTCCTAAATTTGTTGTTGTGGTTGTATTTCAAGATCATGCTGAAGGAAAAATAGCTATTCTGAGAGACCAGATAATAAACGTCAAATGACCAGAACTCAGAATTTCATACTAAGACTAAAATTTGAAAGTTGTTCTTTTCATATAAATTAATCTGAAAAATCTGACCAAGTTAAAAGAGGAGGAGGTAGGTAGAGTTAGGTTTGGGTATTTTTTGATCATGAAAATTGTTTTCTGAACAGATGGTTTCTTTTAAAAAGATTTAAAATGTTACCTCTTCAAACTTTTATTGGAAAGGAAAGTTTACCTAATTGGGGAGGAAGAAATTCTAGTAAGCCTTAATTCAATTTGATGTACTTGTTACCACGTAAGGTACTAGTTGATACTTTAAAGAAACCATTTGCTTAGGCAGTCTGAATCTTTTCTTACTGCTGTTATATGGGGATACATTTTTCTACTTCTGATACAAAATAGTCTTTGTAAGTAGTGTAAATTATATATTCATCGAGCCTTTGATTTGTGAGGTAAAACCAGTTCTGAACAAAAAGAAGGTATCAGATTATACACCTACAAAGTTAACTTTGAAGACTACAGGTAGCAGTAGGCCTAAGCAATAAGCTGCGTACTTAGTGGAATTATAGTAGATAGTAGTTTGGTTTGCTTAATTGGTTTAATGTTGGGATTTTGACACAAAAAAATGGGAAAGTAAAGATTGTGGCAGAGTGGATGGGAAGTAATTCACGTAAGCAGAATTAATGATTAAACCTGATTTGGGACTAATAGCCATAATTCAAATGTTTAGTTGGTTGATGGCAAGAAAATGAATTTTAACAGAATTTGAAATCAACTCTTAAAGCAAGTTGAGTAAGAGGTATAATGAATTTGTTCAACATAAGTGGGAAAAAATGAGACAAAACTGCTTTTATTATAATAATTTTATAAGGATTCTAATGGTGCAGTTTACTGTTTGAGTTGTACGTTAAGGGTTAAGGTGATGCGCAACTATAACACCAGAGGTATTCTGTCTCCTAATGAATGCCTGTTGAAGGGTCCATCAGATAACTAGTCCATTGGACTTTTTTCCCAAATTTTCTGTTTTAATATCTGAAAAATCATAAACCTTAAGATCTTTGGAATATGTTTTCATATATACATTAATTGTTATCATTTGAGTTAAATTTGATTTTTTTCCAAAGAACAATGAACTTGTAGCCTATTTGTCCTGATAAAAATGGGTTAATTATTGTGTTTTTAATGTTAGAAATCAGCTCCCTCCCCAATTGGTGGCCGCATTTCTCACACCTTTCAAAGCTGTAAGAAGAACTGAATTGAGTGAAGGCCATTTTAAATGTTGTTAACATTGCTGTTTTCCATCTTGTCAGCTTTGCCAACTTTTGTCTTATATCCAACTTGATAGAAATCGTATAGTAGAGAATAATTTAAAATAGTTTAAACATTCCAGTTTTATAATTTGAAATAGGAGAAGGAATGGAAAATAAATATGGTAGCTGATTGTTTTTACTCTGGTAGCATATCACTACAGGGTAATGTAGCTTATTTCTGATTGTTTTCTGATCTTCGAATGGATATCTAGGTTTTTGGCTAACGTGGGCTTAAATTTTTCTGGATTTGGTGTGCATGGTAAAATGAGTTATAAAGTGGGGGCAATGTTCAGAATGACTGTCTTTTTAAAATGTTGTGTTCTGCCCAGAGCAAAAACTCTTGAATCTTTTGGCTGAAAATGAATTGAGTATGGGGAAAAGTATTTAATTGTTCTACCCAGATACATACCTTATCAGGGTCTTAATAAAAACGTATTTGTTGTTGGTTGGATCTAAGAATGTCTCAAATGAAGGACATTGGGACATTTTATAGGCTTTAAAGTGAAAGTCTAAGTCCTGACTGACTTCTCATTAAGAAACTAGTTTTCAATTTTAAGACTTAAAGATGTTTTAATTGAAAGCTTTTTTTCCCCAAAGCATTGAACCACTGATATATGTCGCCTTCTGCATCATAACTTTTGAAGCTATCATAATTTAGTCTGGCACAGAGACCTTGAGTACTCTTCTAGTTTCTTCATTATGGTTGGTCTTCCCATCTCTTTTGCCATTGCATACTAAAGTTAGTACCTAATGACAACTCTGACCAAATTTTGGCCTGGTTTTATTGATCACTTCGAATTTTAAATTTGATTTTTTAAACATTTCTTTGGTAATTGAGCTGAATCTATAGTTTTCAGATTATTTTCTTTAACAGAGATTCTTAGATCAGTTTATTTAAACAAATTGCCCATTTAGGGGAATCTGAATTAGCTACCCACTGTTTTATCCCCTAATTTTAATTTTGGCGTTAAACTAGCCAAGAGTTGATATTTTATAAAATGAGTAAAATCACTATAATTTTATGAGGTCTTTATAATACATATTTTCAAGAGCACATTAGTTTTGTTCCTGGAGTCTATGGAGACTAACAAGGTTTGTGGAAATAAATCAGGCTGTCTGTCACCTAATATATATACCTAAAATATCTGGATGAAAAAAATCAACAAGGATGTATCTAAGAGCATTAGAGTGAATTTTTTTCATTGCAGGGTTTTGTTAGTAAACTAGGAACTGAGTCTAGAAAGTATATATTTAATTAGTATAACTTGGACAGCACAAGATTAATGCTTTTAACTTGTTTGCAGGAGTTTAAAAAGCTGGTTTCTGTTGCCAATAGTTGGTTGGAAGGGAAAATGGAGATGCCACAAATAAAATTTTTTGGATGTGCAAAACAGTTTTGATTTTATTTCTTACAAACTATAGGACTCCAAGCCCCCTGATCCTTGATCAGAACTACATTAACACCAAAAATCAAGTTATCAAGGCAGAGAGGAGGGTGCTAAAGGAGTTGGGATTTTGTGTTCATGTCAAGCATCCCCATAAGGTGAGTTGTAGAATACAGAAATAACATTCGTAAGTATTAGGGATTTTCTTAAAATTTTATTTTACATGAATTTATATTTGAGAGTTGGTTGTAAAAAGCAACTTTTTGGATATTGATATTTATCAGTAAAATGGGAGTTGAAAAGACTTGGGTTCAAATCTTCACTCTTTATTTTGTTCTTTTTGCTTCTGAGGTAACCCAGTTTCCATACCTAGAAAATGGAGATTTTTAGATATTAGCCAAGGAATAAATAATATGTGTATCTGCAGAAGTATCTGACAGTATGCTACCCTGTTGCATGGTGAAATGCTGAGTGTGGCTGCTCACTTTTAGCATTATTGAATGTTCTTAGGTTTCTCCAGTGTCTCTTGGCTTCCATATGCTCAACATAAGCTGTAGCACAATGGTTAAGAGAACAGGTGCTTTGGGGGCAGGACCATCTGCACATAGAAACTTGTTTCTGCTATTAGCTGTGTGACCTAGGCAGATATGTTTCTCAGATTCCACATCTCTAAAATTGTAAAATGCGAGTGATAATACAGGTCCAGAAAGATCAGAACTGAGGTAAACTCATTTATATGAGTTTAATTTATCACACTTTAGTGTGATAAGCTTCACTGTAGAAATATTAGTGTTTGATTACTTACCCACTCTGAGTTGTACATACGTATGTATCATACCCATTGTGTAACTTTAAAAATATAGCAGTCTCTAGGTTTGTTTTTTTTTTTTTTTTTTTGCGGTACACGGGCTTCTCACTGTTGTGGCCTCTCCTGTTGCGGAGCGCAGGCTCAGCGGCCATGCCTCACGGGCCCAGCCGCTCCGCGGCGTGTGGGATCTTCCCGGACCAGGGCACGAACTCGTGTCCCCTGCATCGGCAGGCGGACTCTCAACCACTGAGCCACCAGGGAAGCCCTTCTAGGGTTTTTGTACCTTGGGAAATTAAACGAAATAATCAGTTCCTGTCACATGAAACTTAGATACTGTTCTTAACTGAGTTAACTTCCATTTTTTTTCCTGCACGATTTTGGAACATTACGTCTCCATATGAACTCTAGTAGCATAATAACTTACATTGACTCTCGGGTACATTTTAGTTGGTCTGTATTATTTATACAGTTTATAGAAGAATTAAAACTTGCACCTAACATTTTCAGTTACTTATGTTCATTGAACTCTGTACTCTGAAAGAACCACCAGTATGCTAAACTGAGTTTTTTTCCCTTGTCCTTCAGATCATTGTTATGTATTTACAAGTCTTAGAATGTGAACGTAATCAAACCCTGGTTCAAACTGCCTGGTAAGTTGCTTTTTTACATTTCTTTCCTAGCCAGGAAAACAGAAGCAGAAATAAAGTAAGTTTCATTTTCCCTTTCCAAAATAATGAGATGAGTTTGTTTTGGTGCTTTTTGTTTTTTTGTTTTTTAATGAAAAGGTAAATAATGCTTATTTCTGCTTCCTGTTTTCTTGGCTTGACTAATTACTTTTAACGGAGAACTCAGTTTAACTTTGTTCTTTTTTCTACTCTTTAATTAAAGGGTAGTCCATGATGGTAAGTCATAGAACTCTGCCCTCTGCACTTCAGCCCATGACCTCAGGATGGCCTGATTGGCTGCCCTGCTCTCCAGCCAATCCAGTGCAAGCTCTCATCCGAGATTCACTGAAGTGGTCCATATCCATCTGGCAGCATCTTCTAGTTCTGTCGGGGTGTCAAAAGGATTTGTATATTTGCTTCTAGAAGTAACTCTTCAACATGCCTATGTATTTAATGTATACCTGTAACTATCAAAATGAATAGTTCATTTTTGATAGATTTGTTGTCCAGCCATTATGAATTAAATGATTTTTGTTAGGAGTTTGACTAGATTTCTTTTTTTTTTTTTGGTATGTATAGCATGAATTCTACCAAAGGAGACAGCAGCTTAAAGTGGGCACCATTACCATACTTGAATTCATAGCTGCTGGGCTATTGGAGGCAATAGTATTAGAAGAAAGAAGTACTTCATTTTTAAGAGATGTTAATATTAACATAGCACTTTAGAACTTACTTTGTGTGATTTGCAGTGCTGACTTAAAGTCAAAACAAGGAGTTCGTGGTTCAGCCACAACTACTGTCTTAAGACTGTTGATGATGTGCAGTACTTAAGTGATGTAATTCTTATGTTCTGGACTTATGACTGCCATGCTTTTTGGGCTCAATAAATATTAATACTAGAAAAGTCTCATTACTTTTATAAAATGCATGACATTTTTTAATATATGTTCTATAAAACAGATTTTTAGCAGTTTTCATGGGTAAGGAATTTTAAGAAATAGTCTTTTAGTTAACCTTTTGAACTATTTGTAAAATTTCTTCAATACTTTAGGAATTTTGTGGGGAGGGTTCACTAATAAAAAAGTCCAGTAATTTGTTAACTGAAGTAGTTACTTGCTTTTATTTATACTTAGTCACAAAAAGGTATGTAAACAAGGCTGTTGTATGTGTTTGCTCTTCACTTCCCAACCCAGGTTTTCTGAAGTAGATTACTTAGCTTTCTTAATATAATTTGGTGAGTGCTTATTGAAAATGCCTTTTTTACCCCTCTCACAGTATTGAGTTTTTGAAAGAACTTGATTGACACTGCTTTTCATTGTGGATAAAGGAGAGATGGTCAGTAATTAATGGCTTGAAGTATTGTTGGAGTGGTTTATTTCTGAAACTGGTCATGTCAGAACTGACTTTCATTGCTTTTCATAGAAATATGTTTTTAAAAAACTTTACGTTCTATTTGGAATAATAAGGAATTATTTTAAAGGACTTTGCTTATATATGAGACATGAAGAATGATTCTAGTGTTAAATTCTTATCTCTTACTGATTTTTGAGTTAAGAATTGTTATATGCTAGAATATTGAAGATAAAAATATGAGAAGAAAAAAGAATAAAGTAGATTGAGTCTCCAATTTTATGTAAGCTTCAGAAGAACTGGTTTATTTACATACAAAGCTTATGGTTGAAATATTTTTCAGGAATTATATGAATGACAGTCTTCGAACCAATGTATTTGTTCGATTTCAACCAGAGACTATAGCATGTGCTTGCATCTACCTTGCAGCTAGAGCTCTTCAGGTAGGTTATATATATAGCCTGATATATGTATTCTATAGTCCTGTAGGGTAAATCACAAGAAGTATCAGTTCTCCTAATAAAAACAGTGACAATTTCATGTAAACTATTCTATTTTTATGGTTTAGATTCCATTGCCAACTCGTCCCCATTGGTTTCTTCTTTTTGGTACTACCGAAGAGGATATCCAGGAAATCTGCATAGAAACGCTCAGGCTTTATACCAGAAAAAAGGTAATTCTGTTTCCTAGTGTTTGTGTTAATATTTTGTCAGTGCTAAGAATCTAAACTTCTGTAAAAGAGAAATACTAACTTCACTTTCTTCAACAGCCAAACTATGAATTGCTGGAAAAAGAAGTAGAGAAAAGAAAAGTGGCCTTACAAGAAGCCAAATTAAAAGCAAAGGGATTGAATCCCGATGGAACTCCAGCCCTTTCAACCCTTGGTGGATTCTCTCCAGCCTCTAAACCATGTAAGATTAATTCAGGATTGAAATGACTTGAGTACTGAAGATGTATGGTTATTAGAAAGCCTTAGCACTTAACAGTTGCATAGAAACAAAGATGTTAAGAAACTATTACTGTTTTCTCTCATGACAGCCAACTGAGGACTGATACTTGGATGGTATTTGGAGTCACATTTAGAAACAAAATTGGCCCTCTGTAAAATCTAATAGTTAACATGCCTTACTATGTTTTTTTTTAACAGCATCACCAAGAGAAGTAAAAGCTGAAGAGAAGTCGCCGATCTCCGTTAATGTGAAGACAGTCAAAAAAGAACCTGAGGATAGACAACAGGCTTCCAAAAGCCCTTATAATGGGTGAGTATACTTGAGTTAGAAAAATGGCCTGAGGAATCTTTTTATGTGTTTAATTTCTAACATACTTAGTATGCAACTAAAATATTGTGTGGGTTTTTTTTTTTTTAAGTGTAAGAAAAGACAGCAAGAGAAGTAGAAATAGCAGAAGTGCAAGTCGATCAAGGTCAAGAACACGATCACGTTCTAGATCACACACTCCAAGAAGACAGTAAGTAGATGCTCTCTTAGGGAAAGCAGTCTTATTTGGAGTAAAGGTTCTGGCTTTTTTTAAAAAAATTGCACATAGACTGTTCTCAAAGTTAGGCTAGATTTAGCTTAATATGAGGTAAATTGTGAGAAATGAGTTTGGAAATACGCTCTGTAGGCATGTGGCTTTTTTGTTTTGTGGTGGTGTATGTATGGCATTCTATTCTGTTTTTGTCCACGTTTTTTGAAGTGTAGGGCCTGGCTGACCACTTAATAATTAATAACCAATAATCAGGACAATCATAGCCAAAGAATCTTCACTAATTAGCTTTATAATTAGATGGCTGGCTACTTGTGGCTCTTCAGTGGTTCTTTTGAGCGTGTGGGAGATAATTCAATAAATAGCTATCTAGGGCACTAAAAATTAATTACTCCCCTCCTTGGAATATAGACATACAGTAAATTTGTTCAAGATTTGTCTAATATGTGAACAGGCTGGAGGAGAAGTAGTGAGGGGTGGGGAAATACAATAAAAGTCTTCAGTCTGGCCTGTTACTGACACCATTTGATAGTTTTGTTTTGAACCTGCTATGATGAGCACCACCAAAACTAATCTGTTCGCAGTAGAAACTGAATCTAAACCTCAAATTTTTATTATCTAAGTTATAATAATAGGCGGAGTCGATCTGGAACATACAGCTCGAGATCAAGAAGCAGGTCCCGCAGTCACAGTGAAAGCCCAAGAAGACATCATAATCATGGTTCTCCTCACCTTAAAGCCAAGCATACCAGAGATGATTTAAAAAGTTCAAATAGACATGGTCATAAAAGGAAAAAGTCTCGTTCTCGATCTCAGAGCAAGTCTCGGGATCACTCAGACGCTGTCAAGAAACACAGGCATGAAAGGGGACACCATAGGGACAGGCGTGAAAGATCTCGCTCCTTTGAGAGGTCTCATAAAGGCAAGCACCATGGTGGCAGTCGCTCAGGACATGGCAGGCACAGGCGCTGAATTTCTTCCTTTGAGCCTGCATCAACTTTTGATTTTGGCTATCTACAGTGTGATGTATGGACTCATAATTGAAACAAACAATTAAAAGCAAACTGATTAGGATTTGATTTCTTAAAATTCTCTAGGTCTCTAGAAACACTGAGGACATTTTCTTTTGAAAAGAACTATGTTTGTTTCTTTTTTGTTTGTTTCTTTTTTGCACATAAAATGCCCTAGCAGTATCTAATTGAAAACCATGGTCAGGTTCAATTGTAATTATTATACTTGTGTATTGTTTATTGCTATAAGAACTGGAGCGTGAATTCTGTAAAAATGTATCTTATTTTTATACAGATGAAATTGCAGACACTGTTCTATTTAAGTGGTTATTTGTTTAAATGATGGTGAATACTTTCTTAACACTGGTTCGTCTGCATGTGTAAAGATTTTTACAAGGAAATAAAATACAAATCTTGTTTTTCTAAACTGCTTCATACATCTTATTTAAATAAATTATTAAAAAGAGAAAAGTTTTAATAGTAAAATGGCTGTACTGATTTTCTGACAGACCTGTTCTTTCTTCCATTACATAAAGTTGGAGATTAAAATATAATTCTTACCTGCATTGGGAGCTATCATAGAAATTTTCTCTGTATATATGGAAAAAGCAAAATGGGTGTGGCCCAACAATGTAACATTAAATGTTTAATTGTAGCATGAAACTAAGTCAAAACTTGATTTGCACATAAATGGCACCATAAGGTTATTTTAAGTCGGTTTTAAGTACTATTGCAAGGGTGAGCAAACCAGAACTTTCAACATGACAGCAAATTAGAGACAACTACTGAGCGTTAACATTTTTCTTGAGGTATTTAATGACGCTTTTTATCTAAGCTAGGAGAACTAAGTGATAAGGTGAGCCGCCCACCCCCCGGGCTGGCTGTTAAAGTCAAGTCTGACCACAAAGAAAAAAAGCCAGAAGCCATAGCCAAAGAATATTTTTAGAATTATTCACATGGAGAGTTATTTCCCCAATATTTTGGAAGTCAATTTAGAGATCGTAAAGGCCATAATAAATAAAATACTGCTTTATAGTTAAAATTTTCCATTAAAATTTTCACCCATCTTGATTACTTACCTTGTTCACTAGACTTGGCTCCAAATGACTTGTTGCTGTTTCAAAAAATCAAATACACCCACAAAGAGATGAAGATTTACTGCCACTAAGGATGTTTAAAAAGAATAGTTACAGCTTCTGAAGAGGATTCCAAAGATTTCCGAACACATTTCAGCAGTGGCGGGCGTTGGGGCTGGAAAAAGTAGAAAGCCTCACAGGGAGACAAGATTTCACTTGGATATAGAAATGTCGGGTATGATACTTAATCAGTTACATTTCTGACTATAAAAACTAACTAACATGGCCTAGTATGAATGAGCAACTTCTGGAAGGATAAACAGTTCATTTAGAGTATTCTTTCTACATGTGCTTTTATGATAAAATTGCTAAACCGTAACAGTATTTGTGCAGAGCTTAAACTGCCTCTAAATAGCAAACAGTTTCTTTCCTTTACAAGACTGGCAAGAAGAAAAGCACAGGCAAATGTCAAGGCCCTGTTTAACAAATTAATCCTGAATTCTTAATAGTGTAGAAATTTTTACCTGTTCTATCCTTGTTTGGAAATAGTACGCGGGTGAAGGGGTTTTGTGAAGATAGAAGGTATGGAGGATACATCTGCATGTGAAGTGAGGGTTGCATGTTAGACGTTGCTTTGAGATGATAACTTTTCCTTGTGTCCTAATTTTTGTCCTGTGCTGTTAGTGAATCAGTTTTCTAGGTTGTCAAGAGCTTGACAACGTTATGCTGCTGTACCCAAATAAAAAACTTAATTTTCAGACTTTTATTAGGGGAAAGTCGGGTACCCACCTCTTGGCTCCAAAAGTACTGATCAGTTCTAGGTCAGGCAATGTTGTTTATACCTCACCAACTCACCATTCCACCTCCCACCCTTACTTGGAAGAAAATCCCAGACAAATGATTTCATCACGTATTTCAGTCCAAAAGGTAAGGGCTTTTTAAATGTCCATAATATTTTTATTATACTTAAAGTAACAGTGTGTCTAACTTAGTATTCAGATTTCCCTTACTGTCTCTCATTTGTTTTTATAATTGGTTTGTTCAAACAAGGTCTATATTTGGTTTAAATCACAGATTGTCCATCTTTTTTTTCCTTGAAATTTAAAGAAATTGGGTCATTTGTCTTGGAATTTTCCATATTCTGGGTTGCCCGATTGTAACCCTATGGTGTCCCTGAACACATTTTTCTGTTCCTTGTAGATCTCAAGGCTTGGTAACTTTAATTTTTTTTTTACTGAAGTTCAGAAGTCTGGGAACCCAGGCTAAACGTACTAAATTGCGGCCTCATTCACCAGGTATCTCACCAAGTTCCTGACGTTAATACATTACTTCTTGTACCTCAACAGCCTTGTATGTACGCGCCCCATTTGTGTCTGTCCGCTCACCTTTGGTTTCCACTGCAGCTGTAAATCTACAAATAAGATGTTTAGTATTCATCCTAATGATTCTTAATACAAGCCCTTTCTTGGGGAAAGTCGAGTACCCACCTCTTGGCTCCAAAAGTAATGATCAATTCTAGGTCCAGCCTTGATCCCCTCGTGTCCCTTAGAGTAGCCAATCCTGTGGCTGGAAGACACAGCTTGCCTTTGTAACCGTTTGAACTTTGTCCATTTCTGGAATAAAAGGAACATGGGCTTCCATGTCAGCTCTGCATTCAAGTCATTCATCTACTAAGGGGATGTGGCAAGTTATTTAACGTCTTGTCTGCAAACTGGCCCTTACCTCCCAGCATTGTACACAGTATGTGTGTTAGACATAAGGGGGTTCTATTTTTACCCCTGCAATCCAAACAATCATGTTAGAAAGCACCCAACTACTTAGAGAAGTTTGAATTCTACATTTCCTATGAACACAGTTCAAAATACAGCTGTTTGAGAATGCTGCCTCACTGAGATTAGCTCTGAATCTGAACAGTACAAGATTTTAATAATTAAAGCATGAAATAAACACCAGTCTCCTTGATTCCAGCTGTCCTCTTGACCTTTCTGCTTTTGCCACCTCTGCTCAGGATAATTCCAACTCAGTTCTAAGGACAGGAAATTCCTACCCTGCCTGGTTCTATGTCATCAAACTCCTCTCCTATATCAACTATCATCTCAATAGTAGGTATAGTAGCATTTCTGTCTGTACGTCTTTGCCACAGTCCTTCAAACAGTAGCTAATGATGTATTGGAAACGTTAATCCCATGTTGTTGTAATACATAAAACTTGCAGTGGTTTCTCATTTCACGCTACAAACCCGACTCCAGCTGTATGTGATCTGACCCCTGCCAGCCTCTTCCATCAACCAACCTCTCCTCCTCTTCCTCAAATGTGCACATCTATTCCTGGTCCTTCCCACTTGCTGTCCTCCCTGCTCGGGATGCTTTTCTTCCATATCTTGTGTGATAGGCTTCATCATTCAGGTCCCCTCTCCAGAAATAAGCCCCTCTTGCCAACCCCCATGAACGTTCTATTCCTTGCTAACATTAACTTCTTCATAATGCTTGCCACTATCTGAAATTACCTTATTTTACTTTATCATTGACTCTCTTATTAGAATATAAGCTTCAAGAGAGCAGCAGAAATGTGATTTATTCATTACTGTATGGCCCTTACCTAATCCTACAACAGTGCCTGGCCTGTACTAGGATATGCAATAAATAATGAGGAATGAATGAATTTCACATACACTAATTTGCTGAATGAGGCTTTTAAGCCCTCATCTTTCAAGTTTGAGTGCATGTTCTTATTCCAACTGCCCTTCAGTGAATGTGTATATTCCTTTTACCAGGTTCTAGGGTCCTGGAGCTCACAGGCAAAAGGGGGCAGATAAATAAACTACAGCCCAGGGGTAGCCAATTGGTGATCCATGGGCCGAATCTTAGCTTGCCACACGGGTATTTGGTTTGTACAATGTTTGTTTTAGTGAACTAGCTGCTAGCATTTTTTAATTGGAAATACATAAAAACCTAGACCTCCAACTTTTTTATAAAAATTAGACTACATGAGATCTACAATCCCTCAAGGCAACAACTGACTAGCACCAAGCAGCCCTCCGGTTGGGGTGTGCACACTACAGTGTGTTACAGTTCTGTCTACTCCCTCTTAATTGCAACAGCGAAGCAGGTGTAAGTTTGCATTTATCACTGTGTGGACGGTGGTATCTTCCTTGGATCCTACGCCTTTTGCTCACTGATGTTACCTGCAGTAGACCCCTGACATCTCGAAAGATATCCAAGACCTATATGAATCCCCACATCTGTGAATGTGGCATTGTTTGTATAGGCTCCTGGGTCAGTTGAAAATCAGATTGTGTACTGTGCCCAAAATCTCTCCACTGGTTACCTGCAGTATAATGTGGTTTACCTTTTCAAACTGGAATTCCTCACTCGGGCAGCTGTTTCATTGCTGGAGCACTTACAGAAAAATTCCACAAGTGGATTCTTCCTGGTTCTACATAGAGCATATGACACATCAGATCTTTGAACAGAGCACAAGGCACATCATAATGCTGAGCCACCCTGAGGTTTAGTATTCCACCCCAAGTTACAAAACTAATTTTCCGCTCAAAATATATTCTTTTCTTGGGCTTTTTCAAAAAAACCAAGTTTCATTCATTGGACAATATCACACACACAGGTATGCATATACACATATATATGGGGGGTGGTATATTTGATGTATATTAACTTGAGGTGTACAACATAGTGATTCACAATTTTTAAAGGTTACGTTCCATTTGTAGTTATAAAATATTGGCTGTATTCCCTGTGTTGTACAATATATCCTTGTAGCTTATTTATTTTATACATAATAGTTGGTACTTCTTAATCCCCTACCCGTCTTGCCTCTTCCCCCTTCCCTTTCCCCACTGGTAACCACTAGTTTATTCTCTACATCTGTGAGGCTTTTTTGTTATACTCACTAGTTTTATTTTTTAGATTCCACATGTAAGTGATATACAGTATTTCTCTTCCTCTGTCTGACTTATTTCACTTAGCATAATACCCTCCAAGTCCATCCATGTTGTTGTAAATGGCAAGATTTCATTCTTTTTATGGCTGAGGAATATTCCATTGAGGAGTATTCCATTGTGTGTGTGTGTGTGTGTGTGTGTGTGTGTGTGTGTGTGTGTGTGTGTGTGTGTGTGTGTGTGTGTGTGTGTGTGTGTGTGTATATAAAAAACATCTTCTTTAGCCATTCATCTGTTGATGGACACATGTTGCTTCCATGTCTTGGCTATTGTAAATAATGCTGCTGTGAACACTGGGGTGCATATATCTTTTCGAGTTAATGTTTTCATTTTCTTCAGATATATGCCCAGGAGTGGAATTGCTGGATCATGTGGTAGTCCTATTTTCAGGTTTTGAGGAACCTCTATAATGTTTTCTACAGTGGCTGCACCAATTTCCATTCCTACCAATACTGTACAAGGGTTCCCTTTTCTCCACACTCTCCTCAGCATTTATTTGTGGTCTTTTTGTTGTAGCAGACGACATTTTATACACGATTGAAAGTGAGAGTCAGCGAACTTGAAAACAGTCAAATTGCAAATGTCAAGTTTCTACTGTAATTGCATATACACCTGATGATAGCTTTCATGATAGGTTTCTACCTAGAGAAATAAGGGTAGCGAAAGTCTTGATGTTCAGGTATGTGGCAGATAACCTGCATATAATTAACACCTGCTTGCAGGATACTTGCTATCTGGGTGGAGACAAATAAATTTTTAAAAAGCCAAGTAACATCCAAAGTAATCCTGAGTATATTTTAGGTCCAAGCAAGCAGTACACTGAAGGCTGAGTTTAAGAAGGAAGAGGGACCGCTGTGGCCTAGGCGCCCTGGAAATTTCATAGAGAATAGGGAGCATGGGCTGGGCCTAGGATGGGAAGGATTTAAAAGGATAAGAAGGAAGAGGCAGTGTAACCTTGAGGCAAGATTCGAGTTATAGACTCAGGGCAGCTTGGAGTGTGCCCCGAGAGGGCACACTAGGCTTGTTTGCTCTTACAGGAGGGGCTCATTAGGGGCATAATGAACTAATATTGGAGCAGAAATGGTGAGGCTTATGGAGTCAGACTGCCTGGGGTCTGCTGTCTAATTTTGCACATACTACTTAACCCCTCTAAGCTTCCATTTCCCAGCCGTGAAGTAGTCATTGAACCTGCTGTATTCAGATAAGCATTAAAGGAATCGTGCATATAATACACTTAGTGCAGTGTTAGGCTTGTAGTAAGTGTTAAATAAATAATGGCATTATCATTATTAACATCATCGGAGGCTTGGGGATGCCAGAATAAGGTGCCTTGTAGACCGGAGAGCCGTTTTAAGCAGATGGGTGGCTATCATTTTCCTAAGATTGCCCTAACAAATGACCACAAACTTGATGACTTCAAACAGGTGTCTTCCCCCTCACAGTTCTGGAGGCTAGAAGACTGGAATCAAGGTGTCGGCAGGACCACGCTCCCTCTGAAGATTCTAGGGAAGAATCCTTCCTCGATTCTTCTGGCAATGCTTGGCTTGTAGCTGTCACTGCATTCTCTGCCTCCGTCTTCACATGGCCTTTTTCTCTGTATGTGTCCTCTTCTCTTCTTATAGGACACCAGTCATTAGATTTAGGGCCCACCCTAATCCAGCATGACCTCATTGTAACTAGTTATATCTGCAAAGACACTATGTCCACATAAGGTCACATTCTAAGGTTCTACGTGGATGTGAATTTGGGGGGGACACTATTCAACTCACTACAGGGACATAAGAAAAAAACTGTTGAAAGAAATTGGAAACATTTTAAAAAACATTTTCATTTTGAAATAATTTTAGACATAAAAAAGTTGGCAAAAATACTACAAAGAATTCCTGTATATCCTTCACCCAGGTTTCCCAAATATTAACGTTACCACACTTGCTTTATCACTCTCTCCCTCATACACGCATGTGTATGTGTATGTAATGGATCTGATATTTTTGTGAGGAAGTTGTTACAGTCATGATGTCCCTTTACCTGTAAGTATCTCAGTGCATACTCCCTTAAAAACAAGGACATTTCTCTTACATAGTCACAATATAATTATCAAAGTCAGGAAATTAACTTAATTGATCCCAAACTATAATCACTGACATTTTTCACATATTGCCGATTTTCCTACCAATGTCCTTTTCCTGGTCCAGGATCCAATCTAGAATCACACGATGCCTTTAGTCCTTTCATCTGCAACAGTTCCTCAGTCTGTCTTTCATCACTTTGACATTTTTGTTTGGGGGAGATTTGTTTTATTTTTCCCCATATGATAGTGTGATAAATTTAAAATCTTTAAGGAAAATTTTAAGAGTAGTACAAGCACTACCCTTATATTCATTACCTAAGATTCATTAATAGTTGATGTTTTGCTACACTTGCTTCGTATCTCGATGTATCTATGTGTAAACACATATTTTTCTTTTTCTTTTCTGAACGATTTGAGTTACTTCACCCCTAAATACCTTAGCATGTAGCACCCAAGATCAAGGACATTTGCCTACATAGCCACAATACAACTGTCCTCATGCTTAGGAAATTTAAACACTGAAATAGTTATGTAATACACAGTTTACGTTTGAATTCTCCAGACAGTTGTAGTAATGTCCTGTATAACTGTGGGTTGGTTGTTTGATCCAGGATCCAATCAAAGATTATCTATTGTATTTAGCTGAGTATCTCTTAGGCCACATTAATCTAGAAAATTCCCCGTGATTAGATTCACGTTAAACAGTTTTGGGAAGCATACTACATAGATGATTGCATATTCTCAGTGTATCACTCAGAGGGCACATGTCATTTCAGCCCACTATCGGTGATGTTAAGTTTGATCACTTGACCGAGGTGGTGTCTACCAGATTTCTTCACTGTAAAGGTATCTTTAATCTGTACTCTGTGGGGTTATACATGAAGACAGTGAATTTCCTGTTCCTTGAGAGTTTTTACCAGTGGCTTTACCATCCATTCATGGCCTTGGCTGGAAAATGTTTTTTCCAATTCTAGTTTGTTTAAACATTTGTTCTTCTGAAAAGAAGAGCTTTCCCTTCACCTCTTCAAATTTTTTTTTTTTCCCCTGTGTGTTGGCTCTTTGCTGCTATACATGGACTTTCTCTAGTTGCGGCCAGCGGGGGCTATTCTTCATTGCGGTGCACGGGCTTCTCATTGCGGTGGCTTCTCTTGTTGCGGAGCACGGGCTCTAGGCGCACGGGCTTCAGTAGTTGTGGCATGCAGGCTCGGTAGTTGTGGCTCGCGGGCTCTAGAGCTCAGGCTCAGTAGTTGTGGCGCACGGGCTTGGTTGCTCTGTGGCATGTGGGATCTTCCCAGGCCAGGGCTCAATCCTGTGTCACCCTGCACTGGCAGGCAGATTCTTAACCACTGTGCCACCAGGGAAGTCCCTCCACCTCCTTAATATTTTAAAGTATCTATGGATTCATAGATTTTTAAAATTCAATGTGTTATAATTCATTCCTATCATTATACATTATGATGTTGAAATCATGCCAAATTAGGCCAGTGGCCATGCCAATTTAAGCCAGTTCCTTTGACCTTTCGATATGCCCCCATTTATTTTGGGGCGTTACATTACTTTCTTGTACAACAAGATTATCCAGGCTCACCTGGTACTTTCTCTGCTTTCAACCTAGGAATGAGCCACTCCTCTAAGAAGTATAGGTTCTTTTAAGGGAGGGACCAAATTCTGGCTATTGGGGTGTCATTGTTTCTACACTTTTTTGTATGAAACTTCTGATTCCAATCCATCACTATAAGATTCTTTCCCTCTTCCCCCCGTCCCCACCCCCGGTGTAAAACAGTGGTTTTGTAGAATGTCCCTTAATTGGGGATTTTCCTTGTGGTTAGATATGGGTTTTGATACAACAGAAGTGAGTGTCCTCTCAGTGCACCCTCTTAGGAGGCATATCATGTCGATTTGTCCCATTACTGATGGTGTCAGCTTTGATCATTGTGTTAAGGTAGTGTCTGCCAGTGTTCTCTACTTAAATGTTACTATTTTTACCTTTGTAATTAATCAGATACTTTCAGATCATATATTTTCATCATAATTCTGCCTGCTAACTTTAGCATCCATTGATGATTTTTGCCAGAAACATTTACTGAAAATAATTTTCTGGGATTTCCCTGGTGGTCCAGTGGGTAAGACTCCGCGCTCCCAGTGCAGTGGGCCCGGGTTCGATCCCTGGTCAGGGAGCTAGATCCCGCATGCATACCGCAACTAAGAGTTTGCATGCCACAACTAAGGAGCCCGCCTGCCGCAACTAAAAGATCCTGCATGCCGCAACTAAGACCCAGCGCAGCCAAAATAAAGAAAATAATTTTCTAATTCTATAATACCGTCCCTTCTACATGTATTAGTTAGAGTCTCACTGGAAGGAAGAGCATTTCTTCATTTGTAAATGGACTAATTTTGTGGGTTGTAATTCATTACTATCATTATGTATTTTGTTGTTCAAATTATCCCAAATGTGGCCAATGGGAACCCCCTTAAGCTTTGAGAGGAACATTTTAAAAACTTTTCTTCACATGTATGATTTACCGAAAGATTCCACCATCTGTACGTTCTCTGGAAGCGTAAAACGAGAAGTTCTCGGGCTTTCTCATCAGCACTGGCTTTAGAAGGCATGAAGTGACTTTTGAAGGTCAAGATGCCTACACTGCCAGTTCTTAGGGCTTCTCATGGCTGCAATTTCCGGAACAACTGTCCTTCAGTCCAGGACAACCTCCCTCCCTCACGGATTATAAAAGTTTCCATACTCTGACAATCTGTTCTCTCCCGACAGGAGCCTTTTAGTTCGCAGTACGAGGTAGTAATAAGCACTACCGCCACTAGAGGTCACTGTTTGGCTGGAGGCGCTGGAAGATCTCACTCTGATCAGCTGGACTCGTAAGCCTTATTCTGAACACAATAAGGACTTGTCTGTTTTCAAAGGAGCAACAGTATCTTTAGCCATGTCCACTTAAGCCTCATTTGGGCCCTTAATCAGACTTGAACCCTTGATAACAACTCTAAGAGTATACGCCTTTGCTAAGTTCTGCTGGCAGGAGAATAGACAGCAACCCCAATATATATGCGCACCGAGTTCCAGGTGCCATTCTATTTCACATATAGTAACTCATTTAGCATCTTTCAAAAACCCTGTGGTGGTGGGGAACCCATGAGGAGGTGACTTCCCCCAGCTAGTAAGTGGTTGAGCCAGGATTCAACCCGAAATGGTTTGCTCATATCCTCACCCACAGCACGGCTTTGCTAGAGTCCCATTTTGATCCCATCTTTCCATATCAAGCCTGGAATCACTGGCCTCTTTATAAACCGCTCACATAATGAGATTTGAAATTGTCGAGCCTTTCATAGCTTGGCAGTGAATGCCGCTCACCTGCTGTGCCCTGGGAGCTCGTCCAGCAGCCGTGCCCTGGCCCACACCTCAGCCCAGCCTGCCTTTGTGGCGGTACGGTAAGCTGGCCAGTCTTGGGGTTGCTCCCAGTAACCCTGTGGCCCTGTTCAGTGTCATGCCCAGAGTATCCGAGGCCACCAGCTTTCCCCCACTTGGCCCTTTCTTCCTAGAAGCAGTAGCAGCCTGCTTTGGAAGCTGCTTCAAATTAAGCCCAAAGAAAGATACCTGATAAGGTTTGAGGTCTTTCCTCCTTGGCAGTGGGTGGTGGAAGGGTCATGGGTTCTGGAGTTAGACCAGCCTGCATTAGAAACCCGTTGGTCCTGTTCAGTGCTGTGTGGCCTTGGATAGAATTGCTAAACTCCTCTGAGCCTGAGTTTCCTCATCTTTGCGCAGTCAGTGATAACATTTCCCTGAAGGCTGTGAGAATTAATGATATACATAAAGGACACCAGTACAGGGTAGGAGGTACTTGATAGATTTGACTGTTATCACTTCCTTAAAGGCACAGCCCAATCCCCACCAATCAGAACAACTGAACCTGATGTTACAGCCTCAGTGGAGCTCTCCTTTTTACCAAACACGGGTGCTTCCTACTGCCTGTGTTATTTCGTGAGCAATGAAAACACTGGCAAGTGTCATCTCTTGTGCCTGGACTACTCGACTCCAGTCAGAGCTGGGACGGTCCTTTATACAAACTCTAGACGCTTCGTCTTAATCAGGGACCCAAAACAGTGCCCAGCACATGACTGTTGATGACAGAAACTAACGGAAGTCAGTTCACAAGTATTTATGGAGTATTTACCAAGTGTCAGGCCATGGGTGAGCCTCTGGGAACAGGGAGGAGATTAAAACCCAGCCTCCCACTGAAGGAGCTCCTGCTAAGGCTAAATTTTTCTGCAAAGGCCTGGAATAGTTCGTGCACTTTTCCAAGCATCCGATTTCCAGGGGAGGGCTTTCTTGGTCGAGGCAGTCTGGTTCACTGCGTTTCAAACAGGAAGCAAAAGCAAAGTCCACAGCCCAGAGCCTTTCACCCTGGAGAGCACATAACATAGCCTTTAGTGCCCGAGGGCCCCGGGGGTAAGAGATGGTGAGAGAGGAGATGGCCACGCCCTCCTCACCACGAGGGGGCAGTGTTAGACCGCAGGCGGCGGAGAACTCAGTCAGTGATGGGTTCCCTGGTGACTCACTCCAGCAATGTGGTGTCTGCATGATTTGTTCTTGGGTGGAGTGGAAAAAGGAAAGAGAACGGGTCGGAAAAAATGAAACCATCTGTTGAATTCGCAAACTGCCACAGTCAGGAGTTCAACCAATGTTCAAGTGACTCTAAGTATTTTTAGTGCAAAGGAATAAGGTAATTTGAGGGTTTCAGAAAACAAGCCCTATCCAGAAACCCAAATGATAATTGAAGAAATACTATGCATTAGCAAAAGCTTTACTCTTTCCTTTGCAAAAACAAAATGACATTTTTTTTTTCCAGGAAAAGGAAGGCTTTCAGAAGATAAAAGAAACACAGTTGACTGAGTAAACCCCTCCCCACCCTTTGCAATTGAATAAAGAACCTTCCCTCTTATCTAGGTTCAGAACGTCAAGCAACCTCGGTGTGGGCCCTTCATAAATATTCATCGATGATGAAAACGTCGAGAGTGCAAAGGTTCTGTCATCTCAAGAACCCTTCTGAAATGCCAGCAACTGAAGCAGGATCTCCACTATCCTTGGCAAATCTTGAACAAGAAAAGCTCAGTTCAGCTGGTTATGTGGGAAGAAACCGAACAAGGACAGTGGATTAATCCCTCCCAGAGTCTGGGGTTGTGACTGTCCTTACAAAGAGCAGCGCAAACTGAAGCCATGGGTAGGATTTTTTAAACAACCACTCCCAAAACATCCAAGTCATTGGGATTCAGTGAGTCCACTTTGTGGAAAAAACCTGCCCCGCTTCCTGTGCATCGAGAAGCAGGCTGTGCCTATGAGCACACACTAATGTCAGAGCAGGGTGCGGCAGTGCATCTGTCATCTTAAACCATCCTGATCACGCTGTATCCATTGAGCTGAGGGACATTCAGAGAGAACATGGTGAAACCAATACATTGGTATGTTGTCCGGTCAAGGTCTGCTTGTTTTGGCCCGGGGAACACCTGGCCTTGGCCCGCGTGATCTCGATAAACAGAGATGAATGTACCTCAGTAACCATTGCCCAGACTGCCTGGGTTGGTGAAGCCGGGTTCTGGCGGAATTGTGCCAGCAGGGCTTGGAGTCCTTCCATCAGAGAGCTGGTCTCCATTGGCCCCTACAGAGACCTCTTTCTGGTTCTCCATTTGCCAGTCATTGACTCAGGCCAGAACAGGGGTAGGGCAGCCACTGCTTGGGCGTGGGCCTGGGCTATCTTAGGCCTGGAACAGAACAGCCCCATTTCCTCACACCAGCCCCCCAGGCTCCACCCACCGCCCACACCGCCAGCCCAAGGAGTAGCCTCTGCCCTCTCTCGGCACTAGAAGGGGACGAGTGGCTTCCCAGCTGTTTGGGGCTCCCAGGCGCCGGGGGGTCTCTGAGGCTAATGCCATGATGTAAGGGGCAGTAGGAGCCGAAGTCCCCTCTCATGGACTCGAACCCGCAGCCAGCGTGGTGGCACCTGGGTGTGCAGGCCAGGCCCTGGGAGAACCATGGCACCGGCCACAGCTTCAGCCCTCTGACCGCGGCCTCGCATATGCACCTCTATTTCTGGTGCCCCCCGCCCCTCCTCCCTGCCACCCACCTTGTCAAAACTCGCCCTTTCATTCTTCCTTCAGAGACTGATCCAGGACCTACAAGCGCAAGGCAGACCTTTTCTGAGAGAGGTAGGCTATGGCTCCCTCCTCACAGATCCGAAAGGCCAGGAAGGAAAACAGCATTAACTGAGTTCGTGCTTTGTGCCCAAAGCTTCAGATGCAGGGTCGCTCTTAATCCTGCCCTGTCACCTGAGCAGAAGGTCTCATTATTCCCATAAGAACCTGAGGCCAAGAGCAGGCCCTCTGCCGCCTGAGCTCAAAGTCCAGCTTTGCTCCTCACTCTGTGTGACCCTGGGCGGCTGATCTGACCTACATGCCCGCCTTGCCAGGAAATGGGAATCAAGCTGTTGAAAGCACAGAAGGAGTTAACTTATGTAAAAAGCACTGGGGGGCGCTTCCGTGGTGGCGCAGTGGTTAAGAATCCACCTGCCAATGCAGGGGACACGGGTTCAAGCCCTGGTCTGGGAGGATCCCACGTGCCGCGGAGCAACTAAGCCCGCGAGTCACAACTACTGAGCCCACGTGCCACAAGTACTGAAGCCCACGCGCGTAGAGCCCGTGTCCTGCAACAAGAGAAGCCACTGCAATGAGAAGCCCACGCAGCGCAACCAAGAGTAGCCCCCGCTCGCCGCAACTAGAGAAAGCCTGCGTGTAGCGACGAAGACCCAATGTAGCCAAAAAATTAAAATTAAAAAAAAAAAAAGCGTCGAGAGAAGCAGTGTTAGTCATCATCATAGAGTATTAGCTTTATCATCATACAGTATTAGCTTTATACGTTAAAGATGAGGAAACAGGCCACGGATCAGGTGTAAAGCACAGATTCTGATGGGCTCCACGCAAATGCTCTCCTGAACCCCATGCTGTTTCTCTTTAACATTGTAAAGTGTGGTCCCATCCCAGGGATGGTTACACTGAGCCTTAAAAGTGAGTTTTACGGCTTCCCTGGTGGCGCAGTGGTTGAGAGTCCGCCTGCCGATGCAGGGGACACGGGTTCGTGCCCCGGTCCGGGAGGATCCCACATGCCGCGGAGCGGCTGGGCCCGTGAGCCATGGCCGCTGAGCCTGCGCGTCCAGAGCCTGTGCTCCGCAACGGGAGAGGCCACAACAGTGAGAGGCCCGAGTACCCCACCCCCCCGAAAAAAAAAAAAAAAGTGAGTTTTAGACCACTGTGTGGGAGAGAATTTGGAGAACCAGAGGCACCGGAGTCTTATTTGGGCCCTGAAATTGTACCCCTTGAGCTGAAGGCTGCCAGCTGCCAGCAGTGGGCTCATTACCCAACTCGGGGCAGGAAGGTCCAGCCTGCTCTGGAGAGGGCTGGCCCTGGTTCCTCCCCTCCTCTACTTGGCAGCCAACTGAGACCACAGGGTTCCGACTCTAACATCCTCATCCCCATCGCTATCCTAAAATCTGAGTTGTTTTTCCTGAAAATGTGGCAGAGGTGGAATTTAAACTCAAGCCCTCCTGGCTCCAAAGCCCATGGACTTTCCATTCTTATCTTGGTCAGCTGCCCATAGCTGCCCAGACATCTGTGGCAGACAGACAAATGAGGCCACTGGGATTGACACAGTCGGGACTCGGCCTTCATGTGTGGTGGAGGCAGGGAACAGGAAACTGGGCCAAAGGCCGAGGCTGCAGGGAGCGGAGCGGGGACGGGCACAAATGCATAACTAAGTTATCCAATCACTCAACTTATAAATCCAATCAGTGGGGAGACCGTACACACTAAACTAACATGCTACGAGGGGCTCACTTCGGCCCCAAAGCAGAAAAGTATCCAGAGGTGTCTTGGGTCAGGCAAACTATGGTCTCAAGGGTGCAACATTTTCTGGAGCTAGGGCTTCCCTGGTGGCACAGTGGTTAAGGAATCCATCTGCCAACAGGTTCGAGCCCTGGTCCGGGAAGATCCCACATGCCACAGAGCAACTAAGCCCGTGAGCCATAACTACTGAGCCTGCGCTCTAGAGCCAGTGAGTCACAACTACTGAGCCCACGTGCCACAACTACTGAAGCCCAGGGGCCTAGAGCCCGTGCTCTGCAACGAGAAGCCACTACAATGAGAGGCCCGCGCACTGCAACGAAGAGTAGCCCCCATTTGCTGCAACTAGAGAAAGCCCGTGTGCAGCAACGAAGACCCAAAGCAGCCAAAAATAAATATATAAAATAAATTTATTTAAAAAAACCAAAACAAAACATTTTCTGGAGCTTATCTCATGCCCTGAATTGATACTCTCCTAATTAGCTTTGTGATCCTGGCCAAATCTCTCAGCCTCTCTGAACCTCAATTTACTAATAGGTAAAGCCAGGCAGATGATCCCTACCTCACAGGGGTTTCCAATGGTTAAATGATTTGACATATGCAAAAAGGCCAGGGGCTGGTATGCAAGAGAGGTTTATGAAATGTGAGTATTCCTAGCCTGTGTAAGAACCCACATATAATCTCACTTAGTTCCACCAGAGATGAAAGATCTGGAAGAAGGCTTTCTGCACGCCTGCTCGAATTTTCACGCCTCATATGGGTAAAGAAGCAAGTCATATGTCACTTCACTGCACTGTGGGTGTCAGAAGCCCTTCTCAGCAAACCCAGCAGCTATGATGGGTTGTCAACTGCCTTCCTGGGTCCCTGAGTCCTCTGTGACATGGCTGCCCACCTGCCGCTCCACTGTCAGTCCACGTTTTTCAGTGTTGTGCTTAGCTTCCTCAAAGCAAGACGATACTTTGGCACCAAACTGACAACATTCTTTTCAGTTCTGCCCATCATCCTGCCTGTTTAGGAGGAGGGGCTGGAGGGAGCCATGGAGGGAAGCCTCCAGAAGTCCAGCAACCTTTCATCCCTGTCCCAATGCCAGGGGGCTAAGTCTAAAAGGAAGCTCCTCTGAAGCCTGGGAAGAGGCCTGGGAGGGGTGTGAAAAGCTGGAATGTCCGAGGCTCTCAAGGAATCTCTGTCAGATGAGAAGGGAAAAGGAAAGGGCTTAACCAGGTGAAAGGGCACGAGATTTCAGCTGATAATTCATCATGACTAGAGGGTGACCGTTGACTAGATTACTAATTCCACAGGTGTTGACTAGATTACTAATTCCACAGGTATGGGGGAAAAAGGCTTGTTGACTTTTTGTGCAGCGTTCTCCTCTCCACCATGCAGAGCGGGGGTGATTCAACTCCCAGCACTCGAGGGCAAAGGGTGTGAAGCCAGAATCCCTGGGTTCAAGCTATGGTTCCACTCTCACCAGCATGTGACCCTTCAGACCCCAAATTCCTCATCTGAAAACAGGGGCAGTTGCTACCTGGGGCTGCTGGGAGCAGTCTGTGAGAACACTTCTCATAAAGAGGGAACCCAACTGTTATTGGTCACTTGTTATTGCTAATATGCAAGAGCCCTAATTTCTCTCCAAGCCAACTAGTGCTGTCTCAATATCAGCAAAGAGAAAGGTAGCTATTTATCAAGGCATTTTGTAATCTTTGGGGTTTTTAAAAGGCTTTTTAAAGGCTGAACAAAAGCAGACAAGTTGCTTTGCTTTCTCCATCTGTTCCTCCATCTTATCTCCATCATCTTGGGGGAAACACAGGCCCTTTTGGGGATGGCCTTGGCAAGTGGCCACCATCAGTCCCCAGGGCAGGCTCCCCGCGGGCCTGGAGGAGCAGGCAGCAGCCGGGTAGCAGCCTGGGGAAGGGCGAGCTCCAACATGCTTCCCACCTTGGGACCAGGGCTGCTTTAGGCACTTTTGCCCTAATGGGCCACTTCCTCCATTAAAAAATATTTTAACATATATTTTTATGACTGCATTGGTATAAAAATAGATTGAATCCACGCTGGGTTCATTATTACATATTCATCCTTAATTTTTCTGATGATTTTGAGAGGATTGAAATTTAATTGGAAAGAAACTTATGGGCTTCCCTGGTGGCGCAGTGGTTAAGAATCCGCCTGCCAATGCAGAGGACACGGGTCCGGGCAGATCCCACCTGCCGAGGAGCAACTAAGCCCGTGCACCACAACTACTGAACCTGCGCTCTAGAGCCCACGAGCCACAACTACTGAACCCACATGCCACAACTACTGAAGCCTGCGCGCCTAGAGCCCGTGCTCCGCAACGAGAAGCCACCATGATGAGAAGCCCCCCGCTCGCCGCAACTAGAGAAAGCCGCGCACAGCAACGAAGACCCAAAGCAGCCAAAAATAAATAAATAAATTTATTTAAAAATAAATTTTAAAAAAGAGAAATGAATTATGAGGGGCGGTTTAGCCACTAGGGGGCAGCACGAGCTCACCAGATGCTTATGGGACCCGGGGTGGCGGGTAAATCGTGGGTGAGGACCGAGCAACTGGACTCCCACCGCTGACTCACAAAGGCCTTTTGCTTCTCCCAGCGCTTCCTCGGAGAGGGCTGTGTTAGCGCCTCTCAGCCCCAGGAAGCAGGCGGGCGGGGCGGGACTTACTGCCCCTCTCGGGGCAGAGAGGCTCACCCTGGGAGGCGCGGGGTCGCGCGAGGTCACACGGTGACAGAGACGGGCGACCAGAATTTCCTGGCTCCTCCTGCGAGACTCTCCCTCGGAGCCTCGGCGGGCTGGGTGCTCCGAAGACCTGAGACTTTGGTGATGCCGGCGGCGCAGCCCTGCCACGTCCCGCATCCCAACACTCACCGGGGAGCAGCAGCCCCCGTTCCCATCCCGGCGTCGGGGGGGGGGGGTGGTGACCCTGCATTGCGACCCAGGCCCTGCCCCCCACCCCAGCCCCACCCCGTGTGCCTTTGTTCACTCGCTCTGCCCGGCCCCCCGGGGAGCCTCGCAGGTGAGAGATGTTCCCTCCGCTCCCCCCAGAACTGAGTGCGAACATCAAAGGCGCACACAAGGCGTTCGCTGTGCACAGGGTACAGGACGGACTCAGCGCGGGGCCGGGGGGGGGGGGGGGGGCGCTGTGTGGCCTGGGCCGGGAGGTACAGCAAAAAAGGAAAGATCAGAAACAAAACTAAACAGAACACCAGACAGGAGATGATCCGATCTCCCGGAGGCTTTTCTGCCTCTCGGGGGTGGGGGCGGGGGGGGGGGGAAACACCCAGCACGTGGCCGGCGGGAACAATAGGCCTTTCTCCCTTCCCGCAGCTGAGGACACGTCCAGGAGGAGGGCGGACCCTCTCCTGGAGGCCCCGTCTGCACGGAGCCTGGACCCCAGGGGAAGCTAGTTTACCACACACATAATTTGCGTTGTGTCCTTCTGCAGAGGTGAGGGTGGTGCCTAAACCCATGACATAAATACATGCTTCTCCCTGTTGGATGAGCATAAAAAGATTGCTTTTTTTTTCTTTTAAGGGTAAACATGAGATGCCCGCTGACTCTGAAATGGATGTGGCAAAAGGCAACCCTGTTCTCTTTCAGAGAGCACCTGTTTGGTTCAAAGGGGGCAAGAAGGTTCTGGAACCTTGGCAAAGTGTGGCAGGGCCTGAGGCAGGGGGACGAGGCCTTACACAGAGGCCCTAGAAGGGTGGAGTGGGTGGATGGGGGCCCTGGGTGCTCCAGAGGCTCCAGGGGCAGAGGTGACATCCACCCGCTGAGCAGTGCCTGCCCTCGGAGTTACCACACAGGCAGGAGTCTCTCCCATCTCTCACACACGGTGACCCCAGCGCTGGTCTGGTTAGGCAGGCCTGACGATGAAAGAGGAACGATAGGCTTGTCACGTGGATGAATAATAAGTCCCGGTCCAGTTTCTGGTCTCCACAGTCGCACCTCTGACCGCCTCCCCCAGGGGACTGGCACGTAGAGGTGACAGTCTAGCCTATCACCTAGATAGGCCGGCAGGACTGAGAAGCCTGCTCAGGAAAGGAAAGGGGCCCGCGGCAGAATGCCTGGGTGCAGAGGCTGGGGCTCAGGAGCTTCGTGGCAGGGGGACAGATGTGGCGGTCAAGAGCCACAGGAAAAGCTAATCCAAGGAAGGCTTGCATTCGGGGGTAGCTGTGGCTTTCCCCAAGCCAAGCCAGACTCACCATACTCAGGAATTCTGTGACAGAGGACGACTGACTTCCAGAACCAAAGAGGACTTTCAGGATGATCTATTCTGATCCCCTCAGCTGGCTGCTGGAAGGGGCTTTGGAAGAAATATCATCAAACCCCTACGTGGCCCAAAGGGATGGTGTGACTTGCTGAAGGCCCCAGAGCTGCTCAGAGGACAGGAATGGGAAGCCCTGGTTCCCTGATCTATGGCCCAGAGCTCTTGCTGATAGATGACACTACCTCGAAAATGGAAAGTGTAGGTGGCCTACAGGAGTCCTGAGGACCTGGGGTGCCTCTCTGAGGCCCATGGGGCTGAGGGTGCAAAGTGAACCTTAATCTTAAGGCCAAACCAGCGAGGGAGGTGGGCCACCAAAACACTACAATTTATCCGAGTAGCTGGAGAGCCAAAACACAACCAGCTCGCGATCACGTGACAGGGAAGGCTATCTGTGACATGGTGTCTGAAGTTCCATCCATCTCCAGTGTTTAGAGACGTGCTGTTCTAGGAGCCTGAGGCTCCAGGGAGATCAGAGGCAGCCCGTGTGCCGACTTGAGAGGAGCAGGCCTAAGAGGGCCGTGATTCATCCTGCTGGGGCTTCCCTGGACCACTGGAGCAGCTCTGAGTCAGCAACCATTTCTGAGACTGGCACCATCACCCAAGGCCTTTGATGGTGACTCAGCGCATTGCCTTCCCCCCCTGCAGAGGTCTCTCAGCCGGAACCTCCCACCTGTGCCTTCCAGGCCCCTCCTCTGCCTTTGGGAGAGCAAAGGGCTGCCTGCTTTCTCCCAGTCTCCCGTCCAGTGGGCTGTCGGAGCCTCCGCGGCCCAGGGCGGGGCTGTGGGCTGGGCAGCGTGCACTGGAAAAACATCAGTTTGGCTTCTTGAGTTAAGCAACCAGATTTCTTCAAATGCTTATTTTGCCAAAGAAAAGAGGAGCATAGGGTTTAGATTTGGAAGACGCTTTAGAGCCCATTGCACTATTTCACCGATGAAGAAACTGAAGTATGGACTGATTATGTGCTTTTCCCAAGCTTACACAGAGGTTATTTCCTCGAGGCCACCGTTTTGCCTGGCTCACCAGTAGGCCAGGGTGAGGGGTCCTCTGAGAGATGAACCACAGGCCAGCTCCTGTGCCTGGGCCTGTGCGGTGGCAGGCGGAATAATGCCGCCTGCCCTCGCTCCACAGACGTCCACCCTCTAGTCCCGGGAACCTGTGAATATATCACCTTACATGGCAAAAAGGACTCTGCAGGTATGATTAAGTTAAGGATCTTGAGGTGAAAGATCATTCTGGATTATCTGGGTGATAATCCCACAGACACAAGGATCCTTATAAGTGAAAGGAGGCAGGAGAGGCAGAGTCAGAGAGATTGGAAGATGCTCTGCTGCTGGCTTTGAAGATGGGGGAAGGGGCTCCAATCCAAGGCGTGCGGGGTCTAGAAGCTGGAAAAATAAAGAGATTCCTCCCTGGCCCCTCCAGAAGGAATCGGCCCTGCCTGCACCTTGATTTTAGTGCAGAGAAACCCATTTCGGACTTCTGACCCCCAGAACTGTAAAATAATAAATTTGTGTCGCTATCCGCCAGTAAGTTTGTGGTAATTTGTTATAGCAGCAATGGGTAACTGACACATGTCTCCTTACCCCTCCTTCCCACTGCTGTTCAGTCGGTGGCTTTAAAGATTATGTTTGAAAACTATTTGCCACCCCTGGATGTCTACTTAATGTGATATAAACATAATTTGGAAGGTTACAATAAAAATATGAAGTCCCTTTTCTTCAGTGAGAGTTGTACATACTTGATCAAGTTGGACTCAGTTGGATATAAAAAATAAACAATTTTCCTCTCATCAGCACCCTTTTAAGCCCCCTCTGTTGAATTATTTCTTCAACTTTCGGGGGTGAAATGTGGGGCGTATCCTAAGGCTTTTTCAGTCACTTTCCGGTATTAAGAAACATCGCATTTTTAGGTATGGAAGTCCAGTCCAGTCTCCCATCAGAGCTTTAAGCTCTCATCTAATTGGAAGCTTTCCCCATCTGAAGCCTGCAGACGTGCAGAGCCGGGCACTGGGCACAAAGGTGGTTGGCTTTCTGACTGGTCTCCCACCTGACTTTCCTACTGTCTGCCACTCACTTTGCCGGCTCCCGCTCCCAAGGTGGGGAGGCAAGAGGCAGGTGGATTTCACAGACTCGGAAGTGGCTGATGTCCAAATGACTGCTCCTTGCTCAAGGAGCGTTTTGGAGATCTCCA
This sequence comes from Leucopleurus acutus, assembly GCF_964270905.1. Lineage (NCBI taxonomy): Eukaryota > Metazoa > Chordata > Mammalia > Artiodactyla > Delphinidae > Leucopleurus > Leucopleurus acutus. Next base: position 107,691,868 of record NC_139147.1, read on the forward strand.
ACCACATGGGTCTCCAGCAAAGTGTCCCAACCCTTGGCCCTCTCCTACCAAACTCTTCCGTCAGTCCCTCCACCCACCGTGTGCCCGGAAAGAACCTGACTTTCTATCAGAAGTGTTGCACTCCATCTTCTTGGGTGGGGGCGCCTGCCAAGTCTCCACTTGACCACAGTGAACATACTTCTTTGCTTCACCCAGCACTGCACCTGCAGGCCACCCTCACTCGGCCCTTCCTCTCCACTCTCCTGTCCCAGGCAGCTCTAGCCAGGGTCTCACCTTTAGATTTTTCCAGGTCAGTTTCAGTGTTATGAACCATCCTGGCCAATCTGGCCTGGCACGACCATTGGGTTATTTGTGGGAGGTAATAGCAGCTGCTGATCCATAGAAGTAGGTGAGGTTGGTTATTTCTTCACAACTCTGCTATTAGGTTATCATGAAAGCTCTTTGTCTTTGCACAAGAGACTCACTCAAGGGAAACGTCACAGTGTTGTAGAGGTAAGATTCAAATAAACTACAGGTGTAGCACATCAGACAACCAGATTCCTTCGAACCAACTGCTAGCCAAAGGACCCTTTAGGGGTCAAACCTCTGGTGCCTTTTAGGGTACAGGCTACAGGCCCCTAGATCCACACTCAGTTCACACAAGTGTGAGGAGAGTCGCAAACACTTGACCAACCCACATAACTCCAGTCCTGTTAATTTCACAAAATAAAATCCATTTTATTATGCTCATTATGCTAATTAGCAAAGCCTCTGCTATTGTTCAAAGGTAGAGATAACTGTATATCCTTCCTGTGGTAGCTGCCTCTAGAGTGTGCGGAAGGGCACAGTTTAACACACACCGCGTCACCCTGCCTAGTCAGAAGCATTTCAGTGTATATTACAGACATTATGACAGTCGGGGTCCGGCCCTCCTGAACACCTGGGGACGCAGGCCAAGCTCTCCTGAGAAGCTTGGCCCAGTCCTGTGACAGCGTGGGGCACAGCATTTCCACGGCTCTGCTTGGACCAGCCAAGAGACAAGCTGTCCATCTCCCCTCCTCCCCTCCTGGGGGCACCCCACCTTCTCCCAGTGGTTCTCTGGGAGCTCCCTCCACTTGGCTTGAGGTCAAGAGTCATGTTCTCAGCGCACTGACAACTCACCACTCTTGTCCTCCTCATCAAACCCCTCCCCTCCTCCCCACATCCCACGGGGATGGGCTCAGGGTCACTGAGCTCCATTTTACGGGTCACTGCTTAGTAAGTTCTGTGTGGATGGTCTTCTGCCCTCCATAGAATGTGGAATGGCCGCATAATACCCCTTGTTTTTAGCTTTAAGGGATCGGCTGAGATTCTGCAGCAGGAGGAGAAGCCCCCCCTTAACATCCTGCTACAGAGCAAGCAACAGAATTTGTCTTGTTTTCCTTTTCGCCTCTACTGCTGAGACTAAGTTTAACGCCCGTCTGCAGTAACCTCGCCTTGGCCTAGAGTCTGGATACTCCTGGATCCGTCTCTCCCTCTGCCTCCTTTCCCCCCTCCCTGCTAATTCATTCACACCTTCCCTCTTCTGCTCCCCCCACCCACGCTCTGCTGTTGTTCCTTTGTCCTTGCTTTCACGATTCTGTTGCTCATTCACTTGCGAAGCTGAGGCAAAGTAATCTAGAAGTAAATGAATCATTTAGTAAAAAGTATAGTTTTACTACAAGTTTCTCCGTGGATAGTTCCATGAGGCATGAGAAAAACATGAGTGTTTTTCCTGGGAGAAGTTACACCACCAAAGATGCACAGATGGCGTTTGTTTCACTCCAAGCTACAATGGCCTTTCTCTTTTAATCAGATGACGAAAGATACATTGTATGACATTGGAGAGACATCTTCTGATCCCAAGTTCCACAGAATCTGGACGGACACTGAAGGCAAAAGCTTAATGCAAACATTTCTTATTTTCAAATGAGACTAATGATGGCTAAAGGAGCAGGAACAAGACACAGGTGCCGAAGAATTCTGAGTGCTCTGGGAGTTGCCTATAAGGAAAAGAGGGAAATAGACATCCATGCCTCTGAGAGTGTCAGAGCATCATGTCAGGTGTCAAAACAGAGTTATACAGAGTCACTAGAAGGGACGGAGTAGCTCTATGGACTGCAATATCCAACTAAAACCTTCTGAAGTGTATTAATACAAGACAGATCGCACCGATTATGGGAGAGGGGGGCAGGGTGGCGGGAGCAAAGAAAAAGGAGAGTAACCAAGGCAAAGGACAGCAGTACCTGTCCCTCAGTGCCCAGAAGAGGGGAGGGAGCTTTAGTGCCCACAGGCCTATGGCAGGCTACTCTGATATGAGGGGAGGGGCTGTAGCCAATGGACTCTTGGTAATGTGGATTCAGAGGAATTCAACATTTTTGGTTCATGGTTTCACGATCCCCATCATGAAATGTGCAATGTGGGCTATTTTAGCTTGATGTCCTTCGACATTTAATAAAGAGACTTCTGGTGGGGACCTGGCTTTCCTTGGGGCTGGGAGAGGATGGGCTGATCGAGTCACAGCATATTAGGGTTCTAGGGAGACTAGTGTACTGGTGGTTCACTGTTCAGTGTAAACGAATACACGGGTCCTCTAGGTCAGCCTCAGTCTCCAGGCCTTGTATTTAGGATGAGGTTATCTCAGGGCTCTGCCTCCCCTTAGAGCACTGGCTCTCAGACTTCCATGGATGCCAGATCACCCAGAAGACCTGTTTTGCTGAGTTCTACTCCCCAAGAATCTGATTCAATAGGTCCAGGGTGGAGCCTGGGAATTTATGTTTTCAACAAGCAAGCTCTGAGGTTATACTGAGCTGCGGGTCCAGGGATCACACTTTAAGAACCACTAAGAACCTTCTTCCCCCTGCCTAGGCTACTCCCCAGATCAACTGAATCCGGATTTCTAGGGGTGGGAAACAGGCATCAATATGTCAAAACCTACCTAGGCAGTTCCAAAGATGACCCCACTATCAAGATCTACCATTCCAAGTAAATGATTTCTTAGCATAGGCAGACATAAAAACACCATCATTTGGGCAAGAAAGCAGCAATAAAATAACACTGGGGGTAGAACTGGGGAATGACAAATAACACCTATTGAAGGCTGACACTGTGCCAGGATTAACTACTTTGCTTCTCACAACAACTGTACCCATCTTGTAGATGTATGAAACAGGCGGCCCGTGAGGTTAAGTAATCTGTCCAAGGTCATGCACCTGGTGACAGGGCTGGGCTTTGAACCCAGGCACCCTGGTCTCAGAGCCCCTGCCTGAGGCCTGCACTATAGGACCCTGTGTCCTCAGTTCGTGGTAGTTTATTAACAGTCTTGCTCTCTGAGAGCAGAATTTACAGTGAACATGGAATGAGCCCCATCATCTATCAAACTGGGTTAGAATCCGGGACTCAGCACTTAATAGTGATGTAACTTGAGCAAGTCCTTTAGCCCTTCCGAGCTTTTTTTCTCACCTGGAAGATGAGTATAAATGCGCCTCCCTCAGAGTCCTGCAGGGAAGGTTAAAAAGTTTGCCTAGTACTCGACAGATATGGTGTCTGGCCCACAGCTGAGGCTCAAGAAATGTTTATTCTCCTTCCCTTCTCCATCAGCCGTTCCTCTAAATGTCCTCAGAACCCCAAGAGTTTTTCCCAGTTGCTTCCTGAGTAACTTCGCTAATACTCCTTTCCTCACAGCTGGCAAATAAATTCTAGGGAAATGAGAAAGTTTTCCTGCGGTAGGGAAGGAAGCACAGATGTCAGGCTTTCTTGAACAATGAGTTGAGCACACTTGAATTAAGGAAATCTGTGCTACCACTTGAGGGAAAATAAGGAATGACTCATGAGCTGCGGTGTCCCAGCTGCACTGCACCCAGGGTCCGGCCGCTGGGTGAGGCCCCCAGAGCTGCAAGGTGTGCTGTGTGTCAGTTGTGACTAATTTAAAAAAAAGTACTGAGGCTTGTGTGTGACTCACTCGAAACAGTAATACATGCGACTAGCTATCTTTCTTGAATGAAGAGAGAGGAGCAGAGCTAAGGATCGCTGGGACTGTACACAACTCTGGGTAGGCCTTTGGTAGTCTTGAAAGTGAATGTCACCTGAACAGACAACAAAACTAAAAAAGATAGAAGCGAGTGTTGAAGGCAGATTGAAAGAACATTTTGAGGCAATCTAGAATAACTAATTTTTATATCCTCTCACTTCTGGGAAGTTTCGAGGGGATCATAAAAAACAATATGAACAAAGACGGTATAAATAAGTCAGAAAAAGCAAAATCTGGTGGTGGTTGGGGAAAAGGGGTCATAGAATGGGAATTAATCCAGAAAAGCTAGGTTAGGAGGGATTCTTGAGATGGAGCAGAAAACGAAGCTCTGAGATTCCTGGCGCTGAAGGCAAAAAGAACTGTAGGATGCCTTCCGAGGCTTTCATTAATTGATAAAAGAAAACACAGCCAAACTTTATCTTAGCACTGAAGTACAAGTGGAAACTATTTGCAAGGGTTTTTTTTTTTTATATTCAGCAACATAATGAATGTCTATGGCAGTGTTACAGAGAATTTAAAGTTGTTCTTCACCTGACCATTTCTTAAAATGACATCGGATAAAAGCTTAGGGGCATGATGTTAAACGATCTGAGAACACATCTCTATTGAGTACCAGAGTGATCTAATCCAGGAAGAGAATCTTGTGATTCCAGAGAAGGAAAAGTTTAGAGAATTGCCGAGTACCTTACATATTACCCTTGCCGATTGTCTTGGCAACATCTAACTCCCTTTTTAAATGCAAAGATAAACATTATTAGAGAGCAGCATTTAATAGCTCTTTAATAAGAGTGTTTAAGGACGAACAATTTGATGTGTACGCAAGATATCGGGAAATGCAGTGTGTGGAAGGAAAGAGAAGTACAGTTTTGTGTTTCTATTTGGACAAAAGGTGTTGAGGTGAAAGCCATTTGTGTAAATTCCAAATAGATTTTCAAATCTAGAAAAACAAAACCTCCATTGTGGATTAAGCCCTATTTTGAACAAAAGCTGGAATAGCTTGCTTTAGTTTCTGAAGCTAACAACAGCAAAAAGGGGACCTGTTTTGCATTTAAAAGAAGCAGGGGGAGACAGAAGTTAAGGACAAAAGAATCACCATAGTCTTCCTAAATGTATTACTATCATTATCATCATTAAATATATTTGCTTCTTAAGGCTAAAGAGGGCTTTCAGATGGTCAAAATATACTAGATGGTCACTGCATTGTGGCCTAGGACATCCTTCATTACAAATCTTGGCCTAAGGAAGCTTTAGGAACCCTCAGTTTAGGGCAGCCACCTGGGGTTCAGCTCAAGTCACCAGCTGACTTGAAGGCCTGGAGGGCCCCCCGGACCTCCTGGCATCTGGAAAGCCCTCCACAAACCCGGCCGCCGCCTGCAATTTTCCCGCTGCTGGTCGATTGCTGAACAAACACAGGTCGTTTGCAAAAAGTACAAGGTTCAATTTGTCAGAGAGGGAAAACCAGACACCGAAGCACAGGAACACAGGCACGCGGGGCCCACGACGAGCCCAGGCAAGGTCAAGGCCCGCCTGCGGCCGTCAGGGCGGAGACGCGACAGGAGGCCTGAAAGCTAGGTCGTCCCTCCCGCGGTGGGTGACCCTCGGGCCCCAGTCCGTCAACCACACGCCCCAGCCGGTTTCGGATTCCCGCCCGCGGGGCCTACCTTGCTTCTGCCGAGCTGATAACGTCTAAAGTCCCAGCCGGCAGCGGGACCCCCGGTACAAAGCCGCGGCGGGGCCTCTGCCTTCCTCCCGACGCCCGTCTCGGCCCGCGGTGGCGGCAGAGGACGGAGCTTTGGGTCTGGACCGCGCGCTGCCGCCGCCGTGACACCCAACGAGTCCCTGCATCTTCCTGAGGCTCTGGCTTCCTCATCAGTGAGATGGGGCCAAGCCCAACACTAAGCGTCCTACCCGCATTAGAGGGATGTGAAAATACTTAGAAAATGGGAGCCTTGGTTGTCCTAAGTTAACTCACCTGTGAATCCCATTTCCTTCTTAACAGCCTTCCTAGATTGGAGTTGATTTGGGCCAGTAGGTTTTCTCAGTTTCTCTTCCCTTATATTGATTCTAATTTTAAAGGGATCTTTGCTTCCCACACCTAAAAGAATTATTTGACCTGTGGTTTCATGTTTCTACTCTAATGCTTATAAGTCCTATGTCCACATAGGCCTATGGCCAAATGTAAGATTTTCTGGACGGGGCCTGTTTTAGAACTACTTTTTAAATTTCTTTCTTTCTTTCTTTCTTTTCTGCACCACGGGGCATACAGGATGTTAGTTCCCCCACCAGGGATGGAACCCGTGCCCCGTGCATTGGGAGCACGGAGTCTTAACCACTGGACCCCCAGGGAAGTCCCCAGAACCACTTATATTCTCTTCTCCAGACATTTAGAATTGGGTTGATGGTGAAAACAATTTCAGGTATTTTAACCTTTGCCTGAGTATTTTTCTTCATTTTTCTATGTATAAAAATAAGTACATGTAATAGAGCAGGACCCTATGGGGCCTTCCCCTCCCCCGTATCCTCTGCTTTGGCTCCTCTCTGAAGTACCTAGATAATAGTATCTGATGCACATTTCCTGAGCTGCTTTACAGAGACTCAAACCCCCACCAAATGGAAGAAATTAACTAGTTGATGATAATGAGCACATAGCCCCCAGGCCTACTGGCCTCTAAGGGTTGATTATATTAACCCCTGTGACTCAGCCCTGTTACCTCACCGGCAACCAATCAGAGGATTGTGCACGAGCTGATGAAGTACCCTGGGACTCCCCTCCCTCACCTTGCCTTTAAAAATGCTTTGCTGAAACCCATTAGGGAGTTTGGGCTTTTTGAGCACTAGCTGTCCTGGACTCTGTACAGCACCCTGCAATAAATGCTGCACTTTCCTTCACCACCACCTGGTGTCAGTAAATTGGCTTTAACTGCACGTGGGCAAGCAGACCCAAGTTTGGTTCAATAACATACATAGTTGAGATTACTCAACTCCATGTCATTTTTCACTCATAGATTAACTCTGTGTAATTTGGTAGGCCCTACATTTTTTATTCAGTATCATAAGTGTTAGTATTTTTCCACATCATTTAAAAGTCTGTATGTAAAGATCATTTGGGATGGCCATTTCACCATTTAGTAGGCTATACCATATTTTACTAACTCATTCCCCTGCTATTAGACGTATGAGTGGTTTCCAATGTTCTACTATAATAAATAATACTGAAATGAACATCTTCCTAAAGCTTTTTCTGCTGTTTACCTCCTTAGAATAGATTTCCAGAAGAGGAACTCTGGGTCAAAGTTTGTGAACAGTTTGAAAAGACTTTTTGACATAATGATGTACAGAAGTAGCATTAAGATAGTTTGGAGCAATAGGGATTTCAATGAATAACTATGAAAATACCCGAAAAGGAGACAGAAAGGGAAAGATGGCATGGGGAATCTATTTAGAGTTAGGGCCTTGTTCTGAATAATATAAACAAATAAATAAATAGATGAAATTTCAAAAATACATGAAATAATTGTATACTTTAAAGTCTTATCCCTGGATGTTTAACTAGCTTTACTCAGAGCCTACACTGAAGTATAAAGTTGGGGGAGTACCTGGCAGGGTGGGTAACAGCTGCTTACTCCCAGTACATTGGGACTTCTCAAGGAGCAATGCGTCCCCCACAACTGTCACCACAGTTTTGGTGACTACAGAAGTAGACGTGGTGACTACAGAATTAGACTACAGAAGTAGATATGAGCTTAGAGCTGTCCATCTAAACTTCTTCTTGAAGAAACTGAAGCTCAGTGTACCTCATACAGTGGTTCTTAACCCTAGTTGCATATTATAATCATCTAGGGATTTTTAGAAATCCAGGTTCTACCCCCAGATATTCTGATGCCATTGGTCTGTGGTGGGACCCAAGCCATCTGTATTATTTAACAGTTCCTGAGGTGATACTAATATGACCTAGGATTGAGAAGCTCTGGTATAGCAGGAAAAATATGGGCTTTAGAGTCACTCATATCTGGGTCAAATCCCAGCTTTGCCATTTATTAGCAGTGTGATTTTCATTAGGTTAATGACCTTTCTCCTCCTCAGAGTCCTCATTTGTAAATCATAAGATTGTCATGAAGATTAAATGAAATAACATATGTAAAGTGTGTTTCAAGGTTCCTGGCACACAGTTGACATTCAAAAATGTTGGGTCCTTTAGAATGTACCTAAGGTCTCAAAGCTAGTTAGTTAATGGCCAAACTTAAAGGCCAGTCAGAACCATGCAGTGCAACCAGTAGGCACCCACTGAATACTTGTTGATATTCCTTTGATAGGATAGTCTTTGAACATGAATATGAATGTTACTGAGAAGTTCAAAATCCATGTTGGGTTGATATTAGAACAATAAGACCTTACCTCATAGAGAGAGATTAATCTCACTAGGCATTAATTTGCATCCAACTTTTAGATCTTCAGCTAAAAAGGAAACATTTTTATTCTGATAAAACAATTGATTATGATTGAACTCCTGCTAGGAAAGGAATACTTTTATAATTACATGAATGTTTGAGAATGTTCATGTAACTCATGTAATAAGCTAAGGATATATTAGTTAAAATATCCTTTTTAAAAATTTGACATGACAATTTTAAGACCCCTCAAGCAATGAGCTAATACTATTTCCCTTTTCACTAACTTTAGCCTAAAGTTCTTTAGCATAATATTTTTTGTCTCCATACTATGATAAATGATAGACAGATAGATGGACTGGATTTAGTTTCAAAAGGCCTGGGATTGAGGCCTGGCTCTGCCATTGAATGTGTGTAAACCCTGGATGATCATTTGTCTTTGCCCTTTGCCTTCTCATGAGTAAAATGAAGGCCTTCATGGCATGATCTGGCTTTAGGACAAAGTGAGTGTAGAACTGTGATGCTGACCCAGTAGGACATAGTTATTAAATATTTATTAAGCACCTGCTGTGTGCCCAGCGCTATAGTGGGAGGCCCTAGGGGAATTCCAAAGCCTTGGGCCTTATGGGGAGTAGCTTGGAGCCTATCTAGAAGAAAATAAATGCCACATATGAGGAACAACTAGGGTCCACTTTCCACCTAAGAGCTGTGATAAGTCCAGCCAAGTGACTCATGCAAGAAATAACTGGGAACATGTAAGAGATGACAACCATGGAGAAATTCAATTTCTGCCTCAGCGCTTTATTTCTCTTTGGTCTCAGACACAAAGTCCTGCATGGTGACAACCTGAAACAAAACTGCGTAAAGCTCGATGGAGCCAGGCATTTCCTAACTGCACACTCCAGCCCTTCGTCCCCATTCTACATCCCCATTACTTTGCGCAGTTTCCAGCAGCATCTGCAAGCCCCAGGCTTGGCCCCTTCCCTGCTTAGAACTTGTGTGCCTCCTACAGCTCTCGACAGAGCCCATACTGTGTAGCGGCTGCACAAAAGGGCACAGTATGCAAATGGCCGTGTAGGAAGTGTGGCAGCAGGAATGTTTCAGCTGTGCCATCTCACAGATGGCCCCTGGGAGGGCACGTCCCTAGCTGTGAGTCATAACCCTCGGCAGGGGTGAGCCGCTGATGAGGCTGGTGGGCATTTTTGTCTGACCCCATTCTAAGCAACTCCCCGAGTCCTTCAATTACCCATTTGTAACATTCTCTTCCAGCAGCCTGGGTGGGGGAAAAACCACCGTGGCATCCCATATACAGAACCTCAAAAGTAAAGCTGCCTGGATAATGAAGATAGAAGATGAAGTTTGAGAAACTCACGATGGAAGAGTTTAACAACAGCTGCCTGTGAGAGTGTTGACTTGGAAGCTCTCGGAGCACTGGAAATGATTTCCTTAACAATGGAAGGAAAATTGACCGGGGGGCATGAGTGTTTCATTCATTTTTCAGACAAGTACAGCAGCACTGCCAGGGAAAGAGAATGTCTGCTCTAGTTCCAGGTTTTCGCCTTTGGCCCAGCCATGGACTCCCTGTGTTTTCTTGTGCAAATCATTTCTTCTCGCTGGGTCTCAGTTTATCCATCTGTAAAATGACCGGTTGATCCAGGTAAATTGTAAGGTCCTTCCTGACTGGAACATCCTGATTCTAGTCAAGCCATCTTGAAGGCTGCTAAATTTTGCAATGCTTCACCCAGAGAGCTCTAACTTGTGCAAGAGATGAATAAAGCACACTCATTGACTTTCTGACTCAGTGGGCTGGGGCACCTCCACACTGCTGTGCTGTGCTGTGCTGTGCTGTGCAGGGATGACGGGTCTCTGCCCGAGGGAAGAGAGAGCTATTTTGAGGCCGGGCTGATTAGAGATAAGGTGTCTCCTTTCTTCACCAGGCTCTGGCCCTGACTCACCCAAAGCTCTTGGGCTTAAAGCTTAACCCTTAATGGAGGATGTAAGCTAACCCCTCTGCTTGCCTAGGAAACTGGCGCCGGGTACCCAGCTTCCCGAGCCCCTGCTTTATCAGTGTCCGTTAAAACATTTTTTGACCTCTCCTTGCTTAGAGAGCATCTTTGAAGAGCAGCCCTTGCTTGTAACCTCTCTCCTTGACATCTCTTATTTGCTCTTTCCTGTTATTCCCAGTCTTCTGGATTATATAAAGGAGAACATCTCAGTAATCCTCTTAACAGCAAAGACATCTGGCCGCCCCTGTTGGGTCGGGGGATGGAAGTGTCACAAGATTCTTGAAAGAAGTACTGGGCAAAGCTGCAAAATACTTTTGCATGGAAAAGCCCAGAACATGAATACATGAGTGACACAAAAGATCACTAGAGTTATGCTGCTTTTTTTTTTTTGGAGTTATGCTGCTTTTAGTGCCAACAAAATTAAACTATAAGGCAAAATTATCCTAATATTTTAATTTAAAAACTTCTTTAAATCAACATATGTTTTTAAAAAGATATGTTATGAAGTGCTTGATTTTTTTCCCGTGTGTGTGTGTGTGTGTGTGTGTGTGTGTGTGTGTGTGTGTTTTCCATTTATTTCCACTCTTGGTGTGCTATCTCTGATTGATTTGTTTATTTTTTGGCTTGGGTATGTTGAAAGTGCCCTCGTGACACTTGACATGACAGGACTGTGAGGCTGTGGCTCGGGCTGTGTCTGATTTTATTCAGTTGCTTCATTCCTAATGAGCTGGATGCAGATGGAATTGTTAAAAACTGACTCATGTTTCAAAGACACTTGAGAGAGTTCACCTCTTTAAAAGAAATGTGCACCAAAGCGTTTCTAATGAGAATAATCACCCCTCTGTTTGTTTTGAAAATTAAGGTTTTCGAATTTTAAGTTTTCTTGAAGTAAGAGACAAAATACAATGTGGAGAACACTGTTCTGGAGAAAGCTATGGAGTCACAATAACCCAAGACCGCGAGGAAATTCTCTTCATTCTTTGAAGTTCTCTTTCTTTACCTGTGAAAATAGAATTGTGGGTACGTGTCGAATTCACAGCTGCGGAGCTGGATGGTAGAACACAAAGAGGCCAGCCTGGGCTCTAGGAGCCTGAGTTCCGATGCAGGCTCTGTCCCTACCAGCCGTGTGACCTTGAAAAGGTCACTTCCTTCTTTGCACTTTGGTTTCCTCATCTATCATATGAGAAGTTTGGACACAGTGGTCTCTTGAGTCCCTCTCAATTCTGACAGTTTAGGATTTGAACAATTTATTGTTTGAAAGCAGCTGCAAAGAATAAAGAGAGGTTGGTAGTATTGATTTCAGTTCAAGTTATGAAGCAGTTTGTGCACCTGTGCCATCTTGGGGCTGCGTCAGGCCTTGTGGAAGATACGAATTCAAGCTTTCACTTGCTCAACAAATGCTTATGAGCACCTATTATGTGCCAGGCACTGTGCTAAGGGTCAGGGATACAGACACGGATAAAGCCCAGCACGTGGAGGGAGCTCTCAGTTACACAGAGGAGACAGGCACCTGAAAACCCATTTAAAAAATAATAATTTGCATATTAAACCCATTAGACGCTCAGATTCTTGATGAGCAACTAATATACCAAAGAGACGTGCCTCACCCCACCCGCTCAGCTTTTACCTCATGCCTTCCCACAGTCACTGGGTTGAGGCGAAGCCAGGGCTCCACAGTGATTGTTTTAAACATCTTATCATGGAAATTTTAAGTGTGTGTGTCTGTGTGTGTATGAGAGAGAGACACAAAACCTGTATGTAAACATTACTCAGCTTCAATAATTATCAACCTTGTTTAATCTGTACCTTTCCTCAACTGCAGATTATTTTGAAGCAAACCAAAGACATCATATCATTTCATCTGTAGATGTTTAAGAATGTATTACTAAAAAAACAATGTTTCTTCTTTAAAGAACATCCTATGATGCTTGCAGTGGTCTGTTTCTTGATCCGCAGGCTGGCAATTGGGGTGTTTTCCCTTTAGAAAAATTCATCAGCTGAACACACATGGTTTGTTTCAGTGTATACATCGTACTTCAATAAAAAGACAAAACAAAACATAACCACAACACCATTACGGTAGCTCAAAATGTAACAGCAATTCTTTACTACTAGGTCTCTAACTAGTGAGGAACAAGTTTAAACTATGTGGGAATCCAGCAATAAAGATAGGTGTAGGGCACGATGAGCGGGAGGGTCAACTAACCTGGCCTGGAGGTGGGGTAGGGGACACAGTTGGATGCCTAGAAAGTGCCACGGTCATGTCCCTCACGTCCCTGTCCTGTAGTGGCCACAGGAGATGCACACACAGGCATGTGCACGAAAGCGAGTGAGCGTGGCCTCAGAGGGTAGAACCTCTGGTAACTGCCTCTTAGTAGACATTTGGAACAGAGGAGAAAGTTCTCAGGGTTAGCTAGGGCCTCCACAGGACTGTGTAGAGATGGTGAAAGACCTCCCTGTCTGCCCACAGAAGGGAAGCCTGGGGCGCTTAGCATTCTCAGAGCTGCTCCAAGCTGGGGGCCCTCAGAGCCGGGCCCAGGCCACGTGGGCGGCTCAAGGTTCACCCTGGGCACACCGCCAGCGCACACACGTGGCCATCCTGAGTGACGAAGAAGAGGCAAGAAAACGTACCTTTCTCACTGAGCTATTTTCCTTCGGATGTGCCCATACGCTCTATACGTTTTGTCTGGAATCCCCGGAAAGGCTCCCTTCTCGCTCCCCACCCTCAGAAGCTCCGTACATGGTTCAGAAACAGCCCCTCCCCTGCCACCACCAATACCACCCCACCTCTTGGATTTTTCAGCCTCTAGTCCTGCCCACGCTGTGGAGGCAGCTCCCTGAGGCTCCTTTCTTCCCTGCTCTCAGACAATTCCTCAAGGCCCAGTGTCTCTGCTTGGGGCTGCCCTGTGGGCCCACTCTGCAGCTGACCTCTGCAGTCAGCACCCTCAGGAAGGCCGCAGTCAGGGCGCAAACAGTCCCCGCCTCCAGGGCGGTTGGGAAGGCGAGAGAGGATGACGCAGCCAATGCTCTCACCATGGAAGTAAGCTTTAATCAGCTTGAGTTTTGGGTATTAGTCCTGTTTTGCTTTTATTTAAAAAATGTTCTGTTGCAGGAAATTTCCACATTCACAGAGTAGCAGAGCACTACGAGTCTCATTCATTCATCATCCAGCTTCCGCAGCCATCAACTCACGGCTGATCCTGTCTCACTTGTATCTCCACCTCTTCTCTCCCTCCCATGTTTCCTTCAACAACTGGATTATTTCAAAGCCAATCTCAGGGAATCTATTTAAATTTTAAATTTTTTACTTCTTTTTGAGGAGGGTGTATTGGCATGACTCAAATTTTAAAAGTACGAAAAGCTACAAAGAGAAAGGCGCTCCCTCCGTCCTTGCCTCTGCCTCACTGTGTGGTGGATTAACGTCCACTGCATTTTGTAGCTCCTCCCAGTAACACACGGAGTGGGGAATTCCCTGGCGGTCCAGTGGTTAGGATTCTGTGCTTTCACTGCCAGGAGCCTGGGTTCAATCCCTGGCCAGGGAGATCCCAAGAAGCGTGGCCAAAAAAACCCCAGAAACAAAAAACAAAAACACGGAGTCCATTTCTCTACCTTGAATTTGGGCTTGGTTGTGTGAATTGCTTTGGCCAAGGGGACTTTAGCCAACATCACGCCGGTAAAGGCTTGAAAGTGTTTGTGCACTAGGCTCCCTCTCTTGCTTCTAGGGACTCTGTTGTCATGTGCAGAAGCCCCAGTCGAGCCAACCCACATATATGTGAACTGGGTAAAATGGTGATGGTTTTCAGCTACTAAGTTTGGCCTGGGTTGCTGTACAGCACAAGTCAACTGCTACCTTCCCAGCTCTCCCCCCCGCCCGGGGAACATTCCTTCCCAGGGGATATAATACTAGCAGCTCGTGCAGCCTTCCAAGACAGTCCGTGCATAAACAAGCATATAAATACATGTTCTCCCTTCCCCACTCCCCTCTTTTTTTTTTTTTTTTTGCGGTACGCGGGCCTCTCACTGTTGTGGCCTCTCCCGTTGTAGAGCACAGGCTCCGGACGTGCAGGCTCAGTGGCCATGGCTCACGGGCCCAGCCGCTCCGCGGCATGTGGGATCTTCCCGGACCAGGGCACGAACCCGTGTCCCCTGCATCGGCAGGCGGACTCTCAACCACTGTGCCACCGGGGAAGCCCCTCCCCTCTTTTTTTAAACAAACAATAACATACAGTTCCTAACCTAGTCATATTTGTTGGACATAACTGTATTTTGGAGATCATTTCCTACCAGTGCACAAGGAGCTTTCTTTACAGCGTGCCATTGTATACACACACCATACATTTCTTAATCAGGCCTTTGTTGATGGCATTTCGACTGTTTCCAGTCTTCTGCTATGAACTCCATCATCGGTACACATGGGGGTATTTCTGGAGGACAAATTCCTAGCTTTGTTCCCAGGGTACAAGCACAGTGGGGCACCACACAGAACCCAAGCTGTAGGGAAGGACAAGCTTTCTGTTCCTCGGGCTGCCTCTTTTCTGTGGGCCACAGCTGTGCAGCTGCATATCCCCACAGTGTCCCTACCTGTCTCTTCTGCTGACAAGGGCAAACCTGCCAGGAATGAGCCCTCTTGAGTCTGTGCAGCTCACCTGGCCTTCTACCGCCCAGGACACCACGGTGAGGGGCGCTCTGCCCCCGCCTCTCTTCCAAGCACTAGAATGTGAAAACACTGACGTGAGAAGCTTCCGGCGAGTACACAGCTGTGATTCTGGGGACAGTTCAAATGAGTTATCATTTACTGACAGACCCTAACAAGGCCAACAAAGGCAAGAGTCCTGGTACAAACAAACCAGTGTCTGGGGCAGCAGGACACAGGAGCCTGTATAGAATGAATTCTAATCAAACACCCTGCCCCGACGGCAGCCCCGGGCCATGAACCCCAGGGAGTATTTGAGCCACAAACCTAAACAAACCAGAGTGGCCTGGATATGAAGTGTCCTTGCTGTATGGTCTAGGGGCTGACACAGAGCAGTGGCGTCCATGACATGGACCTGTGAGCAGAGGCCCCCACCACCTCCCTGCTCCCCAGTGGGCTCCTCACTTCCTGTCCCAGTCCTCCAAGACCCACTTCTCAGAAGACTGGGCTCAGCTGGATCTCCCTGCTGCCTGGGAGGAAACAAGTTCCCAGAGGAGCCTGAATTCCCACCCTGACCCGCTGCCCTCTGCGTGTTGCCCCCGGGGGAGCCGAGGCGGGAGTCGCCGCGCCCCCCTCCGTCTCTCCTGCTTGGTGGAGCTCAGCATCTGCTCTGTTCCTTGTCAACACTTACGTAAACCGCCCCCTTCCTCCCGACTCTGGGCCTCACGGCCTTGCTCGCAGACCCCTGTGGTCGCTCCCGGTTTGGCAGGTGGCCACCATGTTCAGGGCCAGAGGTGGCTGGCCCTCCTCTGCCTGGGTGTGGGGAGAATCCTGGGCTTGGAGCTCCCAGAGTGGGGAGACGGTTCTGTCCACACCTGATAAGACTGACGCCGAGGTGAGGTCAGAGCCGGGCGAGGAGCCGGCTGGCCTGGGGCAGATAACCTGAGGGTACCCGGGGTCCTCGGTGGCTCTCGGGAAGGAGAATACCTGCTCGAGCGAAAAAGCAAACTCCGGGGAACAGGGAGAAGGGAACAGGGAGTGGAAAGAAAGCCGGGGAGGGGGACCTGTGGTGCAGCCTTAGGGGTCTCCTAGGGGCCTCCATCGGCCCACACTCATGGTCTTTATCTCCAAAGCTGGAGACACTCCGGAGAATCTTATCTCACTTCCTGTATCTCGGATGCTTGAGCTGCAGGAGAGTTGCACATTGCCATGGGTTTTATTTACTCCCTGCCTGGGTCCCTCATGCCTGGAGAGGGTGGGCAAGGTTTCTCTTTATCTTCCTGCTTAAAACATGGATCTTTAATAAATACTTGTTAGTTCACGGCTTAAAAAATCATGACTCTGGGGCTTCCCTGGTGGCGCAGTGGTTGAGAGTCCGCCTGCCGATGCAGGGGACACGGGTTCGTGCCCCGGTCCAGGAGGGTCCCACGTGCCGCGGAGCGGCTGGGCCCGTGAGCCGTGGCTGCTGGGCCTGCGTGTCCGGAGCCTGTGCTCCGCGGCGGGGGAGGCCGCAGCAGGGAGAGGCCCACGTACACGCTCCCCCCCCAAAAAAAAATCATGACTCTGCTTCTTGGGTGGAATTTAGTTTGGACAATACTAAATGGCTACTATTGATTGAGCAACAGCGGGCTGACGCTACCGCATTGAAACCCTCCGCAGGGTGGGTATGGCCTCCATTTAGTGGGGGAGAAAGTGAAGCCACTGAGAGGCTGAAAGGCTTGCCCAAGCTCACACAACTTGCAGAAGGTTGGGCCGGGGTTTGAATCCCAGTCTGCAGGGCTCCAAAATTCAGGCTCCTTTCCCTCAGCACCTGAATGCTGCTCTGAGGTTGAGGAGAAAAAACACTCAAGCTGGGAGCAAAACTGCCTTCCTCTCCTGCTCGTCGCTGTTGGTTTTGGGCCCATGATCAGCCCTTGCACCATGGCCATCTCTGGGCACCACGCGGAGGGCAGGCATCAGCAGATCACTGTGAATAAGCAGAGAGCAGGGCCCAGCTGACATTTGGCTTTGCACATAGCAGTAGGAGAGTAAATGAGGGTAGACCTCTTTCCCACTCCCCTGGCATGAACTGGGGCTTGTTCTGGGCTAGTGAGAGGGAAGCTCACACGAATGTTGGCTGAGTATTTCTAAGGTTACTGAAATGGAGCTAAAATGATCATAAAAATAATAAACTGTCAGATTCTTTCCCTTTATTCTAATCCCAAGTCTCTTACAAACTCTGTGCCTGTGGACAATTTGGGGAAGTTGTGTAACCTCCCCGAGGCTCATCTCTCCACTTTTATTTTTTGTTAATTTTTTATTTATTTTATTTATTTATTTAAAAAATTTACTTATTCGGCTGTGTCGGGTCTTAGTTGTGGCACTTGGGATCTTCGTTGTGGCATGTGGGATCTTTGTTGTGGCGTGCAGGCTCTAGAGCGCACGGGCTCAGTAGTTGTGACGTGCGGGCTTAGCTGCCCCACAGCATGTGGGAAGGTGGATGCTTTTTTTTTTTTTTTTGGCTGCATTGGGTCTTCGGTGCTGTACGCAGGCTTTCTCTAGTTGCGGCGAGTGGGGGCTACTCCTTGTTGTGGAGCACAGGCTCTAGGCACACGGGCTTCAGTAGTTGTGGCACATGGGCTCAGTAGTTGTGGCGCACGGGCTTAGTTGCTCTGCAGCATGTGGGATATTCCTGGACCAGAGATCAAACCCGTGGTGTCCCCTGCATTGGCAGGTGGATTCTTAACCACTACGCCACCAGGGAAGTCCCAGAAGGTGGATTCTTAACCACTGGACCACCAGGGAAGTCCCTCTCCGCTTTTAAAACAGGATCATAACTGTAATGCGCTGTAAAACCCAACGTCTTGCACAGTGTCTGGCACATAGAACAGCCTCAATTAATGTTTGATGTTTGTGTGAATGCAATACAGGGACTGTCTGACTTAGTTTGCTTTTCCTGTAGCACACAGCGTGCTCTGGACTTGTGCATGATTAATGAACATGTGTGACTTTGAGGTTGTCTTTATAGTTAAGAATGAGGACAAGCCCCATGAAAAAAACAGCAACCCCCCAAAAAACAAACAAACAAACAAAAAATCAGCTCCACTTAAACACAGAGAAACTCCTGTTAAGAAAGCCCGTGATTTGCTGCAGAACCCATGGGGCGTTGTGGTATTGGAATTAATAATAAAGGTTTGTTAATTCTCTGCCTTTGCTCCGGCTGCCTTCCAAGATGTAATGTGGAATCCTGCTGTTTCTGCTCCAGATAAATCATTGATAATCTTCAGCCCAGTGAGGGGCAAGTCATGGGGACGTACTCCCGTGTCCACGGCGCTGATGAAATCAGATTTCTTGGAACCCATTTACCAGCAGCTTTGAATCGGCCAGATTGCTTGCTGAGCCGAAAATATTGCACACACGTGGCAACCTTGACTTGGCTGTTCCCATGAATCCTCTTTTCCCTTAAGCCATGGTTGACGTTTCCAGGTCAGATGGCAGGGATCGGGCTTCATCTTTATCTTTGCACTAATAATTATTGTCCAGATCTGGCCCACTCTCTGTGCACACTCACTTCCTGGCATTGATTCTGCTCTGATGGGAGCAGAGAGGCTGGGGAGGGGAGAGGAAGGCGGCTATAGGTGACTTTGAGGGCTGACACCTCCTCTTCTCTTCTTGGTTCCTCCGCTGGGGCTACTTTTGGGCAGCAGAACATTTTTTCCCCCACCTTCTGTCCACTCATCCATCTGTGCTTTACTTTGTTTATCCATCCATTTATTTAAAACACACGAACTGAGACCCTGTTGAATGGAAGCATTGTGGTGGCTGTGAGGGTACACAGAGAGGAGGGGAGATTTGGACTTGGCTTTAGAAGAGCTGAATGCAGGCAGAGAAAAGAGACATGAACCTAAACAGGGCCAACACCCCCAAATGCCAACAGTGGTTACCTCCAGGTAGCACATTTGAGCGGTTTTTAATCTCTTCTTTGTGAGTGTCTGTGTTTCTAATTTTTCCTTCAATAAGCACATATTAATATTTGTGTAACAAAAGTTATTCAAAACGTGAGGACATGGTAAACAAGTGCTAAGTGTACAGGGAGATGCAAATGAAAACACTGGGTAAGTAGAGAGGAGGAAAGTGGTATTTCCAGCCCAGGTGGATTTGAAAGGGCTTTAGAAGAAGGTCATCGTTGAGCTGGGCCTTGAGGCTGGAGGGAGACCTTGCAGTGGTTGTCTATGTGGTGCCCTGCCCAGCACCTCTCCTCTCCTCTCCTCTGACTAGCTCCCCTCTCTGTGGCCTGCAAGGAGGTACCTCTTTCCCAGCTGACCTTGCCCTCATCCCCATGGTATCATGTGGCTCTTAAGAAAGGCCCTTGGGACTTCCCTGGTGGCGCAGTGGTTAAGAATCCACCTGCCAATGCAGGGGACACGGGTTCGAGCCCTGGTCCAGGAAGATCCCACATGTGGTGGAGCAACTAAGCCCATGCACCACAACTTCTGAGCCTGCGCTCTGGAGCCCGTGAGCCACAACTACTGAAGTCCGCGCGCCTACAGCTCGCACTCCGCAACAAGAGAAGCCAGTGCAATGAAAAGCCTGCTCACTGACCCAACACAGTTTATTTAAAATTTATTTAAATAAATTTATTTATTTAAAAAAAATGAAACGCCCTTATCTGAAAGCTTGGGAGGGCCCATCCCGGGGGCAAGCGGGAAAGCTAGAGACACAGATTTCAAAGGTGAGGGTTAGAGGCCATGCCCTCTGCCCTCTCGTTCTATAGATTCCCTGAGTAAACCAAGGACAGGCAGCTAGATCCTAGGCCTCGCACCATTCCAGCTATGTGACATGCTGGCAGCCGCACACTCAAATCATTCTGATCCCTCAACCTCTGCCCCCCAGCCCACCCCCGCTTCAACATCTTGTCTGCTCAAGAACAGTGTTCAGAGAATACCGGCGGCCACCCAGCTCAGGCGTTTCTCCTCGGGGAGGGGGTCCCTGACCCCAAAACCACGCCCAGCCCGGATCGACTGGCCTGACTGTGACTCTGGCTGAGACAGGGGCTGTCTGGACGCGTGGGTGGAGGCAGCAAGGTCACGTGGCTTGTTTCTGTTTCATCTCACTCAGTTACTTGAGCAACAAGAGACAGCAGGAGGCCAAGCACGCCCATCACGGCCTCATCCATCAGTCCCTGGAGAGGCGCAGGGGGCGGAGGCAGCTCTCGGAAGTCAGGAGGCGAGGGTCCTGCCCAGGCTCTCCTGGCCCCTGGCTGGCTGCACGACTTACCTCCTCCCTGGGCCTGTTCTAGACAGAAAGGGCG
Source organism: Leucopleurus acutus (assembly GCF_964270905.1). Classification (NCBI taxonomy): domain Eukaryota; kingdom Metazoa; phylum Chordata; class Mammalia; order Artiodactyla; family Delphinidae; genus Leucopleurus; species Leucopleurus acutus. Next base: position 107,712,212 of record NC_139147.1, read on the forward strand.
CCAAGTGCTCTCTGGACGCAGCTCAAGGAGGCGTAGAGGAGCACAGTCCTCTGGGGAGAAGACCGGGCTGCTTCTGCTCTCGGTGGCTTTGACAACTATCTGTCGGCCAGTCTTCTGCGACTTAACTTGTCCCTTGCCACCTGTGATGCAGGAATGTTTGCTGACCAGACAGGCGACTGAACTCCAAGGAGGCCAGCACTTGGCAGTGCCTGGCCTACCAGGATGGATATTTCTTTAGCGGGGGAAGGAGGTAAACCTGGCTTTGGTTCCTAAGCGTGAACTTGTGGAAGAAAAGAGATTGAGAAAAAAGATAATCACGAGCAGCTCAAGTCTACAAGTATCTGTAACAAAAATATATATATAAAAGTAATACCTCCGGCACGGTCTTTGAAATTCTCAGAAAATTGTTTCATCCATTCTCGTGTCACGTTCTCATAACCATGCAGAGAGGCAGGCAGAGGAGACAGGATGACCTCCATGCTGCAGCGGAGGACGCTGAGTTCCAGGGAGGCCAAAGGTCCCAGGGTTTCTTGGATAATGGCTGAGCCAGACCTGGACCTCTGCCTTCTGGCCTCAGGACCTTTTCCTTAGACATGACCCATGAGAGCTATTACAAAGTAGAAGCATTCTCCAGCCTTGTTTGTGGTCATGATTCTCGGACTTAACACACATCAGACATCTTTCTGAAGAAGAAAGAAAACAAAGGTGCATTCACCAACGAACAATTTTACTGCGCATCTCCTATGTGCCAAGCTCTGGGCTAGGCACCAAGGACTCAAAAATGAACAAGGTGTGGTCTCCACTTCGGAGACGTTCCATCTATTACGCACTTACTCTTGCTTAATTAAATCTCCCATTTTGGTGTTGGATGGAATCACCAACCATGAGATCCTCAAAGTAAAACCTCCCACTCTGCAAGCATTTTCGTATCTCAACAGAACTCCAGCAGGCTGCAGCTATGATAAGAAAAGGTACGCTTCTCCTAAACTTCCTGGGAGGGTAACCAGTAACAGGCAGCAAAGATGAAAATACTTGGGGGCTTCCCTGGTGGCGCAGTGGTTGAGAGTCCGCCTGCCGATGCAGGGGACATGGGTTCGTGCCCCTGTCTGGGAAGATCCCACATGCCGCGGAGCGGCTGGGCCCGTGAGCCATGGCCGCTGAGCCTGCGCGTCCGGAGGCTGTGCTCCGCAACGGGAGAGGCCACAGCAGTGAGAGGCCTGCGTACCGCAAAAAAAAAAAAAAAAAAGATGAAAAGACTTAAGCAGATGTTAAAGCCGCTCCTGGCTCTGGGATGGCGCCTGGGCTGCAGGGAGGTGAGAGAGGCCCCCTGGCCTGGTCAGGAAGTGCTTCCAGGAAACCAGTGGGAAGCAGCCCCCTGGCCCAAGGCTCAGGGGCTGACAGGGCGTCGGAGAGGCAGCCTTGAGAACAGGTGCAAAGGGATGCCAAAGGAACCTGAAGTCCTTTCTCTGAACATGCACAGCCATTAAAGTCCTATTTCCACAGATGGGGACTTGGGAGCCACACCCCACCTACAGCAAATCACTTTCTGACTTGATGTGTAGAATCTAAAAGGCAGAGGGGGACTTCCCTGGCGGTCCAGTGGTTAAATCTCCGTGCTTTCACTGCAGGAGGCACAGGTTCGATCCCTGGTCGGGGAGACTAAGGATCCCGCATACCATGTGGCAGCTCTGACAATGGGGGGCCTGTCACTGCAGCCTAAGGAAAACTGTTTAGCATTTTACCTCTTTCCCTACACTGGGGCCAACGGTGCCTTGTCCTAGGAAGAGAAAAAGTGTTCGACAGCTTTTAGACTCTCTTAAAGCAGCTTTTATCTGCTCAGTGACATGGCAGTGTGAGGACACATTTCCACCTGAAGAACCCAAACTTTCCAGGTCTAAATAGGGTTCCAATGATACACTCTTAACTGACAGGAAACCTTAGATTTCTGCTTTCCTCTGCAGAATTTGTAGCCCAGCACACACTGTGGGTTAACCTCGGCAGCCCCAAAGACACAAGGGAAAGGGATTCAGAAAAACCCCACGGCTGAGTGAGTTGATGATACAAGCAGGGACATCAGAAGGCAAGTTAGGGCTCAGGGGTTTCAGTTGTAATGTATAGGGATGTAACCCGTAACACAGGAAGAGAAATTCCTTGCGTCGTTTTGTTTTGTTTTGCTTATTAAGACCACCTCTCCCATCTTTAAAACAGCAAAGAAATGCTATAAGACCTGGACCATTGGTGCAAGTGACAAGCGGAGTTGAATTATCCTCGTGGGATAATCATGTAAAATTAGACCTGGAAAGTGGAAGAGGCCTTAGAGATCATCTAACTGACTGATTATTTTTCTGTGAAGAATCTGAAGCCTCCATCATAAAAATAATAAGAGTGGGGACTTCCCTGGTGGTCCAGTGGTTAAGAATCCGTCTTGCAATGCAGGGGATGCCAGTTCAGTCCCTGGTCAGGGAACTAAGATCCCATGTGCCACGGGGCAACTAAGGCCGCATGCCACAAGTAGAGAGCCCATGTGCCCTGGAGCCCGCGTGTCACAACTAGAGAGAGAAAACCCGCACGACAAGAGAGAGAAAACCTCCACAACTAGAGAGAAGCCTGCGCACCTCAACAAAAGAGCCCGCGTGCCGCAACTAAGACCCAATGCAGCCAAAATTAAATAAATAAATAAATATTAAAAATATAGTAAGCCTGGTTACCTACCATTTATTGGCCTTCCACTCGGAACCCAGTGCTTGTGTAAAGAACCTGTACGAGCTTGCTAGGGTGGCTGTAACAAGGTACCACAAACTGGGGTGGGGAGGGTGAGGCTTGAACAACAGCAATTTGTCTCACGGTTCTGGGGGCTACAAGTTTGAGATCAAGGTGTTGGCAGAATTGGTTCCTTCTGAGCGCTGACTGAGAGAAGCCGTTTCATGCCTCTCTCTCCTGGCTTCCAGTGCTTTGCCGGCAATCTCGGGCATTCCTTGGCTTGTGGAAGCATCACCCTGACCTCTGCTTTCATATTCACCTGGCGTTCTCCCTGAGCACATGCCTGTCTGTGTCCAAATTTCTTTTTTTAAATAAGGACACAGGTCAGATTGAATTAGGGCCCACCCTAATGACCTCACCTTCATTTAACTAACTGTGTCTGCAATGACCCTATTTCCATATAAGGTTATATTCAGAGGTACTGGGGTTAAAGCTTCAACAAATGAATTTGGCAGGGGGAGGGACACAATTCAACCTATAACAGAACTCTACTTACATTGTATCTGGTCCTCAGAGCAAGGCTGCAAGGTTGGCATGATCCGTATTCTACGGATGGGTCAGGCCCCGCTTGAGAAGTGGGCAGCACCGAGGGGCACAGCCAGGTGGCTGTGAAGAGCTTGGAGTCTGGAGCCAGGTTGCCCGGGTTGGTGGCCCAGCCTCACCTCCCGTGAGTTAACGAATGTGGGACACTGTTTCACCTCCCTGTGCCTCACTGTCTTCATCTGAAGAAACAGGGAGAATATAATTTCAAAACCTTCAAAGTTCCGAATGCCAAAATGTATAACTCATTTGGCAGCAAAACCTGATCTGAAATAAACTCATTTGCTAGAGAAACCTGTCTTGAGTTACATGAGGCTACTTTATTTATGCACTCTATACATCTCACTACAGAAATATGAGTACGTTTGATTACAGGATGCTGTCACAGATGCTACAGGATATTATGCAGCCTACAGTACATGCAATGCATTTGCTTTCTCAAGTCCCCAAGTTCTGACACACCAAACACTGCTGGCCTTGAATATTTTTTTTTTGGATACATCTTTACTGGAGTATAATTGCTTCACAATGCTGTGTTAGTTTCTGTTGTACAACAAAGTGAATCAGCCATATGCATACATATATCCCCATATCCCCTCCCTCTTGAACCTCCCTCCCACCCCTCTAGGTCATCACAAAACACCAAGCTGATCTCCCTGTGCTATGCGGCTGCTTCCCACTGGCTATCTAGTTTGCATTTGGTGGTGTATATATGTCGATGTTACTCTCACTTCAACAAGCTTCCTCCTCCCCACCGTGCCCTCAACTCCATTCTCTCTCTATGTCTATGTCTTTATTCCTGCCCTGCCACTAGGTTCATCAGTACCACTTTTTTTTTTAGATTCCATATATATGCGTTAAAATACATAAGATTATACTATATACATACATAGTATACAAAAATAACATACATATTTGTTTTTCTCTTTCTGACTCACTTCACTCTGTATGACAGACTCTAGGTCCATCCACCTCACTACAAATAACTCAGTTTCATTTCTTTTTATGGCTGAGTAATATTCCACTGTATATATGTGCCACATCTTCTTTATCCATTCCTCTGTCAATGGACATTTAGGTTGCTTCCATGTCCTGGCTATTGTAAATAGTGCTACAATGAACACTGTGGTACATGTCTCTTTTTGAATTATGGTTTTCCCAGTAGTGGGATTTCTGGGTCATATGGTAGTTCTATTTTTAGTTTAGTTTTTTTTTTTTCTTTTTTTTTGCGGTACGCGGGCCTCTCACTGTTATGGCCTCTCCCGTTGTGGAGCACAGGCTCCGGACGCGCAGGCTCAGTGGCCATGGCTCACGGGCCCAGCCGCTCTGCGGCATGTGGGATCTTCCCGGACCGGGGCATGAACCTGTGTCCCCTACATCAGCAGGTGGACTCTCAACCACTGCACCACCAGGGAAGCCCTATTTTTAGTTTTTTAAGGAACCTCCATACTGTTCTCCATAGTGGTTGTATCAATTTATATTCCTACCAACAGTGCAGGAGGGTTCCTTTTTCACCACACCCTTTCCAGCATTGTTTCTAGATTTTTTGATAATGGACATTCTGACTGGTGTGAGGTGATACCTCATGGTAGTTTTGATTTGCATTTCTCTAATAACTAGTGATGTTGAGCATCTTTTCATGTGCCTCTTGGCCATCTGTATGTCTTCTTTGGTGAAATGTTTATTTAGGTCGACTGACCACTTTTGGATTGGGTTGTTTGTTTTTTTGATATTGAGCTCCATGAGCTGTTTGTATATTTTGGAGATTAATCCTTTGGCTGTTGTTTCATTTGCAAATATTTTTTTCCATTCTGAAGGCTGTCTTTTCATCTTGTTTATGGTTTCCTTTGCTGTGCAAAAGTTTTTAACTTTAATTAGGTCCCATTTGTTTATTTTTGTTACTCTAGGAGGTGAGTCAAAAAAGATCTGGCAGTGGTTTATGTCATGGAGTGTTCTGCCTATATTTTCCTCTAAGAGTTTTATAGTATCTTGTCTTACATTTAGGTCTTTAACCCATTTGGAGTTTATTTTTGTGTATGGTGTTAGGCAGTGTTCTAATTTCATTCTTTTACATGTAGCTGTCCAGTTTTCCCAGCACCACCTATTGAAGAGGCTGTCTTTTCTCCACTGTTTGTTCTTTCCTCCTTTGTTGTAAATTAGGTGACCATATGTGCATGGGTTTATCTATGGGTTTTCTATCCTGTACTATTGATCTATATTTCTGTTTTTGTGCCAGTACCACACTCTCTTGATTACTGTAGCTTTGTAGTATAGTTTGAAGCTGGGGCACCTGATTCCTCCAGCACCGTTTTTCTTTCTCAAGATTGCTTTGGCTTGGGCTTCCCTGGTGATGCAGTGGATAAGAATCTGCCTACCAATACAGGGGACATGGGTTCGAGCCCTGGTCTGGGAAGATCCCACATGCCATGGAGCAACTAAGCCTGTGTGCCACAACTACTGAGCCTGTGCTCTAGAGCCCACGAGTCACAACTACTGAGCCCAAGTGCCACAACTACTGAAGCCTGCATGCCTAGAGCCTGTGCTCCACAACGAGAAGCCACCACAATGAGAAGCCCACACACCACAATGAAGAGTAGCCCCCACTCGCCACAACTAGAGAAAGCCTGCACGCAGCAACAAAGACCCAACGCAGCCAAAAATAAATAAATAAATAAATAAATAAATAAATAAATAAATTTATTAAAGAAAAAAAGATTGCTTTGGCTCTTTGGCATCTTTTGTGTTTCCATACAAATTGTAAAATTTTTTTGTTCTAATTCTGTGAAGAATGCCATTGGTAGTTTGATAGGGATTGCACTGAATCTGTAGATTGCTTTGGGTAGTAGAGTCATTTGCACAATATTGATTCTTCCAATCCAAGAACATGGTATATCTCTCCATCTGTTTATGTCATCTTTGATTTCTGTCATCAGTCTTTTATAGTTTTCTGAGTACAGGTCTTTCGCCTCCTTAAGTAGGTTTATTCCTAGGTATTTTATTCTTTTGGTTGCAGTCGTAAATGGGACTGTTTCCTTAATTTCTCTTTCTGACTTTTCCTTGTTAGTGTATAGGAATGCAAGAAATTTCTGTGCGTTAATTTTGTATCCTGCGACCTTACCGAATTCATTGATTAGTTCTAGTAGTTTTCTGGTGGCATCTTAGGATTTTCTATGTATAGTGTCATGTCATCTGCAAACAGTGACAGTTTTACTTCTTCTTTTCCAATTTGGATTCCTTTTATTTCTTTTTCTTCTCTGCTTGCCGTGGCTAGGACTTCCAAAACTTTGTTGAAAAAAAGTGGCGAGAGTGGACATCATGTCTTGTTCCTGATCTTAGTAGAAATGTTTTCAGTTTTTCACCATTGAGTATGATGTTTGCTGTGGGTTTGTCATATAAGGCCTTTATTATGTTGAGGTAGCTTCCCACTATGCCCACTTTCTGGAGAGTTTTTATCATAACGGGTGTTGAATTTTGTGAAAAGTTTTTTCTGCATCTATTGAGATGATCATATGTTTTTTATTCCTAAATTTGTTAATATGGTGTATCACATTGACTGATTTGCATATATTGAAGAATCCTTGCATCCCTGGGATAAATCCCACTTGATCATGGTGTATGATCCTTTTAATGTGCTGTTGGATTCTGTTTGCTAGTATTTTTTCAGGATTTTTGCACCTATGTTCATCAGTGATATTGGTCTATGATTTTCTTTTTTTGGTGATATCTTTGTCTGGTTTTGGTATCAGGGTGATGGTGGCTTCATAGAATGAATTTGGGAGTGTTCCTCCCTCTGCAATTTTTTGGAAGAGTTTGAGAAGGATGGGTGTTAGCTCTTGTCTAAATGTTTGATAGAATTCACCTGTGAAGCCATATGGTCCTGGATCTTTGTTTGTTGGAAGATTTTTAATTATAATTTCAATTTCATTACTTGTGATAGGTCTGTTTATATTTTCTAATTCTTCCTGGTTCAGTCTTGGAAAACTGTACCTTTCCAATAATTTGTCTATTTCTTCATGGTTGTCCATTTTATTGGCATATAGTTGTTTGTAGTAGTCTCTTATAATCCTTTGTATTTCTGTGATGTCAGTTGTCATTTCTCCTTTTTCATTTCTCATTTTATTGATTTGCATCCTCTCCCTTTTCTTCTTGATGAGTCTGGCTAAGGCTTTATCAGTTTTGTTCATCTTCTCAAAGAACCAACTTTTAGTTTTATTGATCTTTGCTATTGTTTTCTTCATTTCTATTTCATTTATTTCTGCTCTGTTCTTTATGATTTCTTTGCTTCTACTGACTTTGGGTTTTCTTTGTTCTTCTTCCTACTGGTCCTGTTCACTGAAGAAATCAAAGAGGAAATAAAAAAATACATAGAAACAAATGACAATGAAAACACGATAACCCAAAACCTATGGGACGCAGCAAAATCAGTTCTAAGAGGAAAGTTGATAGCAATTCAGTCTCACCTCAAGAAAAATCTCAAATAAACAGCCTAACCCTACACCTAAAGCAGCTAGAGAAAGAAGCCCTGAATATTTTGAATTAAGTGATCGTGAACCTGCTGTCTGTGTGTCCGTCTGTCTATCTATCTATCACAGGATTGTAATGAGGATTAAATGAGTTAATATTTGCACAGTGCTTAGAACATTACCTGGCACATAGTAAGCACTATGTGCATCTATTTTAAATAAAATAATAAAAAAATAATGACTGTCTTGTTTAAACCACTCAGGTGGTAACCAGGAGAGAAGGTTCTGGCCACTGAGTGCAGGCATGTCTGACACTGGAAGCTGTGCTTTCTGTGTAGCCTGAGCCACCTCTGACACACCAGGGCTGGGACTCATGTCCTTTGGTCCTTAAAGCTAGCCTTGTTTATACAGTAAGCTGAAGCACTCTCTACCTTCTGAGAGGATTATTCAGTGAAACCAGGTCTCCTATTTGTATTAGTTTGGTAGGGTTGCCATAATAAAGTACCACAGACAGGGTGGCTTAAACAACAGAGATTTATTTTCCCACAGTTCTGGAGGCTGGAAGTCTGAGATCGAGGTGTCTGCAGGTTTTTTTTTCTGAGGCCCCTCTCTAGCTTACAGATGGCTGCCTTCTCCCTGTGTCCTCACATGGCCTTCCCTCTGTGCGTGCCTGTGTCCTAATCTCGTTTTCTTATAAGGACACCAGTCATATTGGATTAGGGCTCATTTAAAGACCTTATTTTAACTTAATTATCTCTTTAAAGTCTCTGTCTCCAAATACAGTCACATTCTGAGGTCCCGGGGTTAGGACTTCAATAAATGAATGTGGGGGTGTGGATCACAATTCAGCCCCTGCCACTCTTTTAAGACACTAGATGAATCTACCTCTCACACTAGCTATACCCCACACACAGGCTGGCTCATGCCTGCCCCAGTGTTTTTCGAGGTGTGGTCTGGGATCACCTAGAGTCCAATCACTTGGGCCCTTAATAAAATAAGGCTGCCCCCCTAGCCTGTGAGTCAGAATCTGGGGGAGGGGATTGCAGGCCCCAGGTACGGAGCTTGCTTGTTTTTTACATTTATATAAAGGCTTGGTTTAATTAAAGAGATTCAGGAAAAGCCAGGTAGCATGGTAGCTCCCACCCCATCCCCACCCGCCCCCACCTCTGACACCCCACCCCAAAAATGGGTGAAAGAGGAGCTGGAGAGAGAGGGGCAGCCCTATGGGAAGTTGGAGGGGAGAGCACAGTGCATCCTGATGGCTCCTATAGTGTGGGTCGTCCTACAGGGCAACATAGAGCCTACTTTCCCACTCAGAGCCTCGGGGTCCCCTTCAGCGCAGACAGGCAGAGCTTTGCAGCGTAGGTGCCAGCAGGGGAGGCTGTCCTCCCAGGCAGCGCCAGGGTGCAGCCTGACCTCGGGCTCCAGTCATTTCCCGTGCGCAGCACCCCTGCCCCTCTCCCCAGCTCCTGGAGACCGGGAAGCTTTCCCTTGTCCCTCAGATTAGCAGAAGACCTGAGCCTTGGATCCTATTTAAGAGACAGCGATGGGGCATTTTCCAGAGCCACATGCTGAAGCAGGGAGCAGAGAGTGAGGTAGTTCCTGCATCCGCGGACTCTGCTCCAAAACACCCAGTGGTGTCGCGGGAGGCGGGGTCACGCTGGCTCCCTGCAAGCTGATGTCGGGCGCGGATTTACCATTCGCACGAGCACAGCCGATTAACCACGACCCAACCAACGTGAGCCTCTAGAGTGGGTGTCTGCTGCAGGTGTGTGTGCACACGCCCTGTCCCACACCCGTGTCTGGGTGGCCACTAGCAAAACAGCGGTGAGCCGGACCCTAACCAGAAAAGGTTTTCCCAGCACCATGACAACCATCAAAGCGAATGGCGATAACCCATCCTTCACCTTTCTTTGCTGGTTCTGGCTTAGATTCCTCATGTCTTAAAATACCTGCTTGGCTGGCAGTGACTCACCTGGACTGGCATTGAACAGAACAGGCAGGGGATGCTTTCTTCTGAAGAACCGTCACAAACCTGCACAGCATCTGAGGTCTTTCATGTCACACATTGTTCCTGTCAAAGCGGAGACGTATTTCCTACTCTCTCGTCAAGGTTGGAGCTGCCAAAGAAAGTAAAGTGATTAGGATGTGTCAAGCTTTGGCACATGTCCTAAACAGCGTTTAAAGAAATCAGGTTTATCGGAGAATCTCTACCACATCCTCTACCCAGTGCAACAGGGGCCTCGTTTTTGATAGGACACTCTCAAAACTGAAAGTTCATAGGTAGAATCGGTCACCTCCGTGTCGGGTCCTCTAGTGGCATCTCAGGCAGTGTCAAGCTCTAATTGTTGGGATTTCATGAATTCTGAGTACTTCACTGATTTAAGAACTCTCTGGAAGCTGGTAATTTTAAAACTGCATTGTTTGTAAACTTGAATTAATAAAAAGGGTCAAGAGTTTTACTGTCCAGTAAACTGTATTTATTCATCCTCTCTTGATTCCACCTGAATTCCACAGGCTGTAAATTGTGGTTTATTGGAAGTCAGACCTGGATTCAAATCATAGGTTTGACACTTATTAGCTGCGTGACTTTGGCCAAGTTACAGCACTTCTCTGAATGTTTCCTCGGCTGCCAAAGTGGAATTGATACGACCTTCCACACTGCATAGTAGTGAATATTGAAAGAGATCACGAATGTCACAGTTGCCAGCACAGAGTCTGACCCATAGAGGCGCATTCCTTTTCACGTCTCTCCCTTTCCCCCGCTATTTGAAATGAGCATCATATCTGGCTTACTAGTGTTCTAATATTGGCACATTTCAGTATGTGGTTTTGCTTTTAGAAGGTCATAAATAATCCTCCAGGAAAAATTAGAAATGATCAGTATACAGAGCCCAAGGCCAGCAGTCGCTGAAGTGCAGAGGTGGTTTGTACGCTCAGACAGAAAGACAGGAGCAAAGACACTTGGCAGGAGTGAGCAGCTGCAGTTTCCTCTTGAAAGCTTCCTTAAGAATTCTCTGTGAAGTGTGATAAGTCGGGGGCAGCTCCAGGGGCACAGGCAAGGTCCCCGGGAGCCCAGCCATCCCCGCACGCGGCCTCCATCCTACACACCATCCCCCGCCGTCCACCCCTGGTCAGGTCCAGCTCCAGTCCCCGCTGACTTCTCCAGCTCTTCCCATCAGAACCTCAGCTTTTATTATTTGCTGCGTTTTCCCCTCATTCCTTCATCTCTTTGGTCTCAGCTTCCCGCCAAAGAAAGGACGGGTTTGAGCCCCGCTACACCCCTTATTAGTTGGGTTATTATGGGTAAATTACTTAGCCTCTTTGAAACTCAGTCTTCCCGTCTGTAAATGGGGATCCTACCTCGTTAGGTTGTTATAAAGACCAATGTGAATAAAATGCATGTCAGAGTATTTTGTAAAGTGCTGAGAAAAAAAAGAATTCAAACCCCTCTTAGCACGTATACCTCACTGGCACACAGCAGGTGCTCAAAAATACACGTTAGGTTACGTTTCGATGACAAACCTTTGCCATAGGAATGCCGTGCAACACTCCAACGCCCCAGGGGTCGTCCCAAACTGTCCTCCAAGGGGCCCAAGGGTCTCTAGGTGGTTTCTGCAGAGAATCTGACATTTGCTGTGCATTCGCCGTGTCCAGGCTCAGGCCCGAGGACAGCTTGTGCAATCTCCAAGGGATAGGTATTAACCAAGATGCCTTCACCATGTGTGCGGCAAAGGAAGCCACACCAGGACTAATAATCCAGATATTAGTTTGTTACCACCATCTCTTACACGGAACTTAATCCCAGCAAGGCGCCTTCCCTCCTGTACATTCGGGGGGCCCCTGGGGGAAGATGTCTTACCTGTTCTCACCAACAAATCCATGGCTGGGTGCCAGGTCCCACCCCTTTCCCTGCTCTGCCTCTTCGTCCAGGCAAGACTGCACCGTGGAGAAGATGCCTTTCTCCCTATGCTCGTTTCTGGGGTCCCCATTACGGTGAGCTTGTACCTCTGCAAACAATCTGTTAGCTTTTAGAGACGGCTTTGCCCGGGGATCAGACTTGGGGTAGGGCCCAGGATAGATTGGCCGCTGTTAGCACAGTGTACTCAAACCTACTCCCTTCTTGGACCTGCATGCTTTTCCCCTTGGCGAGCTCACCATACTGGGCTCCTGGCAGCCACTCCGACCCCTGGGGTTTCCCCACTAGCTCAGCAGATGGGACTGAATCCCAGTGCAGGCTCCAGCTACACCAATGAAGAAAGGAAGGCTCAGAGGGGAAAGGAACTTACCCAAGGTCGTGCAGCCAACAGGCGGCAGACAGCCAAACCCAGCGCAAAGTCCAAATCCCATGTTCTCTCTGATCCAAATCCCATGATCAAAGTGGCAACGTGACACGCTGTTCTGACCCTGGCGTCCCTACAGCAGGGCACACTGTGCCGGTCAGTGTTTACTGTACGTACTTTTCTCCTCCCCGGAGACTTCAGTCTCTTTCTGCTTGGTTTCTATTTGGATTTATGCTTTCAACATAAAAAGCTGGGGATTCCTTGCCATTTCACCCTCTTAGCTCCCTCCCATCAGACTCATAATTTATCTCCATGTTATTTGGCTCGTGGTTAAAAGTACCGTGGTGCTTATACAGATGAGAGAACAAGCAGGTCAGCCTTAGCCAGGGTTAGCAGATCTGAGAAAAACACAAACCCCTCACTCGGTTCCCGAAGCCCCTGCAACTTGGCCACCCTACACCAACCCTCTGCTCCAGCAGAAAGGTCCTGACCCTGAGTTCTCCTCATTCTGTCCCCAGTGTAGCCTGGTGCCCAGAGGGGTGGGGCCTGTGCCCCCATGTGCTCACACTAACACAGCTGTCCCTCCCAGCCCATTCCAATGACCTGGCGTCTGCCCCCCTTCCTCATTGACACTCCAGTTCCCAGCAGGGATCCACACCCAGTCCTGGCCCCAGCCCTCTTGGCCCAGGACCTCGATTTTCTATTGTGGCCTTGCCAAAGCTCTTCTTGGGGAGCTGGATGTCTCTTTTTCCCAAGATGCTGCCAGGGGACCTGCCTCCATCTAAACAAACCTTCTCCTGACCCCCATTTCCTCCCCAAGCTTGAACTCTCTCGACTGCCCTAGACTTGGGCTGTACCAGCTCCACTCATCAGATGAGGAAACTCTTTTTTGGGAGGGAGGGGACGCACACCAGCCTGGCCTCCTGAGCTGGCCACTTCCTGGGGTCAGGCGACTTGTCACTTTCTTTGGTGGGCTCCTAATGTACCAGCAGCCATGGCTCTTGGGTGCTCAGTTAATGCAGGGGTGAGGGTAGGGGGGACTGATTCTTCAGTTGGACTTCTTAAAGACCTTATTTTATACCACATACCCCCCACCTCACATTCCTGGTCCTCCCATTCTTTCTTTTTCTCCATAGCCCTTATCACCATTCTGATACCCTATGGGTCCCCCTCTCCAAGTAGAGAAGTGAGCTCCCTGAGACCCGAGGCTGCTTTGCTTGAGCACCTGGCCCATGGTGGGTGCTCAATAACTCTCTGTGGAACGGAGGAGTGGAACGCCCGCGGCCTTGGCAGGCAGCACCCGAGCGCATACACTGCGGCGCTGGGAAGGCCAGGAGCTCTCGTTTCTCAGCTGTCACAGAGGCCAGCTGCCTCAGGGCTACCAAAGAGGATTTCTACGCCTGCTCCATCATAGCCGGGGCAATAAAACGTCTACCAGGGCTTCCCAGCACTGCACTGGGTGTGGGAAAGGCAAAGCCTTCCGGCAGCTTCTTAACCTGGCTGGACTCAGCCATCCACCCTGCTGAAAAAGGGACTGTCCCCTCTGTTCCTGCACCCCCTAAGCCTGTCATACCCCGACCCAGCGGCACCATCTCTCCTTCCCAGACACGAGCTGTCTTACCCACCTTTACACCCCAGTGCCCGGCACAGTGCAGAGAAGCTATGAAGCCTGTGATAGATATTTGATGAATGCCTGGATGCCACGTGAGAAAGGCAGCCCCTTCTGAATTAATTATGTAACTCAAAATGCCAGGGCAGGATGAGTTTATTTCTCCTTTATTGTGATTAATGATTTTATTTTTCCAAAGAGTTTTTCAATTCTGAGATTTAAGTTTTTTGTTTTTTTGTTTTTTTGTTTTTTTGCGGTACGTGGGCCTCTCACTGACGTGGCCTCTCCCGTTGCAGAGCACAGGCTCCAGACGTGCAGGCTCAGCGGCCATGGCTCACGGGCCCAGCCGCTCCGTGGCATGTGGGATCTTCCCGGACCGGGGCACGAACCCGTGTCCCCTGCCTTGGCAGGCGGACTCTCAACCATTGCGCCACCAGGGAAGCCCAGATTTAAGTTTTATATGCTGTAAATTTTAAGATATCCCTCCTTTCAAAAAAGACACAGCATAAATTTTAGAGTAAAACTGATGGCTATGTTTTCTCTCCCTAGACCTTAAATATCTCCTTTTATTGAGGGCCGATTTTTTTAAAAAAAATAATGTGGAGTGTTTTATGATACTGAAAATAAAAGTCTGTGAGGAAAAGCTGATGTTGTCTTTACTATCTCTCTTGGAATAATTAAACTTCGCATTTATTACAAAAAGCTTTTTTCTAAAAAAAACAAAAAACAGGCAACAACTAATTATCCAGTTTCTCTTGGATTTAGGAGAGGGTGATTTACTTTCAAAAGAGGAAATAAGACACAGAGAAAAAGTAAGACAGTTGTTGTCACATCCAAAAGAGGAGAGACCAAACAATTTCTAAATGGAACTATTCACGGATACTAAATAGTACTAAGTTTTAAACCAGACTGGACATTTAATTGATTATAGTCCTCAAATTCAATGATCAGAAATTAATTTAGTCAGTGTGGTAAGAAAATTTAAGAAGAGAAAAATTCTGCTTTATGATTTTCTTTTTTTTAAATTTTTGACTGCGTTGGGTCTTCATTGCTGTACGCAGGCTTTCTCTAGCTGCAGCAAGCGGGGGCTACTCTTTGTTGCAGTGTGTGGGCTTCTCACTATGGTGGCTTCTCGTGTTGTGGAGCACGGGCTCTAGGCTTGTGGGCTTCAGGAGTTGCAGCATGTGGGCTCAACAGTTGCGGCACATGGGCCCTAGAGCACACGGGCTTCAGTAGTTGTGGCGTGGGCTCTAGGGCGTGCGGGCTTCAGTAGTTGTGGCTCGCGGGCTCCAGAGCACAGGCTCAGTAGTTGTGGCGCATGGGCTCAGTTGCTCCGCTGCACGTGGGATCTTCCTGGACCAGGGATCGAACCCATGTCCCCTGCATTGGCAGGCGGATTCTTAACCATTGCACCTCCAGGGAAGTCCTATGATTTTCAACATTAGTTATCTATGCTGATCACAGTTTATGGATAAGTGTACAGGTGCCAGTTCACTTCATGCTGTGGAAACACTCCATTCGTCCCTGAGAGTTTTAGAAAGTTAAACCCCAGAAGGCAGAGTGGTGTTCCTCTGTTGTGCCTGCTTACATAACAACCAGTAAGGCATTTCTGCTAACAGCATCCAGATTGTTTCTGGGGGGAGCCATGCCCCACCCCACTCTCAGTTCCAGAGGTTAGGAATAGTCATGTGACCTAGGCTTGGCCAATCAGGAATTGACTCAGAAGCAGGGACACGAGTAAAGCCGGGCCAATAGGAATCTGATTTGGGATTGTTGCTGGTGCTATTGAAAAAGGTGTGCTTTCCCTTTTGGGATTGCTAACACTTGGAGCTGCTGCCTGAGACTGAAGGCAACACAAAGGAAAGCAGACAGATGGTAAATTCAACTCACACTACAACTTGGATGTATCCACAAACGTAATTTCTCTAGCTTACCCATAATCAATCTGGCCCTCCACTAGTTAGTAGGGGTTGAAACCGGTTTCAATCTTGGTGCAATCCAATAATTCCAATATCCTCTTTGAGAACATGCTCAGTTTCTCAGATGGCCTCCCCCATCTCCTGCTCCACCAATAAAGATGATGGTGTCTGGCCAATATTCACCTGTACCCTTCATTATGGCTGACCTTGCTGATAAAATACTGAGATATGCCTGGAGCAGCTGGTAAACAGGTGCTGCCTTGAATTCCCTAAGCACCTCCCACTGCCCCCTCCCTGGGACTTTTCCCTAAGCTCCCCACAATCCATCAGTGAAAACGTTAATCCTGGACACAGCAGGGCACTCCGTTCTGACTGGTCAAGGTCTGAGCCTGTAAGATTTTTAAATGTTTTGGCCATCATCCCTGTAGGGTATATACAGTGGGGGTAGAAGGAGGGACTGTGCTTCTGCATCCTCATGGTGTTGAGAGGAAGGGAACTCCTGGCCTTGCACACACCCTTGAGTATAGCTGCCCGGTGTCTGCCCATGTCAGGACAAGGTCCACTTTTTGCCTGGACTGGGTGTGCTGCCAGCCTCTGATGTGATGTCTGTGGATGGCGAGTCTGTAGTCTATCCACAAGTCTGAGGCAGTGCTCCCTGGCTGACGTAGCCTCTTCTTTGATCTTCCAGGTGCTTCTGTCTTCTGGCCACGAATTCCTATCAGTCCTGGTCCCAGGGGTCCACCCTGCAGCCTGTACCACTGAGTCACCCCACCACAGTGATCACCCTGGTAAGCTGGCCACAGACTTGCTGCTACATCTGGGTAGGTCCAAGCTACACGGGGACCTAGCATAGCTTAAAAAGTCCATTGTGGGCCTCCCTCTGTCAGACCAAAATCAGGCTACCCAGGCTCTCCCTCTCATACTTCTGGAACCGTGGCAGGGGACAGGGTCTTCCCATGCCTGTGGGGTTAATCATTACTTTCCCACCACAGTGGCTCCTCCCAGGCCTCTGGTCTTGTTCTGCTGCTTCTGTCCTTCCACGATCCCCCTTTCTCCCTCTGTCTGGACGTCGCATACATAAAACCCAAGGTTTACTCTACCAAACCCAGTCCTTGATCTTCTAAAGAGGAAGGTGATGGAATGTAGAGGCTATTTTCTCAAGGTAAGAGCTTGGATTACAGGGCTCTCATTTTGCTACAAAGTTTTGAATGTCAGAAGCTGAGTGTTACTTTTTCTTTCTCTTTGCATACCTTCTGGAAAGAATCTTCATCCCCTCCTCCAAACTTGAGTAGACTAGATTCATATGCTCTGAAAGGCAAAAGAGAAAAGCACGCTAATAACTTCAAAACATAATCCCTATGCCTTCTGACAACATCTTTCAAGCACCCTAACCTAACCATGCCTGAAGCCAGTAGCCCAGTTTAGCAAACCAGTGGATTCCATTTTGGGTTTAGCTGGTTAGAGCTGGGTTTCAGTCACTTGCTACTTGGAGTCCTGACTGACGCGGGAATAACAGCAGCTATTTCACATGGTTGTGTAGCATTCGGCACAGCTTCACAGGCAAGTGGGGCTGGTTAAATGCATTTGATGGTCAGATTGCTGCCATGGCTAGAACCTGACAGGGATGAACCTGGTTTTGAAGAACTCCCCAAGTCCATTCCTAAACCTTGCAAGTGCATTGCTTCCTCTCATATGGTAGAAGGAAAAGAACGAAGAGAGAGGAATCTTTCCTTTGGGTTATCTAGGTTCAGAATCACCTCTCCTCCCATTCACCCCTGTGGAGGCTCTACTGAGATCCCATCCTATTAACCCTTCCTGCTTCTCCTTAGCCTTTAAACGTGTTTCAGTTTCCCATAGCAAAAAAAACAACGACAAAAAACTCACACCCAGGGACTTCCCTGGCAGTCCAGTGGTTACGACAATGAGCTTCCACTGCAGGGGCTGGGGGCGCGGGGTTCATCCCTGGTTGGGGAACTAAGATCCCACATGCCCTGCAGCTCGGCCCAAACAAACACACAAACGAACAATAAAAAAAAAACAACTCACGCCCAGTTGTAACTTCCCCTTGCCTGCCAACCAACTCTCCTGCAGCAGTGGGCCATATCTACTACCACTGCTGCTCCTCTGCCCGGACTCCATTGACTTCTAACCCACCATGGCTTGGTTTCTGCTCTCACGTCCCCAGCGAAACTGGAGTCACACGCGTCAATAACTTCCTCATTGTTGAGATCAACAGGCACATTCCAGGACTAGTGCGCTGAACCCCTCTGTGTCATTTCCCACTCCCAACCACCTCCTGAGCCTGGATAATCTCTTCATTTGGACTGTTTGATGCCACTTTTTTTCCAGTTTTCTTCTCACTCCTCTGCTCCCTCCTCAGGATCCCTATTTGATCCGTAGAAGCTGGTGCGTGTCACGGTTCAGTTCTCATCCATCCCATGATCTTCTCCGTCTGCCTGCTCTCTCTGGGTCATCTCAGCCCCACCCCAGCTTCAGTGACTACCTGTGTCGACCCTTTCCCAGTGGGCATCTCCGGGCTTCTCTCCCACGCTTGGCACCTACGCTCCTGACTGCCTCCTGGCTGTTTTCCCTGGAAGTTCCATAGGCACATTAAAATATATATTCAAAACGTGCCATCTTCCTCTCAGACCAGTTTCTACTCCTTTACTTGCTATCACAGTAAATGGTATCACCATCCGGGAAGCTGCACAAACTACCTGGGAGTCCTGAATTCCTATTTTCCTTTCTTCTTTCCCTGCTTACTGAGGCAGACCCCTTGTACCTGGCAGTATATAATGGGTCCCCCAAAGCAGTGTGTGTAAATGGGTGAATGAACTATGGGGGACACAGAAAACCAGGGCTCTAACTTGAGTCTAAAATTTTTTTTTTTTGCGGTACGCGGGCCTCTCACTGTTGTGGCCTCTCCCGTTGCGGAGCACAGCCTCCGGACACGCAGGCTCAGCGGCCATGGCTCACGGGCCCAGCCGCTCCGCGGCATGTGGGATCTTCCCGGACCGGGGCACGAACCCGCGTCCCCTGCATCGGCAGGCGGACTCTCAACCACTGCGCCACCAGGTAAGCCCCCGAGTCTAAAATTTGATGCCGGTTTACCTTCCACAGTTTTTCATTGCTTCTTCCTTAACAAGAGGGACCATCATTGTACCAGGTGGTCTTCACCGCTGGTCATCTGTGATTCAAGATGTTGAACTCCAATCTGTTACCTTAGGCGCTTAACCACCACTCCTTCTTGTCCACTTAACCCCATTGCTCCTTCTTGTGCCTGTCCCGCCTAGGAAAAGAGGAGAGAGGCCCTGTGATAAAGTAGAACTTCAAACGTAAATTGCACCACCTCGCAGAACACATTTCACCCTGATAAGAGGTCCCGATGTATCCCTGCAGCCACCAGGAGTCACAGTGAGGGCTGGGAGGGGAGGAAGGAAAGAGGGAGGGGGAAGGACGGGGCAGTAGGAGGAAAGATAAACAGAGGTCATTTCCTCCTTTCCCTGTCTTGCCAGGTCACGTAACCCTGTGCGAGTCTTCCCAAGTGCTGCGCTGCGCGCGGGAAAGTACCTTCCCTCTCTTGCAGCCGACTTCTGCCTGGAAATGAGTACCCTGACTGTCTCATGAAAGCCTGTGCGCCTAGCACTTTCGACTTCTCAAAACATTGCATGAATATGTTTGAGTGACTTCCAAGTGCAGGCTTAGTCCTAAGCAATGTGCACCTTATCTCATTTAAGCACTGCGACCTTAGCAGGTAGGTCCTGTTTTTTATCTCCGCTTTGCAGACGAGGAAACTAGGGCTTAGAGAGGTTAATTGCTTCACAAGGCTATCCAGCTAGCAGTGTAGTCCTGCAAATCATCAGATCAAACCCAGGTCTATATCATTCTATGTGTAAGTCTGGGGTGGCCACGGTTACACTGCTTCTGATGTATTCGTGGTTATCTTCCATACCATACATACATTTAGGACATGGTACATCCAGGCGCCAGATAAACGCTCGGGGAAGTAGTGCCTAAACCACGCCAAGAAGAGCTGGATCTGGTCCCAGCTGGCAGAATTCAGAAATGCAGCTTTAGGCGGTTCCCAATGGTTCCTTGTATCTCAATTTCCTCATCTGTAAAATGGAGGCACGAAGCAAGCGCCCTCCAAGGAGCCTGTAGCATTCTGTGGCTCTATTCCAATAGTGCAGTGTCCCCAACACGCTGCCAGGAATCTGGACGGAGAGCGTGATCAAACGGGCAGTGCTCTCTGCGGGCGCTCCCCTGCCCTACCGCTGACGCATGCGCCCTCGCCCGCCGCCCTCGCGCCGAGCCCAGAGCAACGCGGCCCCTCTCCGCGCATGTGCAGGCCCTGGTGGCCCGACTGCGGGGCCCCGGGTGCAGAGACGGCTCCCTCCCCGGGCGCGGCGGAATCAGTGCCCTCGGTAGGGATGGGGTGATCCTGCCAGAAACGAGCCGGGCCCACGGGGGATGCGCCTGGCCCTCGTTGGGAAAGGCCACAGCCTCCCCCAAGGCCCCTGGAAAGCTGTTCCTGTGGGGGAGAGTGTGTTACAGCCTCCGCGCCCTCGCTCTGGACGTGCTGGGCGGCACAGAGAGGCCGTTCTTTCCCAACACAGATGGAAACGCTCCCCTGGCACTGCTGCCTGGGGTGTGGAGGAGGGGACGGCCCCGCAGCTCCGCCGACTCGGGAAGCCGGGGAGGACTTTCCTCTCGAAAACCATACTGCTGATTAAAATGAAAACGTCTAAGGTCACCGAGGACATTTATCCAACTAGGAGCGGGGAATGGGAGGTGTGAGACATCACCTGATACTAGAAGCTCCTAAAGGGCAGCTGGCACTGCAGGGAGGCCCACCCTTCATTGCTGCTTAGGGATGAATAACAGAACCTAGACAGCTATTTTTACACTGGTAGAGAGAGAGAGAGAGAGAGAGAGAGAGAGAGAGAGTTGCGGGAGGAGGTGGGAGCAACAGGGGGGAGGACCTAGGGAGACAGCAAGTGCAGCCTCTTCCCTACTCATCCCGTGAGCTTTCTTATTCCTCTTCCCAATGCGGATTCCCTCCCCGGAAGTTAAGAATTATTTATTACTTTGAAATCAAAAAAGGAAGAAGGACGCTAATCAAAAAGTTCTCTGAACGGTGAAAATAAAATCTCAACATTCTGAAATTGCCCCTGTCGTCGGTCCCCTCAGTCCTTTCTCCCCTTGTTTGCCATCTTTTGAATGTCCAGGTCCGAGGTTATGGATCTGAATTTTCTTTTCCCTACTCAGGGATCATGGAATGGCCTCTAGGAGGTTTGGGTCAGTGGGCTGAAGGAGACAAGGAAGAGGAGCCCTTCTACCAGGATGCTATTCAGGTTGTCACTGTCTACTGTATGACTTTGTCCTGAAAGCCCTGCTTCTTCAAACGGGGATTTTTAGACCATGGTAAGTTCTGGGAAGGCAGAAGGATGTCCAGAAAGGGTGGTTGCTTTCAATGTTCAGCTGATACGAGGCAGCCAGAGCCTGTGCCTGTGCTTTCGTCTGTCAGAATAAATATGGTGCTGAACTCACCAGTCCAAGGAGATGTGCTATGGGAGACGGTCGCAAGCTGCGTGGGGAACCACTGCTGACATCAGCTCACTTCACACCACTCAGGCTACTTTGATTCCATTGAACTTCATTTCGTTTCCTCCCCAAGCCCTGACAAATCTGGAAAAAGGAGGCACAGAAAATAATTTCAAAAGTTAAACGAGGCATGAAATGACCCCTGACATCAAAGGGAGGTTGTAGAGGTTACCATCTTAAGAGTTTGCTTAGGGGAACCTTTTAGAAGTTTTTGTCTGAGAATTATGGTGACCAAAAACAGAACAAAACAAACCCCTTACTGAGGAGGAAAGGTTACTTGGAGCTCTTTATTTCATTTGGCACTTCGAAGATTCACCCGATCACAATAAGGTTATAGGGTTGGGGATGTGTGTGTGGGGGGGATGAACGTGCTTCATCTGTGACTGATGTCTCCCACAAAGAGAAGAAAGTAATCTTTCCCTCTGCAAAGGGAAGTTGGAAGTCAAAGCTGTGGACAAGCATCTAACCCAGCAGTACCACAGCCTCCCAGGTTCCAGCACAGCTGGGCTCTTAGATATTCATCCACTTCTTCCAAAGGCAGGTCAAAGAAGATGGTGTTTTATTAAGGAGACAGTACGATTCAGGGGCTCTTTCATAGCAGAAACCACCCCCTGCCCCGGCCGCCAAACACCCCCATTATCTGTATTCCAGTTCCTTTCTAGCCGAGGTTGAGGGGAAATGCCCCCAAATGATCATTATTATTGTTTGCATGTATGTTTGTTTATTCTGTTTGGCTTTTAAAAACATAGCAGAACTTCTGTATCCAAATGGATAAAGACCCTGAGAGCTTTCAGATCACTAAGAAAAGTGGGAGCACAGCCAGCCATATCCATCCCAGCGGACGATCCTATGCTAGTCCCCTCTCTCTGTCCCCAGCAGGTTTAATTTAAGGTGGTCCCACACAGTATATTCAAGTGTGGGCAAGTTGATCCGTCCCTCCAGTCACCTTTACCGGACTGTCACTCTGTGTCCCTAGCAAGTTAACCCAGGTCTGAAGATCAGAAAACCAGGCTCCTGAAGAGATTATGTCTCACAAGAGATTAGTATTAATAATCCGCCTTTGCATGTATCCTATCAGCTATCACATTTATTTTTAAGAAATCTAAACTATTTGAGTTCAAAATTCAGTGTCTTTTTCCTGTGATATGGTACAGGAGAAAGGGTTCCGGGAGTGGCAACTTAGTTTGTATCTAATTTCAGCAAAATAATTGCAGACTGCTTCCAGCCTGAATAAGCAGTGAGGTATAGCTCCCAGTATTTACTTATTTTAGAAGCACTCCCTCAGGATGAATGCTAGCTATTTTCAGTTGCATGTGGGAAAACCAAGGGCACTGCCAAGCTGTGGTAAGTTGGCATCGTGTTATGAGCTGTCAACCTCGATACTTAGTTCCACTCACATTCATTTCTGATTTTCAGTTGGCGTGTAACCTTTTTCTTTATTCACTTTGGGGTCCTGATCACTTCCTCTGTCTGCCTCCCTACCTTCCCATCTATCTCTATCCTCACAGGCAGCTTTGGCTGAATCCATCAAATAATAACAGCATGAGTGCCAAGTGGGTTGTATAAAATCCTTAGGGAGAGATGTGAAATGAAGCACATTGTTCTTCAGGGCTCCTGGGGACCAGAGTGTACCCACTCACAAAAACAAACTAATATGCAGTGAAATTATACGTCTTTCCCTATTATTTATACAGAATGCGATAATGCTGGGATCGCGCCTGAAATAGCTATGGTACCTACGGCAGGCAGCCTCTAAAACGGCCCAAGGATCCATCACCTACTAGTCCTCTCATATGGGCTGGACCTAGTGACCCTTTAGAAGACGACAAAAGTGATGGGATGTCACTCCTGAGATTAGATAACAGAAGACGTCTTTTTGTACATCTCTCTCTCTCTCTCCCCCTATCTCTCTATCTCCGTCTGTCTCTCTGCCATAACTGCCATGTTGCGAGCTTCCCTATGGATAGGCCCATGTGGTAAGGAACCGATGTCTCCAGCCAGGAGCCAGTGAGGACCTGAGGCCGGCCAACAGCCATGTGAGCGAGCCTGGAGGGGGAGCCTCCCTCAGTGGACCCTTGAGATGACCGTAGCCCTGGCTGACACCTTGACTGCAGCCTGTGAGACCCGGAGCCAGAGGACCACTAAACTATGTCCGGACTGCTGACCCACAGAAACTGTGAGATAATACATGACTGTTGTTTTAGGCACCTAAGTTTTGGAGTAACTTGTTATACAATAGAAATACTAATATTAATACTAATATTCCCTTAAGCAGGTAGTTAGGAGCTTCCAGTGACCTCACCAGAGGTCTGTCTCCAGCCTCACCTCCTGCTATAGCCCCCGCCATCACCTCTGGGCCCACTTTTTGGCTACATCTTACTCCTAGGTATTTTTGTGTCTTTATATGAGCTGTTTCTTCTGCCTGAAATAAGCAGTCTCCTCTTCTCCATATAAATTCCTGCTCACCCCTTGACACCTTGCTCAGATGTGTCTTCTGGAAAACCTTCCTAACCTTCCTAACTCCGCCAGACAGAGCTCCTGTCCCCTGCCCTGGGCTTTGCCTCTGCCTGTACTTTATCACTCACGCTGTGCCGTCCTGATTGGCAGACGGGCTAGATTGCAACTCCTGGAAGGCAGGACACTTTTATTCATCTTCCAGTCCCTTCCAGTCCCTGTTAGCACAGCACAGTGATAAAACACCATTTCTGGAACAGATCAATGGCTGTTTTGCAGAAGCAAGGATCCTAGGTAGCTAGTTCCACCCCCAGCTGATGCAGAAATTTTACATAGCATCCTCTAAATGTGTGGTAGAAGAATACTTTGATTAATTGGACAATACATGAATTTTAAGCACTCAGCTCAATCAGCAGGTCCAACACTGTAGCAGCCTGCAGTGTTGTAAGGCTCTGTTGGTCTGCTATCAACTCCTCAGCCCTTCAGTTAAGGTCATGGGAGTTGACAGTCCTGTAATCTGAGTTGTCATTTCAACCCATGACCTTTGATATGTTCCAGGCATCACAGACGTTCCTTCCCTTCATTTCTAGAGGAAGCTAGAAAGAAACCATGAAGGAAGGCATCCTTAGGGGTAAACCTGGAAGAGGGGGAAGTTGTATTTGTATCTCAGTTGTATTTGTATAGCAATCTAGCCCATGAAGAGAGGGCTCATTGCAGGGGAGGTTGTTGGAAGATGGTATAGGTGTGGAATACATTGTAAGCCTATCTACTCTGTCACCACGTCCTGACAGTTGTGCCTCCTATATAGAATCTTCCCCCTTTCTCTCCTCTGTGGCTCTTCTCCTAGTCTTGAATTCACCTATAACTGCTTCCTAACTGGTCTCATGACATCCGCTTATGACCCTTTCCAAGCTCTTCTTTCCAAACTCTTGTGGCCAGAGCAATCTTTCTAAAATGCACATTTGATCACATCGCCTGTCCACTTAAACACTTCAGTGGCTCCCTGTGGATGGCCTGGCTCGAATCCAGCCCTATCATGCATGCTGCCCACCTCCCTGTTTGTGCTGTGGTCACACTCGAGTCTTTCACGACCTTGAAGACACAAGCGCCATGCCACACGGAGATGCACAGACCCGCCTGCCCTAGTTAATCCTATTCCTTCAGATTTCATTTCACTCATCAATTCCTCAGAGAGTTCCCTGATATCCCTTATTAAATCAAGCCCCTTATTATGTACTTGGGGCACCACACATTGCAGTGTCATGTTAATTTGCGTGGTTATTGGATCAAGGTCGTCTCCTTTCCCATTGTGTAAGTTCCATGAGGGCAGGGATCATGTCTCTTTTCGCTGACGTTGTATTCTTGGTACCTACTATGACCCGGCAAAGAGTGGGCATTCAATCCATATTTGTTGACTTGAAGTGAGTGAATTATGGGTGCTATTAAGGGTACATGGAGGAAAAGCAGAAATGCGGGAAGAATGAGGACTTCATGGAACCCAGAGCTGGGGCACAGGATGATAATTTGAATGCACGCCATCCTAAAATAGGATGTTGGAGTTTCTTTAGACTAATTGCAAAAGTTGCAGAGTGCACAACATTTATAGCTATATGTAACTTCCCTTCTTCCAGGCCACAGCCTCCTCAGGGAAAACCAAGGATTTCGGGTCAATTCCCAGAGGTCTCTGGCTCTGCCTTCTGAACACCTCGCAGGCGCCATCCGCTGCTGACCCGCAGCTCCACCCTTCTCCGCTGGGGGCGAAATGACCGCCTTGCTCTGGCTGTCCCCGCTGGTGCTTCTGCGCCCTCTCACCAGCACCCCACACCACCCCCGACCCCGGTGGAGAATTGTCCCCCCACCTGCTCCTCTCCCGTAGGCGATTCCCATCCTTCCTCGGTCGTCACATCTCTCAGTAGTTTCGTAGCACACGAGTCATTTCCTCTTCTTTGTTCATGAATCTTAAATGCAAGCGTCTAGGGCCTGCCAGTTGGTTTCATTTCCCAGTCCGTGTTTCTGCCAGGGCTTGACAGGGCTGGAGGTGGCAACCATTCATCCCACAAACATTTACTTCATCAGAGAGAGAGAGAGAGAGACAGAGAGACACAGAGAGACACAGAGAGAGAGAGGAGCAAATGCGGCCCAGGCCCCAGGAACTTGTCACCTTCCGGGGGTCTTTACAGGCACCTTCACCTCTGGATGAGGTATTCCGCTGTCAGACCGTGGCTGAGAATCCGTCCTTGCGACACTAATTTTTGCCAGGAGCCAGGAGTTCAGAAGCATGTTAACCTGTTTTTCTTCCAGCTTTCCTTACACAGCCGACAATATTATTACTCTCAGCTTTTACAGTGCAGGTCGATACACAGATCACAGGGTCCAAGAGGGCTCGAGTCATTTGAGAGAGTGACCTTTTTTTTTCTTTTCTAGGTCTTCCATCTCTGTGAATCAGCGATGTGGGAAACCCGGGCCTCAGAAAAATTCAGGGAGGCTTGAGGTGAGCAAGCCAGAGGAGATTGTTGGCAGGAGCTGAGGGCTGCCACGGTGGGAAGATCGAGCCCCATCTGAGGGGCTCCGGGTGATGTCTGCCTCCTGTCAGCGCCGTCGGATCTCTGTGACTTGGGCAGGGATGAAAATGCGCAGCACAGCCAGGGTATCCTGGGGGTGTGTGGGGTCCGGACAGCCCGTGCCAGCCGCATTTACTTTTCCGAGTTGTTGGAACAAAGCAGCTGTGGGGCTAAGCCTGCCGTGACGAGAACCCACAACAACTCCAGAAGGCCCCTGCCCTCACCGCCTTGGCTCCCGCAGCGCCGCACTCCTGTCTTTTGAGAGGTGTGAGCCTCGTCACACGGCAGCTGCTGGACGAGTTGTCCCTCTGCGCTGTGTGCGCCTCCAGGCAGGCGGGAACCTTGGCCCGGTTTCCTCCGTGTCTCCAGGGCCGGGCGCAGGGTGCGGCATCTAGTAGGTATCTGATGAATAAATGAATGGCTATAGGGACATATAGGAGGAATAAGAGGCCCCTACAGTGGGAATGGGTTCAATAGCACCGTACTGTGTTGGTTCTCTACAGTTTGCAGGACCCAAGGAAGGAATAATTGGTCCTTTCTAGAAAAGGCATGTCTCATGTGGGGATTGCACAAGGGAAGGTGCCGGCCAGCGGGGGATCAGGCAGGCAGAGGTAGAGGAAAATGGGGAAGACGACATAGGAAATGATGGTGTTCATCCTAGGCAGACTTCAGAGCATGCCAGGCGGAACCCTGATTCTCCAGGAAATGGACCGAGAGTGCCTGGGAACAGGGCTGGGGGAGGCCCGCTCTCAGGGAGTCGCATCTCAGCCCCCGCAAAGACCCCCAGGCGGACTCCCGCGCTTTCCCACGACCGTCCACTAGGGGGCAGGCGGAGGCAGGAGAAGAGGTGGGGCGGCAGCCAGCCGGCTCCTGGGCTGGGCGCCTCAGGCCGCAGTGCACCCAGGCTCACATCCAACACACTGGGCTGTTTGTATTACTCAGACAAGGCCCCGCCTCTCTTCCTGCCTGTCGTGGCCTCTGTGATTTTATACGGTGTGGCCTGTGACATGAGATACCACGAGGCCATGGTAACCAAAGTACACAGCTCGGTGTGAATGTTAATAAACAGGAAAAAAAAGTAATCCCTGGTTTTCTTATTTTACTCACCATTTGTGGTTTTTCTATCCCTGTCTCACATATCCTTTATTATACTGAACAATCAAGATGTAACCGAATTCCACTACTCTTTACAATGAAAAGATAAATGGGGAAAATATGCCCTGGTCTCCTGTCATGTAGCCTTGAGAGTAGCGACTCATTTCCTCATGTGCGAGTTATCAGTTCCTCTGGATATCCTGCCAACACTCCTCTTGTGTACCAACACATCATCTCAGGGGAAAATTACATTCTTGATAATTCCCACATGCCTTGAAAAGTCATTTCCTTCTAAGAAACTCCTGATGATGGGAATTCTTAATTGGTTTAAATTTTTCCTAATCCTCAAGTATTGAATATAAACAGCACAACTGTCTTCCCATATAAATTATCCTCCTCTACATCTTATCAGGCCCACAGACCTGGGACTCAAATAAACTAGACTGAGCATGAAGGAATCAACATTTTACCAGGCCAGATCACAGAAATGAAAGTCTTTGTGTAGAAATGAGCATTGCTTCATACAAAATCAGAGAGTTTGAAAGTTTTCCTACCTGCTGAGAATGTTTTCCTACTTGCTGAGAATGTCCGATTAGAAGCCCATCAGTGCTTGATAACATTAATAGAAAGCCTTGCTTTAATGAAGTTAAAGACTCTTGAATGAATTGCATCTTTAACTGTAATGAGAACAAACCAACCATATTACATGAGCCATTGGAAAATGGTAAAGCCATCTTAAAAGAAGCGGTTTTCTAGTGGAATCAGAATTCTTAAGCAAACCTTTCAGGCTGAAGACCTTCTGGAATGCTTCCCCTGATTTCATTCCAACAGCAATCACAGCTGGGAAATACAAAGTATGATGTCAAATTACTTTAATGGTATGCAAAATTCTCAAGAATTTTCTAAAAATATGCATTTCCAATGATACCATAGACAAGTTGGTCTAAAATTGTTTGACTTTCAATTAAAAACATAAACAAACAGGCTTGGATATATTTGGACACAACGTTGCTGGAGGTTCCAGATTCCATTGTTTAAAGGTATTCCATAAATACGACAAAAAGTGTGGAGAAGGCATCCATCTGGTCCGGTATTCAGGTTTACAAAGAAAGTAATTACAGGGCCAGAGACTCGGTGTCAGCCCTCATTCATCTAAATTCTCTTTCTCACATCAACATAGCTTGACCTTGATTTTTTTAGATGCAAGTAAAGGATACTGATGTAATTTGAATAAACCAGTTTTTAAAATTCCCTGAGGAGTCTGGAATCAGAAATGACAGGCTTGATGGACATAAGCTTGCAGGAGTAACCAACTCTTAAGTAATTATGGTGGTTTTAAAACAGTATCTTCCCTTCTTATTGAGCTAAAATTCCATCTTCTTTCTAGGGAACGTTTATTTGTCCTATTCTTTGGAAAATAGCCAAACGCTGGCTGCCACCCCTCCCCTCCCTGACATCCCCACCAGGCCCTTGGTGCCTCCGCAGTGGCCTGTGGTCAGTGGCCATCTCTGCTGCTAGATGACCTCCAACCTTCCTCGCCTTTCTCTGAGGGCAGGGGCCTCGCTTCTCTTCCTGACAAAGCACTTTCAGTCAACTCCTGGTTTTCTTCATGGTTGATTAAACTGTCTGTGTTTATTCAGGACCCTTCTCCTCTTTCTGTGTCCGGCTGCTGACCTTTCTGTGGCTTCATGGTAGAGGAGAAAGCTCACAGGGCAGTCCATCTGACTGCTTGTTTGCAGCTCTGGTAAAGACTTGGTCCTGGAAAATGTTTAGGGCATTGAAACATTAGTATGTCTTCAAAGCGTGTGACTTTTTGCCTGGGTAGGTTTCTGAGTTGCTGTTACTGAGTGAGGTCAGAGGCACGTAAACAACGCTAGAGGCCCCGTGAGTAAGAACTGCTAACATCTCTCTTGAACCTCACTGATGTTGATCATCTTGCCACCACGCTCCACAGGGCTTCACACGGTCGTGGTTCCTAATAAGAGTAGGTATGGTCTTAATTGCTTGGAAATGGGAAGGAGAGAGAAACTGAAGTGCAGAGAGTTTTGCTGAGTGGCCAAAAGACAAGCCAGAACAGATACCGTAAATCAGAACGCCCTTTACAGAGATTCTTGTCAGCATGATACCTAATCCCCAGCCTGCATCCCTGGTCTGGGGCTCTCAGGCAAGCTCGGCTGCCCCAGCGGCACCCAGGCTCCGGGCCCAGGTCAAAGGCAAGTTCTCCCACGTGCAGGCACCACCCCCTTCACCAAACACTATAACATCTACTTGCTGTACCTCTCAAAATGACATTTTTGTATTTTGCTTGTTTGTGTGAATCTTAGGGGCACAGAGACTGTGCCTTCTGTACTTTTACTGCCTGGAAGCATGCAGTGCATACTTTAGTGAAAGTATAGATAAATGAAGGTACAGGTGGGCACCATCTGAAGGCCGTCTCTTACGTTCCTTCAGTGCCACCTTACTCACCTGTGCTGACTCTTATCCTCCCTCACCATCTCTCAGAATATACTCAGCTTCCAGCTTGTACAGTTGGCATGGCCTGACTTCTCCCTTTATTTGTTCATCTCAGCTTTATAGAAAGCGCTGCCCAGTTATTACTCTCCATCTCATATTGTAAACTCTTAGAGGACAGAGGTTCCATGGAACTCCCTTTGCCAATTAACTTGACTGTAACACAGTGAGAGGCTAGATGCTTAACGGACTTCAGAAGACGATGCTTAAAATCAGAGAAGTGGCTCCCTAGAGCTGACTGCTGGTGTTCTTCAAAGTGTTTGATGGTCCAGGACTTGCTGTATGTTCTCGGTCACCATCGAGCCCTCTCTTGTTATGAATCCCCCATATACATTTTGTTTGGTTTAGCAGCACGTGAGCTGGTGAGAGACCAGAAAAATCACTCTCTGAAGGCAAGGTTTCTCAGCAGCGGCTCTTTGACATTTTGGGATAATTCTTTGTCGGGGGGAGGTGGGGGCTGTGCTGGCGTGTGTGTTGCAGGGTGTTTAACAACATTCTTCATCTCTCCCTTACTAGATGCTGGTCGTGTTCCCCAGTTGCGGCAACTAAAACCGTCTCCAGACATTGTCAAGTGTCCTTTTTAGTTGGGGTGGGGGCAGACACGCTGCTGGGGAGCCACTGTCTAAGGGATAAAAGCTGGAGGGAAAGAATGATCATAACCAAGGTTTCTTCCTTTCTTTGGAGGTTTTCTGGGTTTTTTTAGAAAAATATAACCAGTCTGGTGCCCTGGCCTAGCCAGTTTCAGGGAGAGTCTCCCAAAATGCATTTAAATTACAGTACTTCACTTCTTTGCCTTTTTTTTCCCCTTAGGGGCCATTTTCCCCCCCATCATTACCACTGGGCTGGGCCCTGCTTTCTGTGGCTTAATCCCATCTTGTTTCAGGAATCCCACTGACTTTCAACAAATTCCGAGGGGCACATGACGAACCTCTAGGAGAGGCAGCTGGCCAGAGGTGCTGGGCAGGGCTGCCTGCTGTCCCCAGCCTGGACACTGCCCTGGTGAGGATATCGTGCTTGGGGATCTGCTCCTCCCTTTTGGGAAAAACTAGATTTTTATCTCTTCCTTGGGAGTTAATAAGCCACTGGGGGCAATAACTCTCACAAAACCAGGCTGCAAACCAGACCGCGACCTTATTGCCTTAAAATGCTTATCTCCTCAGAGCTCTACCCAGGGTTTGAGCTCTGAATGTGGGCAGCGTGGATGTGGTGCAGAGTGCATGCAGGGCCCCCAGGCCACAGGCTCCAGGCCCTGGCTGGGTACCTGGGCCCTTCTGTCTGTCTCAGCTTGCCCAGGGATGACCCTTGTGGGCTGATGGGGGAGGGAGGGAGGAGGCTGGGATCTGAGAGCACAGTGAGAGCTGAGAGATGTGCACAATCCTTAGACATCATTTACAGCTTCTGCTACATTTCAGGCCGAGCGCCGGTTACCCCTCCTGCGCAGACACCTTTCCAGGAGACACCGTGCCTTCCGTTATCGGGAGGCCTGGGAAACAGCAACAGCTGTGATGGATGTGGGATCAGGACAGAGGGACTCGGATGATCTCATGAGATATTCTCTTCGGGCTGTGGGAAAGCCTGATGAAACAGCCCTGCCTCTGAGGAAAGCTCATCTCCCTAGAGAAGGGAACAGTCTCCACTGCCCTGGGGGAGCTGATCGCTCGCCGGAGGGGCTGATGGCCCCTGCAGGCTCTGGTTTTTCTGATCCCTATCTCCCTCCTTCCCTTGAGGACCATCTTCCTCTGTCCTTATGTACTTTACTCAAGGGTCTGGCCACTGTGTTTGCTAACACCGGGTCTCTCGGGAGCGACCTTTGGCATTCTGTGCACAGCTTTCAGAACCCAGGCATCAGTAGGGGTTTTTCCTGAGTGGAGCTGCAGCCTCATGGCTGCCCTGAGCGATAACCTTGTGTCAGGTGTGTTCCCCAGGCTTGTCACTTGGCCACATCCTGTGGGATGTGTTCCTCTTGACTGTGGTCTGATTTTGATAGACATTTCTGCTAAGTGGACAAGGAATGCCTTTGTGAAGTTCGTATGTCTCCTAATAGAGGGGCAGGGAAAAAATTAAAAGAACACCGTGGTCCCCATGCTTTTAAGCAAGGAAAGCAGAAAGCCACCTCTTTTTCCAGGCCATCAAGGTATCTGGTGCTGTCTTTGGAGCCTTGTCCATCAGAGGCTCTCTCCAGCTTGGGCTCTGGAGGGAGTGCAGCTCTACAGGACTGGCGGTAGGTCCTCAGCATATGGAAATGCATCAGCTCGACCCACTTTTCTGTCACAAACCAAGTGGGGCAGTAAGCGAACCACATCGAGAGCCCTTTCTGCCACTTGAGTCATTCTCACTCCCATTGCTGGGCCTTTGTCAGAGTCCTTTGTCACTTCTGAAAATGTTATTTCTTAGGAAGTAAAAGAACAGTATGGCCATGGTTAGTGTTGCTGGTAAGTCCTGTTACTTGAGGCACATTTACTATAATAGAAAAATGTGAATCTGACCAGTGTGTTACAAAGCTGGTTACTACCACAACCGTCAGCTTTGTCCCCACAGCACCTGCACTTCAAAAGCATGTTCTTCAAAAGCCATTGTGTTGGGGAAACGGGATGAACAGTGCTGTGCGATGCTGATTTCTGTTCAAAAGGAAAGAGGAGAGAATGAAAAAAAGCCATGTGGTTGCAACAGGGCTCTCTGCAAGTGTTGTTTCCGCACGGGTCTGGTTTGTTGGTCAGGGATCTTGGTCAGGGATGTTCTGTATTTTCTCTGTGTATCTAGTTCACATGACTTCTCGTTCAGCCCTGTCTCAGTCAATATTCTTCATGCTCATTTAGGTTAAATGTGCCTTTTCTTCCTTACAGGTGTCTCTGCCTCTCAGAGGCTTTCACACTTGGTGTGAGCATCCTCTACAGACATGAAAAGATGTGAGGTCCCAGATCCCTAGGGTCAACATGCAGCAGCTTTCTGGATCACGAATTTTACTCACAGACTTTGGGGAAATGTTGTTTTATATGAAATAGTGATCTAACAATGGAGTTGTGTGCTCAGCTTGCATACATTTTAAAGATAATGCACGACGCTTCAGAAACATTTTGTGCTGGTAGCAGAGGCCATAAGCCACACCCCTGAGACTCCTGAAGTGGGTAGTATTATGGGTTGAATTGTGTCTCTCCAAATATATTGAAGTTCTAACTCCTAGGACCTCAGAATATGAACTTATTTGGCAATAGGGTATTGCAGATGTAATTCCTTAGGTGGGCCCCTAATCCAGTGTGACGGGCGTCCTTATAAAAAGCGGAAATGAGACACAGACATGCACACGGGGAGAAGGCTGTGTGAACGTGGAGGCAGAGATGGGGGTGATGTGTCTACCAGGCAAGGATGCCAAAGGTTGCCAGCAAACCCCCAGAAGCTAGGGGAAGGCCTGGGACAGATCCTTCCTCTCAGCCTTGGAAGGAACTAACCCTGCTGACATGTTGATTTCAAACTTCCGGGCTCTGGAATCGTGAGGCAACATATTTCTTTTGTTGAAGCCCGTGGTACTTTGTTACAGGAGCTCTGAGCAAACTAATCCAAGGGGTCAGTCTTTTCTCTTGCTGGAGGTGCTTCATGGGTGGAGTTTGAGATCCCCTGAACCGTGCCATTTAGGGTTGGACAGACCCAGCTTTGGA
Organism: Leucopleurus acutus; assembly: GCF_964270905.1. NCBI lineage: Eukaryota > Metazoa > Chordata > Mammalia > Artiodactyla > Delphinidae > Leucopleurus > Leucopleurus acutus. The sequence goes on from NC_139147.1 coordinate 107,745,664, forward strand.
TTCTGGCCATGCCGTCTACAAGTCACGTGGCCTTGGGCACGGATCCAAAAGTCCCATTGCGAGGATTTACTTATTTTTAAAAATTTTAAATTTTTTATAAATTTATTTGTTTTATTTATTTATTTTTGGCCGCGTTGGGTCTTCGTTGCTGCACGCAGGCTTTCTCTAGTTGTGGTGAGTGGGGGTTACTCTTCGTTGCGGTGCACGGGCTTCTCATCGCGGTGGCTTCTCTTGTTGCGGAGCACAGGCTCTAGGTGTGCGGGCTTCGGTACTTGTGGCATGCGGGCTCGGTAGTTGTGGCTTGCGGCTCTAGAGCGCAGGTTCAGTAGTTGTGACGCACGGGCTTAGTTGCTCCGTGGCATGTGGGATCTTCCTGGACCAGGGCTCGATCCTGTGTCCCCTGCATTGGCAGGCAGATTCTTAACCACTGTGCCACCAGGGGAGCCCCTCCATTGTGAGGATTTAAATGAGAGGATGAGTGTGATAATACCAGGCACGGGACCTGGTAACCTGGTGGGTTCTCGGTAGATATTACTCCTGCTTCCTTTTTCCCTTCTGACCTTCTTGTCCCTAGAGGTCATTTTGTCAGAGACAAGAGCTCAGGAGCCCTGGAGAGGTAAGATGACATCCTCAGTCACACCATGAGCTGGTGCAAGGCTGGATATCAAATCCAGGCCACCCGACTCCACACCTGTGCTGTGGTTCCCTATGATGTCATCTTTGGGGGGCGCCTCACCCCCTGCTATAAAAATTCTCTGCACGTTGTCTCCCACAGACAGTTGCAAAGGTGATGAAATAGGTGACACTCTAGGCCCTGGGTGCTCTTTGTACCATCTAGTGAGAAGTTCCTGCTATGGGTTCTTGCATTGTCCAGAAAGACTTCTTAACAGAAGAAATGCCTGTTACTTTATTGCTTACTTTGTTCTTCTTTTTACATATTCTTTAAACAATTTTTTTTAGTTGAAGTATAGTTGTACGGTATTAGATAAGTTACAGATGTACACTATAGTGATTCACAATTTGGAAAGGTTATACTTCATTTACAGTTATAATGAAATATTTGCTCTATTCCCTGTGTTGTGCAGTATATCCCTGTAGCTTAGCTTATACCTAATAGTTTGTAGCTCTTAATCCCCGACCCTATATTGTCCCTCCTTCCTTCTCCCCACTGGTAACCACTAGTTTGTTCTCTATATCTGTGAGTGCTTCTTTTTTTGTTGTTATATTCACCAGTTTGTTGTATTTTCTAGATTCCACGTATAAGTGATATACAGTATTTGTCTTTCTCTGACTTATTTCACTTGAGCATAATGCCCTCCAAGCTCATTCACGTTGCTGCAAATGGCAAAATTTCATTCTTTTAATGGTTTTAATGGTTGAGTAGTATTCCACTGTATATATATACCACATCTTCTTTATCCATTTATCTGTTGATGGACACTTAGGTTGCTTCCGTATCTTGGCAGTTATAAATAATGCTGCTATGAACAATGGGGTGCATGTATCTTTTCGAGTTAGTGTTTTGTTGGTTTCTTTTGGATATATACCCGGGAGTGGAATTTCTGGGTCATATGGCAGTTCTATTTTTAATTTTTGAGAAATTTCCATACTGTTTTCCACAGTCGGTGCACCAATTTACATTCCCATCAACAGTGTGTGAGGGTTCTTAACATGTTAGCACAAAGTAATTATTCCTCATGAAAAGATTATACTTTGTTCAAAAATGTTTTGCAATGTTCATTACAGGAAAAAAGGGCTTGGGCCTTTTAAGAAGAAACCAACTATAAAGTCTGAGGACTGATCAAGGTCCTAACAACTGCAGAGGCCTGTCCTGCAGGAACACAGCCAGATCCATAGTTGTAAGCCATTGATAAGCAAGGGATTAAATTAGTTGGTGGCGACCAATTTCAGGTGCAAAGTGGCTTGAGTTACATCTTCCTGATAGAGGAGCGTATTGGGGAAAAATCAGTTTGCAGATTTAGGAAGGTTGCTTAAGTTATGATTCAGTATCGATAAAGATCAAGGGTTTGGAGTCAAACCTGCACAGCTCTCGCCCTCTGCAAGAAAGCTGGACACCCTCCGGAGGAAGCTACAGTCTCCTTCCCCAGAACATGCCCAGGGCACCTCTCCACACAGTGTTGCAGACAATTGCAGGGGGTACAGGTTTCCTCCTTCCACTCACTCTTAGGCCCCCCAACCTTGGGTTAAGAGCCATCACCCTCTCCCTTATTGGCCTCTTAAAATAAAGCTCAGTGCTAGGTTAAAGGAGGGTTTATGATTTCTTTTCTATTTCATGCTACAGCTGACTTGGGAAAAAAATTGTGTGGTCTGGAGTGAAGAATACTTACTGGTATAGTAGTGCTGATGAAAGAAACTAAAAATCAAGGTTTACTGAATGAAAAGAACAGGAGAGTTGGGAAGCTGTGGCTGGGTTTCAGGCAGACAGTGTGTGGTCCTGGGGCTTTGAGTCAGTGGCTGAGCCTCTTTCAGCCTCAGTTTCCCTGCCGGCACCCAGGGAAGTAACAGTGCACACCTCACAGCTGCCTTGTGAGCAACAGATGGGAAAATGTCCTCGATCTTAATGCACCGTGTAAACTGTCGTGTGCATAGAAGGTGATATTACTATGGAAAATAAGGTTAGTGACGAAAATACCTAAGCATTTATCTTTTTTAGAACTTTGTTCTGAAGTTTGAGGATTTTAATACACTCTAATAAAAAGTATATTTCATGAAAAAAAAATGGGTCCTGTTCTATCCCATGTTTGAATTTCTATATCTCATGGAAAACCTAACCTGGAAGTTGCAAACCAGCTCCCAAATGTGTTATTTCGCTTGCAGGGTGTTAAACAAGTTTTGTTTCGTTCATTTTTTAAATCAGTTGCGACATTTAAAACTAGAAGTTTTCTTATATAAAACGAAAACAAAACCTAGATTTCAGCTGCTTTGGGGGAAACAGAAGCTGAATTACTGGCGCAGCTGTCTGGGATTTCCCAAGACCTACTGCTCCCCACCTTGGGTAGTTTGCTACCTCAGGCCAGCCATACCCAAGGCACCCCCATCTCCCTGGTATCATTTTCCCAGTAGTAGGACTAGAGTATCAAATAGCAACTCGGTTTGAAAAATCAAACCTGTAAAGCGACAGCAAGTGCCATAAGGATGCTCAAACAGGGGCTGTCTGGCCTCCTACCTTTAGCTGGGTCTATGTGGGTCAGTTTGGGTGAACGTGGCCGGCGTGGACAGAATTCCTTTCTCGTAAAGTGAGCACAGGATCCCTGTGAGGATTAAGTTAGATGACATATGTAAACACCTTGCAAGAATCAATGCTTGGTAAATGATAGCTCTGAGCAGGGCATCAGGGCATCACAAAGATTCTGACGAATAATCTGCAGTTCAAACTCCAGAAGTGATGGCCCCAGTCAGGCAGCAGCCGAGCACCTGGGAGGATCAGCCTGGGGAATAAGGTGGCCCCTGAAACCACAGTTTCTGAGAACAAGGATGCAGGCCTCCAGACTCACACAAGAGGACCGGGGATCCAAGGTGGAAACAGACCCTCGGTGTAAAACAAATGCCCTTTGCCTTTGGTAAATCACTCCTATGTCACCAGGAGTGTTAGAAAGCTCAGGAGATGTGAAGGGCCACACACAGCAGATTTGATGTGTACCTGCTTCTACTCCAAAGAAATATTAACCAGTGACAGCTTGGTGCCTTTGCCCTAAGCACTCATTCCAGTGCAAATGCACAACTGACTTCCTGCAGAGAGCCAGTGACCAGGAGCCTGAAAATCCACAGGGCAGCCTGGGCGTCTCCTGGGTGGGAGGGAGGCAGCCACTATGACCCTGATTGGCGTTATCTTGGAAGGTATCGCCAATCCCTAGAAGCCATGTCCAGGAACGATCTCCCCACTTTCTTCTCCCTGCCGTGGATTCCTCCCAAGTCTGTTTTTATAGGAAGTTGCCTTTCTTCTATTTCTTCTGAGCAGAAGGGGACCATCCCTGGGTTGAGCAAAAGATGAGTAAGTGATTAGTGGCTGCCGTAAAGGGATCTCGTAAAGCATTTATGTTGTCACACAAAAAGGATCTGGTTTTTACACATCGGTCTTTTCAGTTCATTTGTGGCAGGTAGAAGGCTGCCAAAGTCATTTTATGACGCCAGGGGTAAGGCTCGCTTTAGGAAATGGGGTAGCCAAGGATCTGATGTTTCCCCACACTGTTTCCTCCTCCATCTCATGACCTGACAAAAGCAGCTCTCTGAGTCACACGCTGAGTGGCCTACTATTGAGGAAATAATCCATTTGCTATGGTAAACTAGGGATGTCCCTTAGAAAGAAAATCAGGGCTTTTCCTGGGTGGGTCCTGCACTGGAGTGGGACAAATGATGCAGCAATGAGCCCCACATTGCGGATGCTGACGTGAATAGGGGTGCAGTTTTCACAGGAAAATACAAGGTCATCTCAGTTCAAGCTGTAATCAAGGCAGAGCTTCTGAACCAGGGTGGGAGGGTCCCCAGGGAGCCTGGATTCAGGGAAATCTGGGTTGGAGTGCTTCTTGGTAGCCACAGGCACTCAAGATCCCTGGGGAGATCCACCCTCCACCCCTGCCGCCCCCAAGGGAGGCTGTCTGCTCTGCCAAAAGCCTGAATTTCCTAAAATGGCTCCAGTATCCAAGGAATCCCTGGACAGACACTTTCCAGATGGACTTTAGCTGCTGACTATTAACAGTCCCAACTGTTCCCCACATCTGCTTCTAGGAGATCTCACTGGCTCTGCTCCCTCAATCAGCAGAGATGAGGACACCTCACCCCCATAAATCTTGAGATTGGTGGCTTCTTATTGCCCTTTAGCCCTGCATTCACTCTCTCTCTCTCACACACACACACACACACACACACACACACACACGTGAGTGTGCTAAGATTATCTCCTTGATCTCTGGGCCATCAACTCTGGGCAGAACCACTTGGACAATGGTTACTCCCTCAAATTTGAAGAACTGTACCCCTTAGCCAATGTTTCCAATAAATAATCCTGCCGTTTAGTATAGGTTTATTCTCTGTCTGAAATATACAGAAATGTAATGGTCTCACGTGTGAAAGGGTGATGATCAGCGCTTGTCTGCTGGACCGGACAAAACTGAACCTGAGCATTTCTTGAGGTTTCTTCCATTCCTAGAATCTCATGATTCTGAGATCCTTCCAAATATACACACTCAAAGCGAGTTTTTCTATAAACAAATTGGATCTCACACAAAGTTAGTAGCAACTGAACCAAGTACAGAATCTTACTTGGTTCTGGCCCCAGGAGGAACTTGATAATTTACATTTTAGGTGAAAACTCTTCTCCCCTTTAAATACTGCATAAAAATGGCAAGATTCTCGACTGACTAGTAATGTTACCGTAGCAAACAAAGGGGAAACTATGGAAATCTGACAGAAATATGTGGCCTGTTATTCAAAAAGAAGTAAATGCAACAAAAAGAAGAAAGTTGGCCTCATCCTCCGTCCCAAAGCACCACGCAGCCCATGCCAGCCACCAGCACAGCCCTCTGGTCCTCTCCCACCAGGCAGGCCCCTGTCTTTGCTCAATTCTTCCCAAGCCTTCAGCGCTTCCTGTCCCACTTTGAAGGCAGGGGTTTCCTCGTCTGTATTCACAGCGTGAATTCACAGTGTGAATTCTCCTTTCTGAGGACTTCTGAAGCCCGCCTGCCCTCCAGGCCAGGGGGAGTTCATCTCTCTGTCTCAGGTTCCCAGCCCTTCGTATGAGGAGACAACTCTCAACACCGCTGGCTTATCTTCCCTTGTGTGGTTTGTCTATGTGTCTGTCTCCACGGCTGGGATTGGACTTCCGGAAGGCAGAGACGCAATCCTATCTGTGGACGCTTACACAAGTAGACACGTTTGATACATTTTAATGAAGTTTAAGTGAATTGAAGAAGGGTGACAATACCTCCACTCTAGATTTCTCTGTATATACCACAGACTACTTGGAATGTCGTATAAGAGTGGGGGTGACTGAGCAGATACGGTCAGGGTTTCTCAACCTTGGCACAAGAGACGTTTGGGTCGGATCGTTCTTTGGTGTGGGGACTGTCCTGGGCATTGCAGGGTGTTTAGCAGCATCCCTGGCCTCCACCCTCCAGATGCCGGTAGCATTCCCCCTCCCCTCAAGTTGTGACAACCATACCTGCAGACATTGTCCAGGTCCCTTGGGGTCAGAATGGCCCCAGTTTAGAACCACTGAGGTAGGTGATTCCCGAAGGAGAGGGAACCTTCCTGAGCGGAAGTCTGAGACACCTTGCCCAGTGAGGAGCTGCCCAGACCTGCTCCTTACTCCTATAATCATTATTGTTTTAATACATCAGCAGAAGGCAGCTATTTACAGCTTCTGGCCAAATATTTTACTCTGACAGGCTGTCACTGACAGGTTGCCAAACACTGGAATTTTCTTAAGTGGGGTGTGGAAAGAGAGAACAGGGTAAGGCCCATCCTCTGTGAAACATGAATATCTTTTTTTGGGAGGTTGTCGTCTTGGAGACAGCACAACAGCTACTAAGAGGTGCCTGGGGTCATGCCAGGAAGACAGAACAGGCAAAAAACAACAACAACAAAAGCTGAAATGAAAGACGTTTTTTCTTAGCAGGATGTGGGGAGACATCACTCTTAATAAATCAACACATACACACTGAAGGAAGGTGTTCACCTATTTTGGCACAAGCCACAGAGCTGTGGGTGGAGATGGCTGGAATATCTTCGGTATGCAGGGAGGTAACCCCTCAGGTCATCCCTTTGGCCTCCAGATGCTGGGGCCATCTATCAGCCAGGCGGCAGCCCACAGGCAGGTGGAACTGTGATGAAGTGCGTTGGCTCAAACATGGCAAACAGTGTTTGGTGTTGGCACAAACCACCACCCTTGCTTTTCTTTTACGCTATGACACTCTTTCATGTCAGGGAACTGAGTCTGAGTGAGGCCCCAGTGGCCGTGATGGACTCAAGGTCCAGGGCCCGGGAGAACTGCGGGATTGTTTTTTTCCTCGCTGAGGCGTTAAAGATTGGTTTGTGAAGCGGTGACTGAGGCATTACACATTAATGGTTGCACAGGGACTTTGATTCCATGTATCTCACGCTGACGTAGAAACTGGAGCTGTTATATAAGGTGTTGACTCGCTGCCCTTTCACGCAAGCCCCCCTCATCACATCATGTACCTCCCGGGGCCTGGGGGTGGGGAGAGGTGGGGGGTGGGGAGAGGGGGAGTGAGGCCTGCAGAGCTGCAGAGGCGGGACAGCTGAGGAAAGGCCTGAGGTTTGGGGCAGCGCATGTTAGCACAGCTGCTGAGAGGACGTCTGCCTGCAATAGTGATAACCACCTGACTGCTCTCACCTTTGATTTCTGTTGGCTGCCTTCAGAGGTGGGGAGCCAGCTGGGGGCCTCTGATGAGAAAATCAAAGATTGGAGGCAACAAACAGGTTGTCGATACCACACGCTCCTCTCTGACACTGAAAGAGAAACTCTGCTGAGATGCAGTTGGATTTAGCAAGGCCCTGTTGCATCAGGAGCAAACATGGGAACAAGGGCAAGAATGACATGAAATACAGTTTCTGCCCTGATGCACAGGTGCTGAAGGAAGATTTTGCACTTCTAAGGACGAGTCTGCAAAATAGGTACTGAAGGGGACGTGGGATCTGGGTGAGGGCAAGGTGGCCGCACCCGGGATGCGGGGACCCTCTGACCAGGACTGAGGGGCCCAGAGGAGAAGGAGGCTATGGGCACAGATCAGTTCTGGGGTGACAGTCCACCCTGGATAGCCCTGCAGACTCTTCCCTGCTCTCAGTCCCTCAGCCTTGCCCTCAGGTGGGGCTGAGGGGCTCCCCTGGAGCAGCCCGGGGGAGGGCAGAGCTGGCCGGGACAGACATTCTCTTCCTCGGGAAAGCAGCCGGGTGACTCACAGATTCCAGGCAGGGAGCGCTGCACGTCTAGACTCAATTCTTGCTGTGATGCATGCAAGCTGCCTCCACACAGTTAGCAAAGTCCCTCTGTTCGGGCCTCATGGGGCCACACCCAGCACTTAGTTACCCCAAAGCACACTCAGCAGACAAAGCCCTGGAAAATGGGAGGAAAGAATTGGAAATAATTTCATATTTCAGAAAAAAATATTGAAGTGTTCATCATGGGAAAAATCAGAACGTTGTTAGTGTCTTTACACCTTGTATGGCCAGGCAGTTTCTCACTTCTGCGTGTGCTGGGGCCACCGCAGCCCCTCCTGCCCTCTCCGTCCTGCTCTGACCCTGGCCCCTGATGATAAGGCCACCCTCCCCTGCTCAGCAAGGGGTCTGGAACAACGGCCACATCCCCAGTCCCCTCCATGGTGCTGGAAGGTCTTTCTAGGGAGGTGTTGGGATCTTGCCGCAGCCCTGCGGATGTGAAGGTCCTGTAGTTGTTTCTAGAACGTGCCCTTGAAGGCAGACGTAGACTCTGGCAGCCAATGCAGGACCCTTCTCCCCACCTTGTGCCCCAACACCCACTTCCCAAGGGAGCAATTAATTAACTATAGTCCTGATCACCAGAGGGAATATCTTACTCAGCAGCATCCCACGATGATTCTCCTAATAAGAGAAACGATGGGAATCTGAGACCAGGGCTGCTGCCCTCTTCCCAGAAAGGGCAGAGCTGCCATTTGCTGACCACCCTCCTGTCCCAATGGGCCCTCCTTCCCCTTGAGGACACTCTCTCATCCTAGGAGCACCTCCCTGACCCTGTGACTTTCTGTGTCCCCCAAGTGCAATGAATCTTTGTCACCTTGCTTCTGTGCCTGAGATTTAACCGCCCTCTTTTCGTTCTGTCACTGCCTGGCTGAATGATGGGGTATCTGACAGGGCAATCTGGTCTCTTCTTCCGGTTCCCAAGTACAAGATGCACCTTCAGGGCTGATGACCCTGTTCATACCCCGGAATGAGGAGTAACTCCCATCAGCTCGCAGGGAAAGACAAGGCTGGGAGATACTGCCCTAAGGGGGAGAGCTTTTGGGGAGAGCCAGCCTCCTAAAGTTAGCCCATGTCCTGACCCGTGTCCAGTATCCCCCCAACAGACCCAGGCGACAATATCTTCTGGCTCCTCTGTTCCACATCGGCTCACCAGGCGGAGGAGGGGACTCCAGCCAAGCAGAAGGCAGCACGTGGTTCCTGGCTTTGGCCCTCTGTCAAGATTCCTTCCAGTCCACTTGCTCCCTGGTTGCTTTTTTTTTTTTTTTTGCGGTACGCGGGCCTCTCACTGCTGTGGCCTCTCCCGTTGCGGAGCACAGGCTCCGGACGCGCATGCTCAGCGGCCATGGCTCGTGGGCCCAGCCGCTCCGCGGCATGTGGGATCTTCCCGGACCGGGGCACGAACCCGTGTCCCCTGCATCGGCAGGCGGACTCCCAACCACTGCGCCACCAGGGAAGCCCTCCCTGGTTGCTTTTAATCAGTCAAAGCCCAGTGTTCCAGATGAGAAAGGAGCGGGGAGGGGAAGAGGCTAAAACTCTGTTCAAGTTAAAGCGGGATTTACTGTAATTGGTTGTTCATGCTGACTTCCAGCACAGTGCCTCATACACTGTGGCTCAAATTTAGTATTTCTCATCCATGTCTCATCAAAGCCGGACAGTCCCTGAGTCTCTTTTCATTTCCACAGAACCCTACTTTGGTGGGAGCGTGGCAGGGCGGGGAGGCAGGGGTTCAGTCTGGTAAGTGACTCTGGGCTCAGGGATTAACGCTGGTTAAGTATTACTGTACTTCCCCTGCCCCGTAAAGTGGTACGGTAGATAACTTTTGGTTTGGGCTGGCTGTGCCCTGAGTCACCTCTGGGAATTACTTCTTCCACATACCAGAAGCTGTTAGTCGAGGTGCGTGCCTGTCCCTGGCCCAAGGTCAGGCACTCAGATTTTTTGAGGTTAGTCAGATCTGCCTTCCCTGGAATCCGAAATTGGAGCAAAGTCATCAAAAGACAGAATCCAATTGGAGGTCATTCCTTATTCACAGCAGTGTGCCCAGGTGACACTGGTGAGGGATTCTTGTGTCTTAGACCCTTCATTCTGTGCTGCTTCCTGCCCATGAAGTTCCTGTCCATTTTGTCCTGGTTTCTGAGCCTGGTTTCCTAGCCATTGAGAAATTAGCTATTTTTCCAGTAAATTCCCTTTTGGTGTAGATTAGCCAGGGTTGGTTTCTGTTGCTTACCACCCAAGGAGCCCTAATTCACACGCACAATGAACCTGGGTTTCTGAGCATCTCTTAAGTCACACTTGGTTTCAGAATGTTGCCCCAAAGTTGAAGCCAGGGAAGTCTTTTCATTTACCCAGACTCCACAGTAATCATCTCCCAGCATCCATCTCTTTAGTTGCCAAGCCCATGCTGGTTATTAGCTGACTATGGTTTCTAACCTGCCTTTTGGTTTCTTGCAGTATTCTTTTACTCAGTTCAGACTGGGCCAAATCTTTCCACCCCGTACCTGGGGAACAGACTTGCTTCCCACGTGTTCTGCTCCTTGATGCTCCTCAAACACACACTAGGGAAATGCAAACTGGGACAATACTTTTGCAAACCAAAATTGCAAAACCATAATCAAGAGCTTTTAAAACATTCTTTCTTTCTGAACTAGTAATTCAACTAATTGAGGACTTTATCCTAAGAAAATTTTCAGAGAAGCAGAAAGATGACTAAGCATATTTATTACATTATTATTTTGTAGTAGCCCAAACTTGAAGACAACTTAAATGTCTAGCAGCAGGGAAATAAACCATGGTCTGTTCATATGATGATTTGTGATACACCCATTCAAAATCAGTTTTGTGGAATATTTAATGCTATGAGGAAACTCACACTATCTTGTGTACCAGGTGTAAAAAAACCAGGACACAAACCTGTAAGTACGGAATCATCTCAACCCATTTTATTCAAATTGGGAAGGACTGCACCAACATATTAGCAGTGGTTATCTCTTCATGGTTTAGTAGGAAACCCTCTGAGGTAAGAACTATGTCTTACTTAAAGTTATAGCTCTAATTCCTAGCTCAGGTCCAGTCATATAGCTTGCCTGGTGAAGTAATGAGGAAGTTTCTTTTTATTTTTGCATAATTTTCATTTCTTTTAAGTAATGAATGTGCATGCATGTCAAATCAGAAAAAAAAACATTTTAGGCAATAAAGCTTCAGTGCATGAGGTTCATTGAAATCCTATTCATGCTTTAGGGTCCACATGGCAGTTTTAAAACATGGTAACAAATATTTGATTGCTCCTTCTTAAGAGAGGTGGGGTCTGTGTCTCCTCCCTTTAAGTGGGACTGCTTCAACCAAAGGGCATAGTGGCAACGATGTTCTGTGACTTCTGAGGCTGTCATAAAAAGCCATGCAGTTTCTGCCACATGCGCTGAGGGTACTTGATACTGATGCCCTGAAGTGCAGTGGCTGCCATTCTGGAGAGGGCATCTAGGGTGCTCTGGTCGGCATTCCGGCTGAACCTGTCCTTCATTCCAGGCGCCAGGCACATGAGTGAAGAGCCACCTTGGAAGTAGATGCTTCCAGCCCCCTGTTGTTTGAGTCACTGCTGGCCAACTGGGGTCCAGACACTATGGAGCAGAGACAGGCTGTCCAAATTGTGTCTCATCCAAACTCCTGACCCACAGACTTCCTGAGCATGATAAAATGGTGACTGTTTTATGCCACTAAGTTTGAAGTGGTTAGAGAGCAGTGGATACAAAAACATTTCTCCTTAAACTCCCTCTTTGTGAAGCCTTTCCTGATCCTTCCTGTCCTTCCCATAATTCCATGTCCTAAATTAAAATTAGCCATTCCTGTTTTCCAAAGCCCTTCTCTATACCTATATCGAAGTACTGACTCATCTTGCCTTTGGCTTTCTCCAGATGATGAGTTCCTTAAGGGAAGCAACTGTGTGAGTCACTTTTGCATCCTCAGGGCAGTGTCCAGCACATGGAATTTAACTGATGGTCCTTCTATTCCTTTTTCTATCAGTATAATGCACAAGAGAGACAAGAATTGACAGAGAAGCCAAATTTGGTGTGTGCCTCAGGCTTTCCTGGAGTTCTGGCTATCTCCATGCTTCTGGGCTGCAACTCAGTGCAGGAACGGGATGCACTGGGATGGCACTATGCCTGTAAACCATCCCGGTTCTTAGTTTATCAGGCTGCCATAACAGCGGGGTGACTTAAACCACAGAAACTTATTTTCTCACAGTTCTAGAGGCTTAAAGTCCAAGAACAAGGCATTGGCAGGTTTGGCTTCTTCTGAGGCCCCTCTCCTTGGCTTGCAGATGGCAAGTCTTCTCACTGTGTCCTCACATGGTCTTTCCTCCATGCATGCACATTCCTGGTGTCTCCTCTCTTCTTTTTTTTTTTTTCTTGCGGTACGCGGGCCTCTCACTGTCGTGGCCTCTCCCATCGCGGAGCACACGCTCCAGATGTGCAGGCTCAGCGGCCATGGCTCACGGGCCCAGCCACTCCACGGCATGTGGGATCTTCCTCGACCGGGGCACGAACCCGTGTCCCCTGCATCGGCAGGCGGACTCTCAACCACTGCGCCACCAGGGAAGCCCTCCTCCTCTTCTTATAAGGATACAGTCCTATTGAATTAGGGTCCCACCCTTATGTCCCCATTTCTTTTTTGCAGTCTCCAAATCCTGTTATAATTGAAATTGGGGCTTCAACATATGAATTTAGGGTTGGGGAGAACACAATTCAGTCCATAACACAGTGGATTCTTACACTCCCTGTAGTTTACACTCCCTGTAGTTGTAGATGTCAGTGAAAAGAATGAATGAGCTCAGTGATCTACATTCTACCCACAAGTACTTTCCTGGCTGTAAGTTCAGGCTTATGCTGTTCTTGCTCCCATATCCCTTTACATGATGACCTGCTTAGGGGACAGACGTCTGTGATAACTTGTCCTTCTCCACAGCCAATGGCAAGATCTGATCTCAGGTAGCTTTTGTTTGTTTGCTTGTTTTCTGTTTGGTGCCCAAGGAAACCACAGACAAATCTTCAGTATAAGGCAGTGCTGACTGCAAAGTGACGCACGACATGCCACTGTGTACAAGTGGGTGCTCTTCTGTTGCAACCTGGTCAGTTTACAATAGCTGAATAAACAGCATCTAAAAAGGGGCTTGGGAGGGAAGCTGTCATCAGCAGTCGGAGGATGATTTAAGGACATGCAGGAATGCCAGGAGCTAGGGTGACTGGCAGCTAGTCTTCAGAACTTTTCTTCGCAAATTAATTCCTAGCAATGTCTTTTTTTGTCAATCTCTGTTTTATTGTTTTATATCACATTCCAAAAATGAGAGAGAGAGAGAGAGAGAGAGAGAGAGAACACAATCTTCTACTGAGTTGAATTGGACTTGGAACTATTTTACATCCATATCTGTGAGCCACAGGTGCTGAATCAGGCATGGAGCAAATATTCAAGGTCATACACTTGCCCTTTGCAATTCAAATTAAAGGGCACCTACCTTGCAATTTTTGCCCTTGTTTTCAGCTGGTCTTTGTCATAGTACCTCACTGTCAAACCAACCCTCTCCCCACTCCTCCTCCCACCTTACTCTCACCTCTTAAGGAATGAGAAAATGTTTCTTCTTCTGATTCACGCTATCACTAATGCATGCTCCACAAGAATCAATCAGCTTTCATTTTCACATAATGTAGTATGTTTACAATTACCAACCACCCTGACTGCATGGAGTGTTCTAATATTATAAAGTTCTTTATGTGAAAATCAGTTCTGCAATACATTTTTATCTGCCAGTTGAAATTGGTAAGAATTTTGTTCCAGTCTGTAAGAAGGCTTTATCCCTGCTCAGCACTATAAAGCCCTCAAGATTTTATCTTTCTTGAATTATCTAAAGGTAGGAAGAGATTCAATTTGTTAAGAGTCCTTGTTTTTGACACAAAGACAAATATCTGCTCCTGAGCTATACTTCACAAAGCAATGATTCATTTTAAAAACCTCTCAGGATCATGAATTCTCCAGATAGAAAAAATGAACCTAAAAAAATGAACCTAAGTCTTGCTTTCTTCATTAATTTTAGTATTTTCTCTCTCTGCTGCTTCACTTTAGAAAAGAGGTATAATTACTATCTCTATGAGTCAGACTCGTTGCCCAGCACGTTAGAAAATTAAAAAATATTTTCCTCACATCACACCACAAAGTGAGGCCATTGTTCTCATGCAGTTGCTGATGTTCATTCATTTGCCAAAATGACTATATTGGAGGCTTTAAAAGCCATAGTGATAATGAAAAACCATGACTAGAGACTTTTCCAAATGCCAATACATAAAGATAGTAACATGAACTTGATAAACTCTGATTTTCATTCTTCTTAAATTATTCGTAGATCAATAAGGGAGAGTCTGTTTCTCCCAGGCATGACGTAGCAGCAGATGCAGGCAGTTCAGAGTTGTCTTCTTAAACCATACCCCAGGTAGTTACTTAGGGGTTAGGTATGGAATTCAGTCAATGCTAATTACAGAAGGAGACTCAGTATGTGTGAATATGTTATTGACGTAAGAGATTAAGGGATAATTGTAAGTAAGGAAAACTGATGTCATGACATAAAAACTATCCAGCTCAGGAAGGAGCAGAATATAATAAAATATCTTTACACAGTCCATTTCTTGCCTAAATGCTGTATAAAGAGATAAAGGTCAAAATACTCTCGTTTTTTGGATAACAAATGTAGTTAGTGTTTGATCCCAATGCCAAACAAAGACCACTTAGATCATCACTTCTTTCAACTCTGCCATGCTTTTCATGACTTCAAAAGGTGTTTCTGTACAGACTAACATGGAATTTACTTTGAATGAGAAATACAGGCTGCACAGTCACAGATTGTTTGGGGTAAGCAGGAGAGCTCTGCTAATACTCTCACCCAGCCCAGCGAATAGGTAGCATGTCCAGGCCTTTGCCATGTGCACCGTGGGGGAAAAGCAAATGAGATGGTGCATGCCCTTGGCCAATGGTGATAGTAAGTGAAACAGAGTTTGGAAATGCCTCCAAAGTGAGGGATGCTGTTACTAATTTTTGTCTTAATCTAGGCTTTTTTGATTAAACGTATTTTTTATATTCTTCTTTTCCTGAAGCCATGAATCTATACTGAATGAATTAGTGGAGAATTCATTCAACAGGCAATATGTAACTTATGTTCTTCACCTCTTAAAGAAATTTCTTTTTTGATCCATTTCTTTGTAAATAATTATGAGTTCAACAGTTTATTAATGACACAGTCATTGGAGCTCCTGGGGTTCATTCAAAATGTGTTGGAGAATTGTTTAGAAGCGATTTGAAATCAGGTAACCAATGCTTTGTGGTCAAACACTGACTTGTTATCTGCAGAAAAGCAGGTTTTCATCTTCCTCTCTTTTTACAGTATTTAATGCAAGAAATTAACTATCTGGTACAGATGTTTCTTAATTTATCACCTCAGCATAGTGATTAGCACAAAGAGCTTAATAAATCTTTGTTGAATGAATGAATGAAGAGAAATAACATAAAGTTAAAAAGTATGGATAATTTTACTTAAAAATCAGCATTTCTTTACAGGATTAATTTTAGAGAGCAATGTTTGTTCTAATTTGCTATGGACTAAAAATAACCAAAAAATCAAAATAAATAAAATATATCCTGGGTATTTTCCAAACAGAAAAATATATTCTACATTAAACACTATATGGATTTGCTTCTCCCAGAAGCAGATGACTGGAGGAAATTTCTAGCTTTAACTTCTTATATTACAAAAAAAGAGAAAGGTGGTCATTGGAATAATGGTAAATGAGGCCACTTTTGTTTCTATCCTTTGGTTCCCAGACCTCTGTATTCTTCTGACACAGTGCTTTATAGAGGTCTTCAATTCAGCACATATACTGCGGGGAGGGGATGTCCCCCCATCTCCACAGAATATTTACTGCCTTTAGTTTGCTGAACTAGATATGCTAAAAGATTTACCCAGTGAAAACAACCAGAATGCTAGACAAAATAACAAAGAAAACACTTTTTAAAGGCATCAACAGATGGCACAGAAGTAAGGAATCTGCAGAAATCAAAAACAAGACAGAAGTAGCGACTTCGGGAGAGGAGAGCCAAAGCCAGCTCTCTCAATATTTCTGCCAAAACCTGGAAACCTTGAACTTTTGGGAAAATGTTTGATAGTGGAGGGGAGGAGATGAAGCCTTTGGGCCCATGCAAAATTGGAAGTTTTATAGGAGACTCTCAGATAAAGCTGGAATCTCAAAGGGCTTTACCTTCAGTTCAAAGGATGAGTAAAAAATAACCTGCTATGCAGGAGACAGCCATGCATCTTGATTTGATCTTTATGCTGGAGGAGAGTGGGATGAATTCTCACCTGAGAATCTGTACCTGCAGCCTGGCCCTCATGTGGCTTTTTGTATGAATTTATTTTATCTGCATCTGAAAAGTTGAAAGAAGAGAATTTTAATATAAGTGCTCCAAGAATGTTTGTATAATCAAGAGCAAAGGCAAATCTTTTATGGAAGAATGCAGTCTGTACCCAGGTCTCAAAGAATTCCTATAGATAAAGTTCCAAGGAACTTAAGCTCACATAAAAACACACACAGGCATATTCTGCCCTTCCCCCCACCCCACACAAGAAAATAAATCACCATGAGCGAGAACCAGCAGAAACAGGCAGAAAAATCAGATCCGTAAAGACGATCAGACACAATATAAAATAAGCATGTTTGGTATGTTTAAAGAAATGAAAAGTTTGTGAACAAGGAATAAGAGAAGTTTTAAAAAAAATCTAGCAGATTGGAGAAAAATTGAGTGAAACTTTTAGAATGGAAAACTGCTTTATGCAGAAAGATTATGAGGCCAAATGGAGGAAAGTCTGAGATGCAAGAACAAATGGTGAGCAAAGAAATTGACGAACATTGACTACATACAACAATAATAGTCATGTCTAATTTGTGAGGTTAAACAAACAAGATAGAATTCAAATATGGTCAAAATATAATATAAATTGGAACACTGTGAAAGTTGTAGTTATAATATTGTAAGGTACTTGCATTGTTTGGGTGAAGCATCAAGAGATTAAGCATGTTAAAATGTCTGGGTAACTCCTGGGACTTCCCTGGTGGTCCAGTGGTAAAGAATCTGCCTTCCAATGCAGGGGACGCGGGTTCGATCCCTGGTCGAGGAACTAAGATCCCACATGCCACAGGGGAACTAAGCCTGTGCACCACAGCTACTGAGCTCGCATGCCTCAGCAAGACAGCCCACGTGCTGCAAACTGCAGAACCTGAGAGCTCTGGAGCCCACACACCACAACCAGAGAGAGAAAACCCGCACGCCACAAGTAGAGAGAAGCCTGTATGCCACAATGAAGACCTGATGCAGCCAAAAAGTAAAAAATAAAATAAAATAAAATATTAAAAAAAAATGTCTGGGTAACTCCTAAAAATAGTTGTAGAGAGAATTACTTCCAAAGGGACAGAAGTAGGGCGTAATGGTGGGAATAAGAAAAAGAAACGAAAAAAGAAAATCTGTTCAGAAGATGGCAAGTAAGAAAAAAAGAGAGAGAGAGAGTGGAAAGCACATAATAAGATGGTAGAAATACATCAAAGGAAGAAGAGCAAAGACAGAGTCTTAAGATACTTTGCTCCAAAACAAAACAATGGGAGTCCATACACACTCTAAAATGTTCATTCACTCTATAATTTCATACTGTTAACAATGAAAAAAGAGCATAAATGACTTTTGAGAACAAAAGGCTTTAATTTCAACTATCTCAAGTACAGTAGTAGTTCAGCATATCAGAGACCATTCAGCTTATCAGAGACCAATGTTTCCCATAACAGGGCTTTTAATGGGATATCGGAAGGGGCTGCATCAAGGCCTTCTGTTTTATATTAACTTTATTTAAAGTTAAAAGAAACTTTAACTTTTGAAGATCTATGTCTCAAAAATGGACTTTTATAGACAATTTTTAGGAGCACTTTTATGATTACTAAATGTAGAACATGTTTTTATTCTTATAAATTTTGACCTTTGTCTTTATCTGAAGAGTTTTATCTTGTGAACAGCTGTATAATTTGTTATTTCTCTCTCCTTCTGTACCAGTCTTAATACTCTTTTTCTCCTTTGTCTGTGTTTAAAAGAAACTGCTTTTTTAAGGCTATAGCTAGGACACCATATTCTAGAAATAAATCAGGAAGCACAGGACCTAAAGACTTAATATAGAAAATGACATATTTTAAAAAAAGAAATGTGAGGCCTATAATATTTTGCTTCTACAGGATGCTAAATCACTTCCTAGAGGGGCCTCATAAGATTGTGCAGTAGATCTTTTCTTAGGTCTGTTTTGTTATTTCCTATATGCTACTTTCTTTCCTTTGTTCTGTAATGCTTTTTTCATAGCTTCTAAGCTGTTTCTTCCTTCCTTCTTTATTTTCTGCCTTCCTTCTTGATTGCCCACTCTCAAATGAAGCTAGATCTTTATTTCAACAGATAGGTTACAGAGACATCTCTCAAGTTTGCTCTGGAATGAGGGTAACATCCCTTCTCAGAGACAAAACTTGGGAGTGGGGGGGAAGGTGATGTACCTGGTCCCTGGCCCAGTTTTCAGCTTACAATGCCTATTTGCCAGTCCAGGCGTTGTCACTTCCTAGCTGTGTAACTTGGGTGAGCTGCTTAACCTCTCTATGCCTCAGTTTTATCATCTGTAAAAGGAAGCTAATAAATATGTCAACCTCATAGGGTTTCTCGGAGCATTAAATGAAATACTTTTAAAGCCCTTAGTATTGTACATTGCCCATGATAAACAATAAATATCTGCTATTATCATTTTCTTTATTAATTATTGCTACTGCTACTGCTACTGCTACTACTAGTACTAAACTGTTGTTACTGCTGCTACTGCTACCCCTACAAGTACCATCAGGTGTATTTCTCTACCTGGCTGCTCAGCCTCTGTTATGCTGATCCACTGCTATTTGAGAGAATCCCACTTCCTAGGGTACAGTGCATCACTGCCCATCTTTCCCTCCTCACCACCACTCAGACACGATTCCTCTTTTCTTTTAGGAATGGCCATCTCAGAATGTTCCCGGCAAAGTAGCTTGGGTGCCTTGAGGGGCAGCACCCATGTGGCACAGCAATGGGGGGGCCAGGCTCTTGCTCTGACTTGGTTGTCTGTGTGCTGTGCGTATGTGACATTTCCTTTTCCATCACAGGGCTTTTAATGGGATATTGGAAGGGGTTGCATCAAGGCCTGTTAGATGCCATGCCATTTTACACTGGAAATCTACTTTCTGCTTTTAAACCAGGGACACAAAGTGTGGGCATAAGCCTGATGCCTGTGAAGACCTCCTCTTTCACCAGGCAAGGAGGACTCCATGCTTTTTTATTCATGCCCTTTTGGTAATGAACGAAAACCCCTCAATCTAACCTGCAACGAGACCCTGATCCTAACCTGCGTTGACTCAAGGAGTATAATAGCCTCATTTTTACACACATTTAGATAAGTTAGAAGATCTGAGGTAAATTATTCCCTCAGGAGTACTAGGACTAAATCCAAAGGCAGCCAAGGAAAACTGCTGAGACAACATTCTCATCATATTTTCAGGAAAGTTCAGAACCTTTACAAGAAGAGCTGTCCTGAAACTCATGATATTACATTTTAGAGTAAGGTTTGTATTAAACGTTTAATGACTGAGTTTCAATACTGTACGAATATACAATTTCTTCATTAAAAGTTTAGCTGCTTTTACACTAAGGAAGGTCAGAAGAGGCGTAAACAACAAAAATAAATAAATGGACAGTTCATAAAGATGTTGTGGTTGAAATACAGTCAGGATCATATATTCAGTCAGGTCACATGCCCTCAGACCCAGCCAGATGCTCACCCTTTCTGGTGTCTTTCCAACATCTGTCCCAATCCTGGAGGGGCTGGATGGTTGCAGAGACTCTGGGCATCTGGGGGTCATTGATAATTAAAGAGTGCACCTATTAAGTTAGTATTAGAAACATTTGGGACATCGGTAATTAAAGTAGGAATAGCAATATAGATTCTATATATATATACTATTGAAATGCATTATTACCAGTTTAAAACATCAAATTACAGATGTTTTGACAAACATTTTCAAGGGCCTTTAATACATAAGCAAAATAAATTCTCATATTGGTTGTATGCCTATATTTGATCATAAATAATAAAATCAAAACATGGAAAAATATCTCTTTCCATCAAATAGGGCCATCTTTCCCTACCAATATACTGTGTCCAGGGCACAAATGGTAAAAACAAGTATAATCTCTTTTCCCCAAGTTAATGTAATGTACATATCGAGAATTTGACGACATTAACAATTATTGGCTCAGAGTTTCAACCACGTAGTTACAAAGAATTTAAGCCCTCCCTGACCCCAAACTTGATCTTTGTGTCTCACGTTTCTCTTCACTGCTTCTCCTACTGCTGCCAGCTGGATATTGAAGGAGAACTTTTTCTTCTTGGTGATTGCAGGTCTGCCTTACACTGCATAAAGTGGATGGGCTTGGTCGGTTCTGGGGTCTCTCCGGTTAACAGTATATTAAGAGTTCCATGGGGACATGGTCGCAGAGAACCACAAGGACCCCACTGATGCTGCACTCAGAAATTTCCTCTTCTGTGATCTGGGCTCATGACCAGAAGAGGCAGGAGGTTGCTCCCAGGTCCTCTCCTTGACATTGGGAACTCTTGGGTGGAGGCAGGCCCAGGGAGGGGAGCCCAGCCTCTGTCTTGGATCTGAGGTCTGGGAGTCCAACCCTCTGACCTGAGGTACCCTACTAAGTTATGCCCAGAAGGTCTAATGCTTCAATGCAAACAAGATTCTGGTTGACTTGACTTGCTAAGTTAGAACAGTGGCCTTTAACATGGAGTATGTGTACCCCAGGGGTACTTGAAGGGGTTGATGATCTTAAGTTCATAGAGCTTCCTGGATTTCCCTAACTTATAAATATTCCTGTTGAAATAAAGTGTCATGCTAGAAATGATATTTTAGTCCACGCTAGGATTTTCTGAGTTCACATACAAGTAGATTGTAGCCATGGGAATTAGACAATTTTGGACTGATGGGTCTCTTTTTTTTATGCCTTGGCTTTGTCAAAGTATGCATTTGGACGACAGTCTCATGAAAGCAAGGCGAAAATAACACTAGTAAGAAAGGCTGACTGTTAAAAATTCCCCTTCCTGCAATGCATTTAAATATAAGCAGCTCTTTTCAGGTCTTCTTTTTTTTTAAAAAAAAAAAAGATAAATAAATAATTTATTTATTTTTGGCTGTGTTGGGTCTTCGTTGCTATGCGCGGGCTTTCTCTAGTTGAGGCAAGCGGGGGCTACTCTTCGTTGCAGTGCGTGTGCTTCTCATTGTGGTGGCTTCTCTTGCTGCAGAGCACGGGCTTTAGGCATGTGGGCTCAGTAGTTGTGGCTCGAGGGCTGTAGAGTGCAGGCTCAGTAGTTGTGGCACACGTGCTTAGTTGCTCCACGGCACGTGGGATCTTCCTGGGCCAGGGCTCGAACCCATGTTCCCTGCATTGGCAGGCAGATTCTTAAGCACTGCACCACCAGGGAAGCGTCTCAGGTCTTCTTGATATTTGTCCCCAGGACACTTCCTTGTCTGAAAAGAAAAGAAACTTTAAATAGCAAAGCAGTATAGGTTAGTGTCATTAATTATTTTAAATGTAATTAGAATGTTTTCTTAGACTATCAAAATTTTGGAGATATAATAGATAAACTTTCTATGACATCTTTCCACTTGGCACTTATTATTCTATGAAGTAGTTAAAACAATTTTTTACCAGATACTGTTTCAAATGTTTATTATAATACAGTAAAATCCTCATCTTATTTCATCATAAAATGTTTAATATTTTCTACATCCTACTAATAAAAAGTAAGTAAGATCCTATGTACAGATCAATTATTTTTGACTACATGTACCTTCTTTTTCATTAAATGTATAGAGAAACATTAGATATTGATTCATGGTATCAAGAAATGCATTGTCAGCAAAACTTAACTTTTATACTTATTTGTCAAAATTTATAAGATATTTATGTTATTTTTAATAGTAGTATATTAATAACTGTAGTAACAACTCAATCCAGAAGAACTTTGTAAAGTTATGTACATGCTTTTGTAGTAATTTAATATGATAGGAGAGCAATGAAAGGTTTACAATTATAAAAATATATTAAAGTAACAGTTTTAGTTTTAAATGTCCATATTTATAATATACTGGTTATCATTACAATATCCTTTGCAACTATTTATATTTATGATGAAATGTTTTAGATGTCAATCTAAAAATGTGCAAGAGGTATATATTTAAAAAAATTTTTTTTCAGGGTACATTGGCAAAAATATTGACCAACACTTCTGGAGGGAACATGTGTATTAAGTCCTTACCTAATCACTGCTATTAAATAAGGTAGTGGATTCTTTTCTCCCTAACTTCACCTCTTCTCACTAACCTCAGTTCTATACTGAGTACCATGTGCCCCTTGGAAGAATAAAAAGATTCTAACTTTGAGATCCCATGAGATCCCAGCTTAAACGTCAACCATTTAAAAAGTCTAGTAATAGGGCTTCCCTGGTGGCGCAGTGGTTGAGAATCTGCCTGCTAATGCAGGGGCACGGGTTCGAGCCCTGGTCTGGGAGGATCCCACATACCGCGGAGCAACTAGGCCCGTGAGCCACAACTACTGAGCCTGCGCGTCTGGAGCCTGCGCTCCGCAACAAGAGAGGCCGCGATAGTGAGAGGCCTGTGCACCGTGATGTAGAGTCGCCCCTGCTTGCCACAACTAGAGAAAGCCCTCGCACAGAAACGAAGACCCAACACAGCAAAAATAAATAAATTAATTAATAAACTCCTACCCCCAACATCTTAAAAAAAAAAAAAAAGTCTAGTAATAGAAAATGGAAACCTGGCTGCCTTGGGTTTTAAGAAATTCTGCTTTAAACGAAAGAAGTAGTCACTTGAATCTTGACAGTAACCTTTATTCCCTAGAAATTTAAGGTTCCAGATAGGAAATTACAACTGTAGAACTCATTCACTTTAAGAAGGCAGAAGGCAGAAGGTGTCTCTTTAGATTAATGTGTTAGACCACATCAAGCTCACTTGAGAGAAAGGTGGATGTATCTTTCCATGGTGCCCGATGCAAAGCCAGATGTTCGTATTTTTCAGAAAACAAATATATTTCCAATGTTAAGTCATATGAAAGCCTCTACTTAAAAGTGCTTCAATGTTCTAAATTATATGTCTGTCTAATTCTTGGGTTTGAATTATTATTATTTATGAGAATTAATAGTAATAACAAATAACCATACACGTTAAATAACAGCAGTAAGCATGTTAATAAAAAGTATTCAAAACTTTTTAATGGCAAATGAATTCAATCCCTTTCACTATTTTCTGGATTCAAAAAGATTAGAGAATATGGCCACCCTGTGGTATAATGAGATGAGCTGACTTAATGCTCACAGACAAGTGAGCATAGTGCCTTACTGTGTTAAATACAGATTTTGAAATTGAGAATCTGAATCAAATACCCATTCAGTTCTACCTTTAAAATAAACTGATCTTGGTGTAATACTGCAAGTTACTGTTTTATATTTAAGTGACTGAGAACTACTTTCAGGGGGAATAATGATACTCTAATATTTCCTTCATAATTCTAAGAACTTATCTAAGTATCCTGTTTCACAAGCCTCAAAAGAAAACCAGTATTGTCGAATTTTCTTTTGGGAATCAGACATCCAAATATATATCATTATGAGATTAAAATGTAAGGTTATTCAATGACTTGCCAATGATCAAAATGGAAGTATTTCTACTGGATTTTTTTTTTTTTTAAATAACAAACCTCTAGTTCTTTTCAGGCTCAGAAATTTGGGTGATGATATAAGCTATTTATGAATATTGGCTGAATATTGATTTCCTTTAATTCACTAGTTTTCCTGGAGAGTTACAGATTCACAGTCAATAGGCAAAGAAGTAGAATTGAGTGCACTGGAAGCTGAGATGTTGAATGGGTCCACAGGATGTGGGTGGCGGTGGTCTCAGATTAGGCATAAGGGAACCGAGTGTGGCAAGGCAATTTCCATCTAACACTAACACACAGCTCTTAGAGGTGGTATACGCCAGGGGCAACGGCACCACTGTGAGCAGTGATTCTCATACTTTAACATGTATAGGAACCACCTGAGGGTCTCATTAAAATCTGATTTCATGCAGCAGGTTTGGGTGCGAGCCCTGATAGTCTGCATTTCTAACAAGCTCCCAGGAGACACTGATCCTGCTGAAGCACTTTGAGTAGCAAAAATTTAGAGCACTGATACTGTTCTTCCAGTGTAGAAATGAGATGTGTGGCCAAGAGTTGGAGGCCAAGGCTCTCTTGTCAAGTCAGCTGTTAAGCAACTGTAAGAATGGAAAATTATTCAACATTTAAGGGACCTATTATCTCCTTCTGTAAAATTACAGGTCTGGACCAGAGGATGTGTCAGGTCCCTTCAGAACTATAAAATTTAAGGACTTTAAGATAATCTTTATTTTTATTTTGGCTGCTATCTTCTGTATTTTCCCTCATAAATGGTAAGCAAAAGTCGGAAAGAAGTTTATTGCATTGTATCACTCCCAAAGCTCACCACTGAGTTGTGCTTTGCATTCTTTGAGCCAAGATGATAGCTATTTTTAATGTCCATTTCCACATTCTTCTCTCATAATTCTTAGAACACTATTCAGATTTGTAGTTTGCTTTAAGGAGAATTCTTATGAATACTGAATCTGTGGGTTAGTTATCTGTTGCCCAAATGAAAAAGTAGTTCCTATGATTTCACATTTTCAGAGAAGCTGTAATATTCTTAAATAAAGGGTGATCCTTTAATTGGAACCAATTTCGTACACTGCACCCCTGCTAAGTGGCAATGGCTGGTAATGGTTTCAAAGTGCATTTAACAGGGAACAAATTCTTTCCCTTCTCTGAATAGAATTTGAGTCAGCTGCTTCCTGTTTATTCCCATTATCAGCATCTTTATTCAGAATTTCATTAACTCTTGTTTGGACTACTTTACAAATATACCGATTGGTGTTCCACCTCCAGCCTTTTCACTCTATAATTATTCTAATACAGCCCTGCCAGAGCTGTGTTCCCAAATTTCAACAAAGTGCATGCCACTTCTAAGTCAAAATCCTGCTATGGGCTCTTATTCAACACCTCCAAGCTCTGGGGTCAACCTACCTTTTTCAGGTTCCCACTACTTCCCTTCACCAAGTATTTTCTACATATCTATGACTCTGTTTATACATGTCCTCTACCTGGTATACCTTCTTCTATAAAACCCTCCTCCATTCTTCAAAACCTATTGTAAATTCCAATTATTGCTTAAAGTGTTCCCTGATTCTTCCATCAAAAAGTTGAACTCATATAACACCTTGTTTTTGATTCTCTTCCCAACACCTGCTGCCCTATATTATAATCTCTGTATACACTTCCTCACTGCCCTCTATTATACAATTCTTGGGCATCTGTAGTACATCTTAATTATTGTTGTAACTTTCACAGTGCTTTTTCAATTCTCCATATCTGTTGAAGAAATGAGTGAATATATAATATAGTCTAAGTATTAAGGCTATATTATGAGGGTAAGGGGTTTTTAGTACATTTTTTACTCACTTAATGGATATAAAGCCTTGTACTATATAAATGCTAGAGCAGAGAGAAAACTTTCAATTTTCTGGATCATGGTAAATATTGCCATAGGATAAGTGTGTTTCAGATTCAACTATTGTTAAAATGTTTTATCTGTTAATTCAGAATATACAAAGATGATATAATTTATATTTCAGATTCTAAAGATGCAACACAATTACACTGGCCTTACAATTTATTATTACACAGGGTTAATATTTTCAAAAGAAAAAGTAGAATTTCTTCCTTAAGATACCACAGACACTGCCTTAGGAATGCTTCCATTATTGTCTATCATGGTCTGGGATCATTAAAGGTGCCCTGCGCAAGTTACAGTATACACTAATTATTATCTTAAAACAGGAAAGTAAAAAAATCCATAATTACTGTGGGATTTGTGAACTTTGGACACACACCAAATTGATTTCCCGTGCTCAATAAGACTCAACATGATGGTTCGGAATTTTCAGCTACAGAGAATTAACCCTTTTAGGGTACTAGGTTGATCTATAAGTGCAATATTATAATCATCATAAGAACTTTAAAAGATAAAGCTTGAGAAAACTTGTTGCATAATCAAAAAGAAATTGGCTATAATCTGTAATATTACAAAAACTTTTCGACTAATAGAACATTAAAAGATCTTAGCTAACATAATTTTCAATATTAATTTCTCTTCCAGTCAATTCTATTGCCAGAAAATATAACTTTTAAGTAGTTCTGACTAACTATAGTCATTTAATTCAATAAACTTTTATAAAATAGTGCTTGAGAAATCTGTTAACTACAGAAAAATTCCCCCATCTTTGTCTACCAATCTAAGTTTAAGAAAAGAAACAAATAGTATTATAATGTCCTAAGGAATATTTTCTATGCGATTCTTTTCTTTTGACACCTAAAAATTCTTCCACTGAAGTCATGGAAAATGTATGTCTTATAGGGAAATTAAAACTATTAGACTTAATATCCATTATATGCATCTGAGAGCCCTATTTTGCCATAATATTCACTGGTTTCTTAACATTCCTGATACTCTTTCATGCCAGGAGTTAATCAGTGCAAAAGTCAAGGAAAGTTTGAATGTGTTCTTAACCCTCAGGTTACATACTCTAATGCTATTCTCTTTTCTAAGTGTCTTTCTTCAAAAGGTATAAGCACACAACCTAGACTGCTTCAGACGGTCTAGGTTGAAATAAATGTAAATATTGTCTCTATGTTTATCCATGGAATTACCTCTCTGACATACGTGTGGAATATCATACAGCCTGACTGCAGATCATGATTCTATTTGCAGAGTGCCTATTTACCAAATTACTCATTGTAAAGGAAGAGTGTAACAACAAACTGAGAAACCAGGTTTTGCAATGGATGGTCTGTATGTCACTTTTGAAAAGCTTATGGGTGACGTTCTTTACAAATTTAAATATGTTCATAATTTAGAAAAAATGTAGCCCCATGGTTCCTGAAGAGAGAGCTGAAATTGCACGACGGTGGAAAAGCACGTATAATACGACAACAAAGACTGTTGCCCAAAATATTCTCCTGTGCTTTTACTAGAGTTTCCACTAGCTTTTGCCATCCACCTTATGTCATGAGTATTTGTAATCTGAACATGCAAACACCAGATCAAAAACACTGAGGTCTGGTGGAGTAGTCTCCAGAGTGTGGCATGAGTACTGCTGGCATTATACAAGATAATTTTAGGGGGTATGTTAACAACATTTTGTATTTTAATAGATACATATTTATCTTAAAGTATATTAAACTCATTACTTTATAATTATTCCTCCTTGGGTCAAGCTTCCTTTTTATATAAATTTAAGTTTAAAAATTGAGTGCATTTAAAGAAAATATTAGGTAACCACAGTGTAGGTGCTTCTGACAAAAGTCATGATGGAGGTTTGGGACTCTGGTAAGCGGAAAAGTGAGGTGGAAAGGTTGGGTTCGGGTAGTAGTGGTTCTGGTTCTAGCTCAGTCACTAACTAGCTGTCCCACCTTAGCCAAGTTAGACTTCTTTGAGCATCTATTCCTTATTTGTAAACAGACTGTTTCTCTTTCCCTCTAAGAAGCCGGCCGAGGCCGCTTGTACAGCCATGGCCAAGATTAAGGCCTGAGACCTTGGAGGCAAGGAGGAGCTGCTGAAACAACTGGAGGACCTGAAGGTGGCGCTGTCTCAGCAGCGCGTCGCTAAAGTGACAAGAGGCGCGGCTTCTAAACTCTCCAAGGTCCGAGGTGCTAGCAAATCCATCGCCCATGTTCTCACCGTCATCAACCAGGAGAACCTCAGGAAATTATATAAGGGCGAGAGGTATAGACCCCTGGAACTGTGCCATGTGACGCCGGCTGAACAAACCCGAAGGGAACCTGAAGGCCAAGTGGCAGCTGCGGAAGGAGCCACACCCACCATGGAAGTGCGCGATCAAGGCCTGAGCATCCAGGCGTCAATAAAACACGAACAAACTGGCAAAAAAAAAGAGAGAGAGATTGTTGGGGTTGGCCTCTAAGATCCACTCCAGCACCACCATTAGATGACGTTATGTTCTCCTGTCAAATGCATTATAAGTATGCCAATCTCTGTAAAACAAAAGCAAGGCATTGTTAAGACTTTATACACGATGTGCTCACTTAAACTAGTCAGGGAAGTTAGTGGCCCTAATGTGGAACTGTTTGAGGTTAAAACACCCTAGATTAGATCAATCCTTTGAAAGATCGGATATAAACTTGATTTTGATTAGTAACTTTACTTTTTTTGCACATGGAAGGGACTCCAAGTACCTTTGGATTCTCTCATCTATATGGTGGCCAAATAGCAGAGAGTTTTATGTGCCATATTTCACACATGTTAGTATCGTTCTAATCTGGGAGTAAGAAGCCTGGATATCTATGATGCAGTCAGATGAAGGATTTGAGTAATATCAGTCATGGAAGAGAAATACACTATTATCAGATGGATAAAATGATAAATAAATACTAGCGTAAGGTTAAGAGTTGTGTTTTAAGAAACGGGAGGAGCCTGAAGCTTTAAGATTACGTAGAATAGCTGGTCTGGTTTCTGGTTTTAATTTTTCACTCTGAAAATAGAAAACATGTTAACAAGATGCCCATTTTCAGGGGTAATACAATTTGAATCCCAAATTAGCACTACGTGCATCTACTAAACTGTCTTGAATTAGTTCTCTACACAATGGCTCCAGAATACTAGTTAAAACCAAAATCTGACCTGGAATACCAAAAAGCATTCAATGCAGAAAATCTCTACCAAGTAATATTTTCATGGCCAGCCTCCTTGTTATCGAAAATAATCTCTATAGTTTGAGAAATAAACCACTTTTTTCTTGAATTGGAGTTTCTGTCCCTTTTTCTAGAGGTTCCCAGACTGTCTTCCTAAAGATTACCTATCATTACTTCTGACCACACTTAAAAAGAAATTAGATTAACCAGTTAGATTGTGAGGTGAAAAAGAGAAAGTTTTGATTATGAAGAACTTTGTGAATATTTGAATAAGCATTTTGAAAATTATCAAATTAAGGATTAAGTCCTTTCATTTTCTATTTGGAATACTAATTACATCTATTTAACCTATTCAGTTCAACAAACAAATGAACAAACACCAACAAAACCAATAAAATCTATTATTATTATTTTGTGGAAGTAGATCTGCTTGTAATAGTGCAAAAAAGTAGAAAAGATGCTATGGGTGAAAAATTTTACCTATGATCTCTAAAAGGGCATATTCATAGAGCACATCGAAACACACAATACATAAATATAGAAATTGGCCCTCTGGAATACCAACAACTTCATTATCTGTTGCAGTTTCAAAGGCCTCTTGGAAAATGTGGTTTCACAATTCTTTAGCTTTTCCAACTGTCTTGTTAAAAATATCTGTAAGTATGCATTCTTAATCTGTGGTAGTAATTTGATCCTTTTCATCCTCGTACAGTGAGTTTCTGGACTCTGGGAAAGACAGGCATGCTGTGTGGAGCTGCTCCTGACTTTGGCTCCATCACTGCTGACTCAGTCTCCTCTGCAGAATGACAGCCAGTCTCTGCCGGGTCTCACTGACTGAAGACGTTCGACCCCGGGGAGGGTGTGGCTGGGGGAGAGTGGGCAAACCTGAGCTGCTGACCCTGCTGGGCTGAGTTGAGGCTGGGGAAGCAGTGGGTTTCGACACTCCGTGCAGGCTGGGGATTTTGATTCTCATTTCGGAGTTCAGTCTTGCGAGCCTCTTCTCTCCCTGACTGCTGCTAGCTGCAACAGAGGAGGTTAGGCTGCCCTGGCTGAGGGAGCCTGGTGATAGGGGTGACCGTCCGCCGAGCTTCCTGAGCTCCAGGAGCTGTTCTCTGGCTTGACTCAAAGCCTCCGTCAGTTCAAAGCGTTCTTCACACTCTCTACGCACTGTTTCCTGAAGAAAAGTGTTCTGCAATGAAAAAAAGGAAAGAAAAAGCAGCCCTAGCTTTAAACAGTGTACATATGGATAGTTACTGGCAATATAAATTGAGAACTGAACTGGAAATCAGAGGTCTGTGTTCTTTGACAGGGACAAATAAGTCAAAAATGCAAATGACCTGTAAAGCTGGAAATAACTTTAAGAGAACATTTGCTTCAACCCTCACAGTTTGCAGAAGAGGAACCAAGAGTCAGGGTCACTCAGATCATAGTGGTGGAGTTGGTGCTAGAACCCAGAATGTCCAATGCCTACTTCAGTGGGGTTTCAACTCCTCTGGGCCTGAGACAGTCTGTCCTGCACGTGTGACGTCTGTAGTTAATATCTGTAGTGCAATTAAGTATGTTATTTTATTTATTTATTTATTTTAAACACATTTATTTATTAATTTATTAATTTTTTTGGCTGTGTTGGGTCTTCATTGCTGTGCACGGACTTTCTCTAGTTTTGGCAAGCGGGGGCTTGCGGAGCATGGGCTCTAGGCGCACGGGCTTCCGTAGTTGCAGCACGCGGGCTCAGTAGTTGTGGCTCGCAGGCTCTAGAGCACAGGCTCAGTAATTGTGGCACACAGCCTTAGTTGCTCTGCGGCATGTAGGATCTTCCCAGGCCAGGGCTCGAACCCGTGTCTCCTGCATTGGCAAGTGGATTCTTAACCACTGTGCCACCAGGGAAGTCCCAAGTATGTTATTTTATAATGAAGGGAAACTGCAGTACGTGACAGATAAAAATTGCTCGAATTATAAAATTGAAAGAATAAAATATATCAGCTCTAGTATTTAGATAATAAAATCAGTAATTTTATGTGATGCTTTCTCAGTAGAACTTAAATATACTGATGATTTTCTCTTTTGTAAGATATATATTGAAATAAAGAACAAAATCTTCTTTGAACTCCACTCAGCAATCATGTATCAAGTTACTAGAAGCTGTAGTGGATACAGTTCCTGCCCTCAAGAAGTTTGCAGCATCATAAGTTTGAGCAGAGCTGCTTTTTATGTCCCCAACATTGGTTGGAGCCAAGGGTGGAAGCTATGAGGGTTAAGAGAAGGAAGAATTTTTTAATAGCCAGAGCTGTCCAAGGATACTCTGAAGGGTTGAATCTCACTTGACTGGGAGGTTTTGGAGCAAATTTAAGCTTCAAGCGTGTGACGAGACTAGAGATCATTGCAACTTCTTCAAATGATGAGACTCTACATTTCTAGTTGAAGAATGATAGCCATCTTTCATCTATGGAATTCATCAAAATTACTTCAAGCCCCGTGGTAAGAATTAGGTCTTGGATCTCCCTAATGTCCTGACATTCATGGCTGCAGGATGTCAAAAAAGAGATTGAAAGTAAACACTTCAAAATGGTATCCAAATAAGTAAACACAATTCAAGTGATTGTGCTGTAGGATTCTTCAGCTGAAAATGACTTTCCATCAGGTTAGCTTGTTTGTAAAAACAGCCAAGGCATTCCCAAGTCTGAGGCTCAGTGGAAAGCATCCTCCTAAGGGCTTACTGACTAATCTGCTGCCAGTGGAACTAAATAACAAAGCATCAGGGAAAGTAGCATCTTCCTGTATTTGAGTTTCTTGTGATTATGGTCAGAACTCCATCCGATTCCAAATTTGGTAATTAAAGTTGCAGAATATGGAGCAATTTCAGATTAACCGTTGTACACTAATATTCTATAAAATCAGCGGCATGTCTGGGTCAAACAAAGCCTCATCATTTACATATATTAGTAATAGACATATGAGCCATATATTCACATTTTTTTTCAAATCATGGGGATTAATTACTTGCTTCCAGTTATTATTATTATTATTATTTTGGAGGAACAGGAGACCAAGGATGGTGTTTGTGGCTTTATCATCTGGTTCTCATTAACTCTTCCTGAAATACTTGTTAAAAAGGCAGGAGATGGAGGGCTAGAGAAGAGGTTAATAAAGTGCCTTGTTAGGTGTCATCTCATTTCTTGCTCCCAACAATTATATTTGACAAAGAAAGACACTGAAGATCACACTGGTATGTAACTTGCTGAGAGTAACCCAGCTTTGAAATGGTGGGGCCCCTGCCTGCCTCCAGAGCCTGGCTCCAAGCTGCCTAGGCCTAAATTAATTGTCTAATTATATCAAGCATGCAGGGGCCATTTTGTTCTAGAACACTGAAGCAAAAAAAACACTAAGACATCACATCTGGTTTTGCCCAACTTTTCTAAACTTAAACTAAACTTTCTTTTAAAAGGATTTTGTTCCCCACTAGTAAACAGGCAAAATGTATTGAATGCATTTTGTTCCCCACTAGTAAACAGGCAAAATGTATTGAAGTGCTTAGATTTACAGGGCTTTAAATAAGTTAGTATAAAAACTCTCTTGATTAAGAAAGCCATGGGAGGGCTTCCCTGGTGGTGCAGTGGTCGAGAGTCCGCCTGTCGATGCAGGGGACACGGGTTCGTGCCCCGGTCGAGGAAGATCCCACATGCCGCGGAGCGGCTGGGCCCATGAGCCATGGCCGCTGAGCCTGCACGTCTGGAGACTGTGCTCCGCAGCGGGAGAGGCCACAACAGTGAGAGGCCCACATAATGCAAAAAACAAACAAACAAACAAAAAAAGAAAGCCATGGGAAAGAGTTCACTTTATGTGAATATATAAAAGAAAAAAATTATAGAAGTTAACAATGCCGTCAATAAATGGGTGACATGAATAAAAGACACACAAATATGGAAGGATAAAATGATGGGTGATGCGATGACAACGGCTCTCATTAAAAGAAAAATAAAATTCAATCCATTTACTAAAATTAAATTCAGGGACTTCCCTGGTGGCCCAGTGGTTAAGAATCTGCCTGCCAATGCAGGGGACACGGGTTTGAACCCTAGTCCAGGAAGATCTCCCATGTCACATAGCAACTAAGCCCGTGTGCCACAACTACTGAGCCTGTGCTCTAGAGCCCATGAGCCACAACTACTGAGCCCACGTGCCTAGAACCCACGCTCTGCAACAAGAGAAGCTACCGCAATGAGAAGTACTCGCACCGCAACAAAGAGTAGCTAGCCCCTGCTCACCGCAACTAAAGAAAGCCCGCGCGCAGCAACAAAGACCCAACACAGCCATAAATAAATAAATAAATAAATAAATAAATAAATAAATAAATTCAAGTCTCAAAGGAAAGGAGTAGTGCTCTATGGAAAACATCCATAAAGCAAGTCAGTTAAAAGCTATTTTGGGCAAGTGACACTACACTGAAGGAGGAAATGGAAAGGTGGAGCAAACCCAAAGATGTCCCCATAACAAGTACAGTGGGAGCACCCATTCTACCTGTCAACTCCAGATTGAATTTTGGAAGAGCTGCTGACCATCTTAGTCTGGGGCCCACTGCTCTGGAACTCATCCTTCTTCAAGGCTATTAGTTTCCAGAACAAAGGACAAATTCTCTCTTTTCTCTTATTCCCCAAACCAGGAGAACCTCTAAACTGAGAACAGGATCCAAAGATAGGACTTCTATTTTTATCTTTGTCATAAACACTATGAAATCTCAGATGAGTCTTACAATATCTGTATATCCTTTGCCACCATTACTTCCTCCTTTAAAATCTGGATTATAACTCAGTTTTGTACAACATGTAGTTCAGATGTTAGAATTTATTTAATCATGGAATAAACAAATGGAAATAGAACACATCCAATTTAGGGGACTGCTATTTCAGAGGTGGAGTGTGTGTGACAAGGCATGACAAGAGCACACGTGGATGTGGCCAGAGTCAAGGAGACACATTAGTGGAAAATTCCATCATATATGGAAAAGAATCATTCACTCATGGTTAGATCGCTTTCAGCAATTTAGGCAAAATGTTTGTCTTTTGGGGTTGTTGATCTTTTTGTAAGGTTGTGTTGCTGCAGAATTTTAATACGTGTTTTCACTGAACAACACAGGAAAATGTCTAAGATGGAATATGTTCAGTAAGACTGAAAATCATGGGCAAACATGAGTATAATCAGTGAAGCTATAGCATCCTAAATGTTTTAGGTAAAAGTATCTTGGCCATATTTTAGCATGGTAAAATAGTTTTATCACTGGATTGCAACTAGACTGTAAGTCAAAATGGAAAGGGAGGCATGAGTCAGGTGAAGAGGGACAGTGAGTACAAATTCCTGGCAGTGAGAGAGGGAGAGTCACATCTCGGGATGACACATGGCTTAGTGTGACTCAAGGGCAGAGTGCAGAATGGGAGGAGAGACCAGGACTGAGGCAGGCAGGAATAAGCAGGATCAGATCAAGGACGACTTTGACAACCTGCAAATATTAGAGTTTTAACTTAATTCTGAGGGCCACATGGAGTCATTGAAAGGTTTATTTCAAGCAGGGGGCTGGCATTGTCAAATCTGCAACAAAGGAAGATTGCTTTGCCAGCTCAGTAGAAAGTAGCCCTGAGTGGGGCAGGATGGGAGGCAGGGAGGATAGGAGGCCAGTTTTCATGGAGGAGGTTCCTATCCCGAGGGCCCCTTGGTTAGGGTGGTCTAGGAGAGGGGGAGCTAGCATTCCTGGGTCCTTAACCTCTGCCAATTGGTTGAGAGCATTATCTATAGATATGTCTACAACATTTTCAGATGAAGGCCACTTTGAATGGACTTAAAATATGGCTTAATTGCATTCCCACTGGGAAAGTAAATTTCAAAATGAAAATATAAATCAGCTCACCATCTGTTTGAAATTTCTAATATTAAAAAATGGCCAATTTTCCCCACTCTTTGCAATGTAAGAGTGGTTTATTTTTATGTTTGTTTTCATTTTTATCCTTAGAGACAGCTGGATTGGTTTCAATTCCAAAAACAGTGGAAGAAGCAAGAGAAAGCTTTGCTGGGTAACTTGATCATTCTGAAGGTGAGAATTCCATTTGTGATGGCAATCAGCTGTATTTGGCATAATTTGGGGGGAACATGCCAGGAAGGCAAGTCCTCAGTGAAAAAGAAGCACAGATGGGTGCCTTTGTTCATGCTTTATCACACCCAGTTAGGTCTGAACCAGTCATGCGTTGATCAGATTACAGTTTCCACCAACCCAAACTAGATCTATCCTAGGCTGGCCAACTGGGTGGGGAGCTGAGGCGAAAGGAGACTGTGGAAAAGGTGTGGAAACCAGAAAGATGAGTAGGAGTTAGCAAAGGATGTGCCCAAACTTCCATTTAAGGCTTCTGTTCAACGAATCTGATCAGCCCCAAACACTGCAGAAAAACAGTGGAAATGGCCCTTTGGAAAGGCATGAAGGAGAATCTGAATAAATTTCCAGGAAAGAAGCAAAACAGATGTCAGACAGGTGTTCTTAAAATTGTATTTCAGTGCTTGCAAACATAATGGACACTGTGAAGTAACTATGGCAGACTTCAAACCAGAAGTAGAAACAGAGGGCAATACTCCCTTGGACTGATAGGCTTCAAGAGCGGATTTTGAGGATGGAGAGGAAGAGCCCATGAAGACACAGTGTTCAGAATTTACTTTCTAAGTCAGTAAGCCAACTTTAATTGAGACGTAATTAGTATTAATTAACTACAACAAAAAACAATTTCTCTGTATTTTTTCCTCATTCTGTCAAATTTCTGTCATCCATACTCTGCATCAGGGCTGACTCTCCAATACGTGGAAGACAGTCTTGCCTAGATCTGCCTCTCCACGACTGGAGATCCTCAATCTGAGCCCTCTACCCCTGCCAACCAACCCTAGGAACAGCCCCTCCGCACCTACACCCCATCCTCTCCTGTTCCCTGTGGAGCCAGAAGTTAGAGAACCTCCCATTTACCCCTTTACTCTTTGGAAAAGACTCAGATGTTCTCTTTACTCAGGCCCAAATTGAGAGCTACTCATTTTTTAATTTACTAACTTTGGTTTCTCATAAATGGAGTTACCAGAGAAATGTGTAGCATTTTCTCTATATCAAATAAATACAGAAATACAGTAAATGCATATCTTAAAACTAGGCAAATCCCTCTTGCAGAAAAGCTATTTATGTTTTCAAATGTATGTATTCCTAAATTTTAATTAGACCCATCCTTACCAGACGTATTAGTAAACTTTCCTAAATAAATAGGTTTTTTTTTTTTTTAAAAAATAGGCTTTACATTTGGAAAATATTCAGAACACCAAAAAATTTAAAAGTCATCCATAATCCCCCCAATTTTAAAAAGCTATAAGAAGTGAAACCTCTGCCCATCTCTTCTTACCCCCCGGTGGTGACCACTGTAAATAGTTTGGGGAAAATTCTCCCTTCACTTTTTCCTGACATTTCTCTATGTATGTGATCCTATAGAGAAACATATATACTCTCCTTTTTTGTTTTTTAAACAAAAACAGATCCAGGATGCCAAGAGATGGTCAGGTGAACCAACAGAAACAGCAAAAACAGCTGTTGTAAAGAAAGAAAGCAAATACACATCTACGACGCATTAGCCACAATTCTGACATCCAAAAAGCTCAGTAAAGAAAAAGGTGTGTCTAACTTGTAACATTTGGTAATAAAATCTGACTGGACTGATGGTCTTGTTATTTCACTCATGGGGCCATTCCTGTGTTTCACTGCAGAATTATTAATGTCACTGCATGGAAGAGGCTACTCTAGATCTCCAGGGGCATGTGCATTTTGTTAACTTTCTAAAATTCAAAGTTGAATTCCGAAACCCATCTGCAATCAAAGTTCTTATACAGGAGATTGTGAGCCTAAGCTGCATGCTCCTTTCCTTAGACACTTTCTTTCCTTACAGTCCTTGTGAGTCTCCTCTTTTCCTCCTACCTCACTAGCTATTCCCTCTCTGTCACCATGGCCTAGTCTCCTCCTCCTCCCAGCCTCTCAGAGTTGGAGAGTTCTCCACCCTCTTCTTTGTTACCTCATGCCCTGGGTGATCTCATTCAGCCCCAAGGCATAAGTATCAGCTACACGTGGATGTCTCCGGAATCAGCATTTCTAGTCAGCCTTCCCCTGAACATACCGCCCATTCAACACCTCCGTTTGGATATCTAACATACATATTAAGGTTAACATGTCCCAAATCAAATTCTTGACATTCCTCCCCAGTTGTATTCCTTGGCCAGTGTTTCCCATCTCAGTAAATGGCACTTTCACTCTCAGTTGTTGAGATTCCAAACTCTGGAGTTATCCTTGACCCTTCCTAGTCTTTCATATCATCCAACCCATCTCCAACTTCTGTTGCCTCCATCTAGGAAATATATACCAAATCTGACCACTTGTCACCTCCTTTACCACGATGACCATCAATGCTTTTCTAGACCTTTTCAAGGACCTTGTAATAGGTCTTTCTGCTTTCATTTTTGCCTCCCCCCGCCACCTTGCAACCTATTTTCCACAAAGCAGTCAGAGTTATTCTCTAAAAATAAGTCAGATCATGTCACTCACTTGTTCAAAATTCCCAGGTAGCTTTTCATCACACTTAGAAAAAAATCCAAAGTCTTTACTGCCTTCAAAGGCTCCACATGAATTGGCCCCTCCAACCTTGCTTTCTACCACATCCTCCTTGCTTACTAAGCACCAGCAATGCTTGCTGACTTCCTTGTGGTTTCTTGAAGGTTCCTAGGATGTTCCTAGCCACAGGGCCTTTACACTTCCTGTTCGCTCTGCCTGGAATGTTCTTTTCCTCACTTCAGGTCTGCTTGAATATTATCTCTTCAGAGAGTCCTCTCCCTCAGAAAGTATGCCTTTACCCAAATTAATACTTCATCTTAGCATCTATTAAAAAACAACTATTGGGGCTTCCCTGGTGGTGCAGTGGTTGAGAGTCCGCCTGCCGATGCAAGGGACACGGGTTCACGCCCCAGTCCGGGAAGATCCCACATGCCGCGGAGCGGCTGGGCCCATGAGCCATGGCCGCTGAGCCTACGCGTCCGGAGCCTGTGCTCCGCAATGGGAGAGGCCACAACAGTGAGAGGCCCATGTACCACAAAAACAAGAAAACAACTATTTACATGTTAAATGAGTGCATAAACAACTGCATTAGACCTATAATGAAAAAGGATATGTATGTATATTATATATATATATACATATATATATATGTATATATATATAAAACTGAATCACTTTGCTGTACACCAGAAACTAACACAACATTGTAAATCAACTCTACTTCAATAGAAAAGTAAGATTAAAAAAAACAAAAACAGCCACATTAGGCACACAGATGTATACCCAAGCTTGCCTCTGGGATTCTGTGGGTTCATGGAGGAGCTCTCCTTTTGTTCAGACTTGAAGAATAAACAGAAGTGTGTCAGGCACCTGTTACTGAAATTTAAGCTAGAATCTGCTTTGTCTTAATTTCTAAATTTCTCATAATCTTAAAAAATATCTCATTAAGCTTCGTATTCTGTTGTTTATTTGCTTTACTTATAACTTTCCTGGGTTTTCTTCTATAATCTTGTCCGTTATCCTTTCCTCTGCTGCCCTCTCTATCAGGTCCTCTTTATAATTTACTCCTTTCCATTATTTTAAATTATTTTTTAAAATTAAGGTAATATATTATGCATAGTTAAGAATTAAAATACTATAAAATTATAATGAAATAAAGTATTCCTTCACACTTACAAGTTCTGCCTCCCAGGAACAACCATTTTCAGGTTTCTAAGCTGTTTCTTATGATATTTGTCTCCATAGTCCTAAATAATATCATTATACAGCTATCTCATAGTTTTCAGTTTTGAAGTTGTTATCTACTGATTTCATAGAATGAAAGACAAGGATTTAACTTCCTATTTCAACTCGTAACAGTTGTTTCTCTTCCCCCCATTAGGAGATGTTTCTGCTCCTTTGGGAGAAGCTTCTATCACAATTTTATTGGAAAATCTTCCCAATTTCTATAGCAATTTTCAGTCAAATCTATATTACACCTTATATGATTATAGTATAAAAATATTATGTACATCTTAGCCATGCAGTGTACTATGATTACATTTTCTTTCTTGCAAAGTTTCCTTCTAGAGTTTATTATTATCCCGTTACTTATCTGCTTAATTTTCTAGGTGTTGATAACTAATTTTTCACCAAACCTACTTACAGACGTGTAAATATCCTCTCAACATGTTCAAGCACTCCATGTAATCTATCAGTTCTCTTTTTTATCAGAGACATACTTCTAAAAACCCTCCATTCTTCTGTAGAACTCAACCTGGCTATTCTCTAAATCTGGTGCACTGCTGTCATCCTTGGATTTCTTCCCACCATCATCCTGGGGAATGCCTCTACCTCTCTCCTGTGCTGGAACGCTCATTTCCTGATTCCTGTGTCTTCTCCCTTCTTAGTTTACTCCCTCTTTGTGGTGTCGTATATCTTCTAACAGCTTCCTGAGAAAGGCTGCAAAGGAAGTACCGTTTTTGAGAACTTTAATGTCTGAAAATATCCTTGACACTTGCATTTAATTGATGATTCAGCAGGATATAGAATCCTAGGTTGGAAAAAATTTTCCTTCAGAATTTGGAAGCCATTGGCTTCTAGTTTCTACTGCTGTTGTAAAGATGCCATTTTGATTTCTAATCCTTTTTAAGTGACCCCTCTTTTTTTCCTGAATGCTTTTAAGTACTTACGTTTGTCCTTAAGGTAATGACATTTCATGATGTGTTTGCTTTGCCATCCATCATACTGAGTGGACCCTTTCAATATAGAAATGCCCTTCAGTACTTCGAAAAATTATTGGATTAGTTCCTGGATAGTTTTCTCCCTTTCATTTTCTCTGTTCTCTCTTTCTGGAACTCCTATTAATGAGGTATTAGACATACTGGCTTGATCTTCTAATTTTCTTTTCTTCTCTCCATCTCTTTGCCTTTTCCTTCTACTTTCTGGGTAATTTCTTCATCTTTATCATCTAAGCAAAATATTAAATTTTTTATTTCAGTTCTTGTATTTTAATACTCATTCCTGTTCTTTTTTTTTTTTTAATAGCCTCTGTTCACGTTTCATGGATACAATATCTTCTCTTTTCTCTCTAAGGATATTAATTGTGCTCTTTTTTGAAGCTCACTTTTGCTTCCCACATTGTTTTGTATCTGTCTCCTATGAGTTCTTTTTTTGCTTATTTGTTTGATCCTGACTTCCGCCTTTCATGTTAGAGGTGCTCCTCAAATGGTTGGGGATTCTTGGCTTTTTGGGCTTCAAAATGAGTCTTCAAAATGTTACTGGAAGCTCTGTGTGCCTGCATAAGGGCTTATTTACCGGTATATGTCTCAGTGGGTAGATTGGACATGGATATAATTTTTACTTAAGAATATACAAACAGCTCACACAGCTCAATATCAGAAAAACAAACAACCCAATCAAAAAATGGGTGGAAGACCTAAACAGACATTTCTCCAAAGAAGACATACAGATGGCCAAGAGGCACATGAAAAGATGCTCAACATCACTAATTATTAAAGAAATGCAAATTAAAACTACAATGAGGTATCACCTCACACTGGTCAGAATGTGCATCATCAAAAAATCTACAAACAATAAGTGCTGGAGAGGGTGTGGAGAAAAGGGACCCCTCTTGCACTGTTGGTGGGAATGTAAATTGATACAACCACTATTGAGAACAGTATGGAGGTTCCTTTAAAAACTAAAAATAGAACTACCATATGACCCAGCAATCCCACTTCTGGGCATATACCCAGAGAAAACCATAATTCAAAAAGACACATGCACCCCAATGTTCATTGCAGCACTATTTACAATAGCCAGGACATAAAAGCAACCTAAATGTCCATCAACAGAGGAATGGATAAGGAAGATATGGTGTATGTATACAATGGAATATTACTCAGCCATTAAAAGGAATGAAATTGGGTCATTTGTAGAGATGTGGATGGACCTAGAGACTGTCATATGGAGTGAAGTATGTCAGAAAGAGAAAGACAAATATTGTATATTAATGCATATTATGTGGAATCTAGAAAAATGGTATAGATGACCTTATTTGCAAAACAGAAATAAAGACACAGATGTAGAGAACAAACGTATGGATGCCAAGGGGGATGGTGGGGTGGGATGAATTGGGAGATGGGGATTGACATATATACACTATTGATACTATGTATAAAATAGATAACTAATGAGAACATACTGTATAGCACAGGGAACCCTACTCAGTGCTCTGTGGTGACCTACTAAATGGGAAGGAAATCCGAAAAAGAGGGAATATATGTATACGTATAGCTGATTCACTTTGCTGTACAGTAGAAACTAACATAACATTGAAAAGCAATTATACTCCAATAAAAAAAAAACCCTTTTAATTAAAAGACCCCAATTTTCAGTATCCAGAGGTCTTTTCTTTTGAGCTAGCTCATTTCGCCACAGAAAGCTCCTCCAATTTCCTGGATATTGATAGATAAGACTGGTTGTCTGTGTTTTGGGAAGTGAG
The DNA here is from genome assembly GCF_964270905.1 of Leucopleurus acutus. Taxonomy (NCBI): domain Eukaryota; kingdom Metazoa; phylum Chordata; class Mammalia; order Artiodactyla; family Delphinidae; genus Leucopleurus; species Leucopleurus acutus. Next base: position 107,787,195 of record NC_139147.1, read on the forward strand.
TGGGTTTTAGGGACTGGGAGGTCTCACCCTATAATACACAGACCTTCAGTCCAGCTCTTGCCTTATCCCATATTCTGCTGTTGTGTATCCTCAAGACCAAAGCCTCTTGCATTCAGTTTTTCTAGAGTGTAAACCTTTGGTATCCTGCCAGGATCGTAGGTGGGGGCCGCTTGGGGGTTAGAGAGGGCATCTAAGCATCTATTTGCTCCTTTTACAATGATTCAAACAGCCCTGTTTTCAGATCCACTCTTCTCTCCCTCTTTCAGAGGTATCTGGTGTCCTCAATTCCTGAGCCTTTCCAGTGTCATGTCACATGATTGGGTTTGCTCCTTTTAGGATTCCGCATACTCCCACACTCTCCACAGGCATTAGGTTTCAATAGCCGTAGCCTGCTGATTACCTCTCATCCCTACCTTACTTTCCATTTTCCAAAATTTAGTCAACGTCTTTTTCATCTAGTGTCACCTCCTTTCTTGTTCTTTTTTCCTTATGGATTTATTCACTTTTTATTAACTTACTGTCATTTTAGTGGTGTTTGGCATGGAAGCAGAGATAAACATATGCATTCAATTCTCCATGTTTAACCAAGAGCAATCCCTCCTATTTTTGAATCTTCTATTTTCATCAAATAGCTGCAGGAAGTAGTAGAATTTAAAACTTCTGCCCCTTATGTTTTCCTTATCTATAATTTTAAGACAACAAAAATATTGAACTCTCTGTACTGGCTTTCCGTTGATAGTTGTACATGAACTGTTTTTTCAGATTTACCACGTTCTTCCTCTGGATCACAAGGCCCCTAGCATCGGGGCCACACTGTCTTGATAGGACTCATACAGAGCTAGTAGGAAGGAAAACTGGCAGCAAGAAGCATGTGATCTATTTTAACCTGACTTTAAATGATAATGTCCTATTCTCTAACATATTATGTTTCTTTTCTGACTTGCTACTTTTTTTTTTTTAATGTTCCAATTTTTATGTCTGTGTCTTCGCCCTATATAGAATTTCAGGAACCCCCTTTTCACATTTACGTTTCCCATACAGTTTTACTTCCCGTTTTCTTTCTTCTTATTGACCTGCACCTTTTGTCGCCTCACCTTCTTGACCCTTGTCGCCTCACCTTCTTGACCCTCGTCTCTGTGGCAGCTCTCCACTAATCCCTGCTCCATGCAGGAATGTCCATTTTGCCCTTTAGAGGCTATGGCTTTCCTCCTATCCTTGAGAACTTTCTTTATACAATTAAAAACAAAGTTCTATCTATTCTCTGGCCTCTTGAATGAGAGCAGGGCTTTCCTCCCCTTAATTAGCTTCCTTATTAGACCATTAATTTATCTTCTTTTTAATGGGAATTTGTTCTCCACTTAAATGAAGCTTTTTTTTTTCTCCATGAACCTGAGACATTTCAAGTGTCTGGAATGCATGGTCACAAAAAAGTAGTGCTTTTCACTTTACCTGTTAACAACCTTGATTCTTTCTGGCTCATAACTCCTATCACTTTTATTAGCTCATTTCCTATTTTTATAAGAATATTCTGGACTTTAGCATTCTTAACCAGAGAAGCAGCCTTAATTATTTACTCTTACAGTTCAGTTGTAATTATTTAACTTCTAATGGAAAGTCTGCCCTCAGGCATGTCCTTAGGTAACTACTTTTGTGCTGATCTCTTTCTATTCCCCAGTAATGATCCATGATCATTTAAATACCAACTCAGTGTCTTGTATCTTTCAAAAGTCCACATTTAAAAAAATAAAACTTTATCTCTAAGTGGCTTCCTTTTACAACAAGCAGGAAGAACTCCAAATGTAGCTCCTTTTGTGTGAAAAGGATATTTGCTCTCCACTTTTAGCCTAGCTTTTCTTGCCAAAATTACCTCCAGAGGCCCTGAGATTGGCAGCCTCTAAAATGGCTCCCAGTTATCCCGGCCCTCCTGCTGCTCACAGCCTTGTGCAATCCCTTTGTGTTGAGTGTGGGCTGGACTTATTGTTTCATCTCTAATGAATAGAATGCAGCAAAAGCAGTGGGATGCCACTTCTGAGATTAGGTTACAAAAAGACTGTGGCTTCTAGCTTGGGCACCTTCTCTTGCATGCTCTCATTCTCACTCGCTTGTTTTGAGGGAAGCTAGCTGCCACGTTGTAGGCTCTTCTTTGGAGAGGTTCATGTTGGAAGGAACTGAGTGGGGGCCTCTGAGCCAGCATTGAACTGAGGCTCTCAGCCCAACAGCCTTGAGGAAATAAATCCGGCTGACAACTACATAAGTAAGCTTGGAAGCCAACGCTCCCCCAGTTGAGCCTTTAGATGAGACTGCAGCCCCTGACACCCTAACACCAACCTCATGAGAGGCCTTGAGCCAGAGGCATTCAGCTAAGCCCCACATTCAGATCCCTGACACTCAGAAACTATGAGATAATAAATGTTGTTTGAAGTACTGATTTTGATGACAATTTGTTATGCAACAATAGAAAACTAATGCAAGCTCTTATGGCCAATTTTTTAGCTTTTAGTCTGTGCTTTTTATATGAGAAGTTTCTTTTTAGGCCATTCTTTCCTCTGGATGTCAGTTTAATTGCTCACATAATATTTTCTGTAAATTCCTCTTTGAAAGCAGGGAATGGCAGTTGCCCGTCTTGTTCATAATTGCATATTGATGACTAGCACAGTGCCTGGCACTTGAATAGTTGCCTATTATATATTTACTGGATTTGACCCTTCAGTCTTTTTCTACATGTCCTAGTTTATAAGTTACTCGTCACTTTCCATATTGCCATTTCTTTTGGGAATTTAGGAGTTAGAAAACCTGCTGGTCTAGTAACTTTGAGTTTTTTCTCCTTTAATCTGCTGTCCCTCCTCCTCTTGAACTTCAACACTGCTGTCTCATTTGAAGCATCACCTCTCTCCTTCTCCAGCAGAGCTGAATCCATGTGTGCTCGCTCTTGCCACTCCTGCCTGGACTGGTGGAGCAGCTCCCTTTTTCAAGGGAGGCTGTGCTGCTGTGTTCCAACAGGAGACACTCAATCACGTAACACCCTAACCATCTGGTGGAGTAAGCACTAGTGTGTTTGTTGTTATTCTAAAAGTGAGAGAGAGAGAGAGAGAGAGAGAGAGGCAGTGTGTGTGTGTGTGTGTGTGTGTGTGTGTGTGTGTCCTGGAGATGTTGAGTGCCAAGCCTGAGGTCACTTTGAAATTTGGAAGCAGAATAACTAGAATTCTGGTATCCTAAAAGAGGAAGTATAGAGATTCATGGAGATGAAGTTTGGTGAGTCAAATCTTGGAGATTCATATTTGAATCTTCGCTCCACCATGTTGTGTGACCTTATAAATTATTCAAATATCTTGAGTCAGTTCCTCATCTGTAACATGGAAATAATTCCTACTCTATAGGGTTTTAGGCATTATTCTTGATCCAGTATTCTGTTAATTCTACATTTTAACTTAAAATTTCTTTGTAATAGGTTCACTTCATAATTATAATGATAGCATAAACTTTTAATTTGGGTTGATAATTTAAATACAGGAAGAAAACATGGTATGTTTGTTAACGATCAATATTACTACTAGCACTTTCCTTTTATTCTTTTATTAAGATGCCAATAAAACCCCCCAAAAATTACTCATCACTAACATTCAGAATCTTCCTCCATTTGCCTTTATTTGCTATACTGTCATAAATGGGATCAAATATTCTAATGTGACAATATTCTAATTCTTGGCTATTGGAAAATTGCCCCACTGTCTTAATAAGTTTGGGCTGCTATAACAAAATACAAGAGGCTGTGTGGTTCAAACAACAAACATTATTTCTCACAGTTTGGGAGGCTGGGAAGTTCAAGAACAAGGTGCCAGCAGATTTGGTGTCTGGTGAGGGCTCGCTTCCTGATTCACGATGGCCATCCTCTTGCTGTGTCTTCACATGGTGGAAGGGGCGAGGAAGTTTTCTTTCATAAGGGCACTAACCCCATTCAGGAAATTAGTTCATCTCTCAAGATGTAATCACCTCCCACAGACCCACCTCCACATATTATCACGCTGGGGATTAGGTTTCAACATATGAATGTGGGGGGACACACACACATTCATTCCATAGCATCCACCATTTCTAAACTGTTCAGCAGTTCAGAAATAAGATTTTCTTAGGGGAAAAAAGTTTCAAATCGAAATAAGTCTACTCCGGTTTAAATAAAAACACTGCTGAAATAATCATGCATACATAGGAAAGAAGACCACTACATGTAAATTATCTTATAACTTTAGATTGACAGAAAAATAAAACCCTAAAGAACAATTGTTTTTAAAATATATTGTCCAAAATATTAACTTAAGCAGCAAGTACTCTAAAAGTTTCTTTGGCAAAGATTTAATGTCACAACAAATAAGACATAAATTTGTAAAGATTTCTAATCTTAGAGGTTTTAAATGGTCATTTGCAACACAGTAGAACTGGCTCAGGAAACCTTAGAGATTATGTAGTTAAATGTATTATTCATTTTACAGAAAAGGAAGCCAGGTCCAGAGAGGTTAAGTGCCTGCCTAGTTAAGGACAGAGCCAGGATATGACCCCAGATCTCTGATTAATAGTCCAGGACTCTTTGCATGACACCAAGCTACCTTTCCTGTTTTGTTTGTTGAAAGAACATGCACTCTTTCACTAATTGCAATGGTACCATCACCTGCTTCTTACCTCTTCCTGGGACTGGTTGAATTGCTGTATCAGTTGTGCTTGTGCCAGCATTACTCTTTCCAGTTCATCTGACTTCTGTTTCATTTCCTTCCTCAAGTCCTCTGAAACTGAATCATTACTGTCAATTTCCTTCTTCAAGCGTGACTCAAATTCTGCAACCAAATTTTTAAGGTTTTCGATTTCTTTCTCCTTTAACTCAGATTCTTCAGTATATTGAATATGGGATTCATGGAGCTTTTCTTCAAGAGCAGCCACTTTCAGCCTTAGATCTTTAGTAGCGCCTTCAATTAAGTCAGATATCTGTAAGATAAATCTTGCCTTAGTTTGTGGGTGATAGTCTCTAGGTATCCACAGAATTCTCCTGGTTTTAAGAGGTTTATTCTAAATAACTGGTGTTCTGATCTGATGAAAACAAATCCTATGACATATATAGGGCTTCAAGATTTTAAAAGTTAAGACTAAAATTTTATTTTTATCAACTAAAATGGAATTGCATTAATCACTTGGGCATACTTGGAAATACATAAATCTCTGTGGCTGAACTGAGCTACCAAGGACAGCTCAAGTCTTGATCAAGTGCCTGTCTGGACTCACTTTAGGGTGGCTTTGGGACCTAGAAATGCCTGATGTTTGGGGATGCATGTAGGAGAGCACCACACCTATAGTCTACTCAAACCATACCAGTTAAGTTTTCCTTCGATATATTTTTTTTCTTTCTTGAATATGATGACTGGAGGTACCCTAGACACTACACCTTCTATAGCAGCCCTGCCCAACAGAACTTTCTGTGATGATAGAAATATTCTGTGCTGTCCTATATGGTAGCCACTAGCCACATGTGACTATTGATAGTGGCGTGCTGGTAGATATTTAACAACGGATTCACACATACACACACAAAAGCCAGATTTATATCTAATTTCCATGGTGTGAATACTCTCATCACGGCCAATTCCAAGCTATGAAGGTGATATCACTGTTCGTTAAGCTGGGAAGAAATGCACATAATAGGCTCTCGCTTGTTAGTATGGGCTCTTGTGCATTTGAAACGTGGCGAACATGAGTGAGGAACTCAATTTTCAATTTAATTTTAATTAATTGAAACTTAAGTAGACACATAAGTTACCACATTAGACAGTGCAGTTCTAGACGATACCAGAATACTTAGAAAATATACTGCTTCTAAAGGTGGTACATCTAGACAAAGAGAGGAAAGAATAACTTGAGAAACTTCTCCTCAAAGTCATGAAATTCTTTAGAAGGGAAAAGATTACTTACTTTTTTCTCCTTAAAAAGCAAAACAAATAACAGAAAACAGACCAGGAAGAGCAAAACTCCTTCTGATGAAACATATCCTTATTATTTATGCTATGGATATTGTCACATAAATATTAGTACAAGAAATCAGCCCATGAAGAATCTGGAAAACATTCATAGACCAAAGTTCCAAGGATTTTGTGAACAATTACTTAAGTTATGTATCCAAAATTTGTTTCAAATGTTAAATTTACATTAAGAATAACTTTTACAAGAAATCTATTTACCACATTAGTAATTTTATAAATTAAATTAATATTCCATTTTCTTCAATTAATCCAGGAAGGAAGAGGGCCACTGCTAGGTCTGAACAGTAGTTTCCTTCATCCAGAGGAGAGCTGACACTGAAACAGAGCAGGTTATCCTGGGGAGAGGAGGCTCACATAGCCACAAACATGTTTTGATTTTTTAAAAAGGGAGTCAACATTTTAAAAATCAAGGGACCTCCCTGGTGGCACAGTGGTCAAGAATCCACCTGCCAATGCAGGGTACACGGGTTCGAGCCCTGGTCCAGGAAGATGCTGCAGAGCAACTAAGCCCATGCGCTGCAACTACTGAGCCTGTGCTGTGGAGCCCATAAGCCACAGCTACTGAGCCTGTGTGCCACAACTACTGAAACCTGTGCACCTAGCGCCTGTGCTCTGCAACAAGAGAAGCCACTGCAATGAGAACCCTGCACACCGCAACGAAGAATGGCCCCTGCTCACTGCAACTAGAGAAAGCCCACACACAGCAATGAAGACCCAGTGCAGCCAAAAATAAATAAGTAAATAAAGCTGAATAATATTCCTTTAAAAAAAAATTAAAAATCAAGAGAATTCACTCACAAAATCTGGACTTATGATTTCTCTTGAAAGACTGTAGCCCTGGTAAGTTGGGGCCTGCCTTTCAGCATTCCCCTGCTGCTGGTCCTGAGCCACCTGGGGACTGCAACAGCAGTCACAAGGTTACGGGAAAAGTGGGGTGGGGGGCAGGAGCCAGGAAGCAAGAGGTCTGTCTAGGATAGAATCTGTCCAGAAGAGGAGGGGCCTAAGGTGAGCCAGGTTACAAGTTCCCAGCGCATACTCCATTGTCCCAATATGACTTCACTTAACAAAACACAAATTAAGAGATAAAATTACTTTTTAAAAATTTTTTTTAAGAATTTATTTTTTGATGTGGACCATTTTTAAAGTTTTTATTGAATTTGTTACAATATTGCTTCTGTTTTATGTTTTGACTTTTTGGCCCCAAGGCATGTGGGATCTTAGCTCCCTGACCAGGGATCCAACTCACATTGGAAGTTAAACCCTCTGCATTGGAAGGGGAAGTCTTAACCACTAGACCACCAGGGAAGTCCCCCCAGATGTAAAATTATTAAGAATTTCAAGACAGCATTTGCAGAATGTTAAACCTGAAAGGCCTTTTTGAGTGTGGGGACCTACGGTGCTACACTCACGTGGCTAGCCCTGCCTATCGTTCCCAGTGAGCTACTGAAAAGGCTGTACCATACCCTCTATACACCAAAGTAGAGGCCAGTAAGTCTCATTTAAGGCTAATTTACATAGACTCTTAATGAGTTTATTCAAAAATATGACTTCGCCACTGAGTCTTGGTTAATACACACACACACACACACACACACACATTCTACTCTCAGGTGTTATGAAAACAAGGGAACCTTAACGAAACCTTGTATCATGTTTAGGATGCATTGCTTAAGAAATTATGGGGACTTCCCTGGTGGCGCAGTGGTTAAGAATTCACCTGCCAATGCAGGGGACACGGGTTCGATTCCTGGTCCGGGAAGATGCCACGGAGCAACTAAGCCCGTGTACCACAACTACTAAGCCTGAACTCTAGAGCCCACAAGCCACAAGTACTAGAGCCCGCGTGCCTAGAGCCCATGCTCTGCAATAAGAAAAGCCACTGCAATGAGAAGCCCGTGCACCACAATGAAGAGTAGCCCCTGCTCACCGCAACTAGAGAAAGCCTGTGCGCAGCAACAAAGACCCAACGCAGCCAAAAATAAATAAATAAATAAAATAAAGTTAAAATGATACTTTGAAAAAAAGAAATTATGGAGGTGTGATTACATTTAAAAAATATTTCCCTTCATTCAAAAATATTTAGAGTTGAAAATATTTGCCATTAAAGGGGATAGCCTTTAATTGTTGGTAAAATTTTAATTATGTGAAACACCTCATTATCTTTTGTTGGATACTTGAGGTATTGGAACATCTAACCATGCTAATTATTAGTTATATAATTTATGCTGTTTTAAAAATAAGTTTATTTTAGTAGGAAAAAATACCATACATAGCTGGATTGTATGCTTATATAATTTATCTCAGTCATTCATTCTGGAGAATAGCCAAACCATTCTATCTACCTAAAACTAAGGCACAATGACCATGAGAAAATCTACGGGAGTTATAAATATAGTGGTGTCCTTAGGAGGAAATAACCAACATCTACAGTTTCAAACCCATTAAATAATGATGAACATCATAATGACAGACCTTCATTTGTAGTTCTTCTTTTTCTTTCTTACACTTTTGGATTATTTCTTGGTGTTTTTCCTTTTCAATATCGAGTTCCAGTTTAACTTCTTCAAAGAGAAGCGCTTGCTCCTGAAATTCACCTAAATGTTGGGCCCTTTCCTTGGCGAGTTCAGCTTCAACCTAGAAAATAGCATTTAACACACAAATAGAGCCATTTTATCTTAAGATAAGTAAATTAAGCCTATTTTCAGGCTCATATTTTTTCTCCCAGTTTTATTCAGATATAATTGACATACAGTGCTGTATAAGTTTAAGGTGTATAGCATAAAGATTTGACTAACATATATCCTGAAGTTATTATCACAATAAGTTTACTGAACATCCATCATCTCATATAGATACAAAATTAAAGAAATAGATTTTTTTTCTTGTGATGAGAACTCAGGATCTAATCATTTTAAAAATTCTAATATTAATTTTTAAATTCTAATGTTTAAAAACAATCTGACTCAGAACTCGGGCCAGAAAAGTTGACCTTAGGTCAAATAGTGTTACATCTTCTAAGACCATCAAAACCTGTAAAATGAGTAGAGAAGTTAGTACAATATATTATAACAGTTTTCAGAAATACTAAAAGCTTCATCTTCTGTACATTTATGGTGTAAACTCAGTCCTTGCCAGCAACCCTATAAGGAAAAAACAAAAGATTTTGAGGCCCTTACACTAAGTTCTGCTGAAAACTAAGAGTGGATACAAGGAATAAATGTCGATTTTTTAAAAATGGTCCTTTCTTGATAGAGATCAGACAGTTTTGGGGTCAAAGATTATCATTTTAATGCGATTGAGGCCAGAAGGCTGATTGAAGGAAAACATAGTCAGTGATGCCCGTATCCAGATTTTGACTCACATAAAATCACGGTGCTGGAAGGGACCTTAGAAATCCCCTAGTTCATTTTCTCAAGCTTCCATGAATTGTGGAAGAATAAACAAAGGCTTTGGATTGAGTTTAAATCCTGGCTCTAAATCCTGACTCTGCCACTCTAGTTGTGTGATCTTAAATTGTGACTGTAACCTCTCCTGATGTGGTTATAACTAATTCCCTTGGGGGTCGTTATGAGGATTATAGATGAGATGAAACATCTGTGTAAAGCTCTTGCACAAGCAGGGATTCAATAGTCAGTGGAGATTATTTCTACACCCTGACTTCAGTCTCTACCGTGGAATTTGCACCAAATCATTGTCTGCTCTGTGCCTCAACACCACCAGAAACCATAATTCACTCCTTCCCCAGCAGGCATTTCCATTTTCAGATAGCGCTCAGCATTAGGAAGTTTTTCCTTTAGTTGAGCCAACATCTCTCTCCCTATGGTTTTTAACCATTGGTTTTGGCTCTGCCTACTGGAGCGAGAGAACAAATCTATGAGTCCTGGAGTCATTTAGCCCTGGGAGACTATATAGTGGAGTAGAGAAGGGATCCCAGTGACAGGCCGGCTCGAGATTTACATTGTGCCATGATTATAAATTCTAAGAGGGAGTAAATGCCAGATAACTTGGGAGAAAAACCGTCAAACATGACTTACTGTGACTGTGATTCTCAGGCCACTAAGAGGAGAAGGAGAGAGGTCAACCTGAATTTCTCAAGGGTGTACTGAAACTAGGGTACCAGGAAACAGAAAGTTTGCTAAGAAAGTTTTCAGGAAGCCATTTAAATTACATAAAATCCACATAGAAGACTAGTCCCAGTGTGGGGTCTGTGGGATTTATTGCACTGGGTATAGGACTGACCATTTGCATCAAGGCAAAACAGTTATGTTTATACCCAATGCACGGAGTTATTTTGGCTCTCTCAAAATAAATGTCTGGATTGTTTGGGGGAAAGGATACCGATAATCATTTAGGAACATGATAGAACTGTTCAGGTGTGTTGCTAGCAGATTACAAAAGACAAGGAGAGCCTCAGGGCCCTCAGAAAAAAGAGCAGATGTTCTTCTGAATTCCAGGTACTTGTGTTCACTTGCCTCCTGGTAGCCATTTAGATACATCACAGGTATCTCAAAAAAACTGTCTGAACCAGAGATCTTGATACAATTCCCTCCCCACCTGTTCCTTCCTCAGTGCTCCTCATCTCAGGACACAGTACCATCACCCATCGAGTTATTCAGGTCAGTAACTGGGGTAATCACCTTTCACACTTCTGTCTCCCTTACCCTCCACACCTAATCCAGCACCAAGTCCTGTTCATTTTGCCTCCAAAAGATGCATCGAATCCATCCATTTCTCTACACCTCTACTTCCACCACCCTAGTTGTGGTCACCACCACCTCCTGAGTGGCCTCCTTACTTCTATTCCTGCCTCTCTCCAACACCTGATACACAGCAGAGTGTTCTTCACAAACTAGAAATTGGATTATTTTATTCCTTCTTAGTGGTTTTTCAATGCATTAGTATAAAATCCAAACTTCCATACACGATCTTCTACAGGACCACCATCAGCCCGTATGACACCTTTGTGTAAATCAAAAAAGCATGCCTTCCTTAGATGAACACAGCCTTGGGCAGGGCACAAGACTTGGTGAGCAGAGCCCAGGCCGGATTCCAGCTCCCTTCTCTCCCTTGGCCTGTGCTATTAGTCACGATGCAAACTGAACAGCATGTATGGCGGCCCTGGACTTCTCCAACCTGACTTTCACTGCCTTTCCCATTTGATTACTGCGCTCCAGCCACACTGGAATAGATAAGTCAAGAACACATGAAAGGAGGAAATCAAATGCAAAACATTCAGAAAACTTCAAGAGTTAACAGCCCACAAGATACCATGACACTATAAAAAAAAAAAGAGTAAACAAACATTTTTTGAAAAACTCAAGAAAAATTTGTGCCAAGGTACTAAAATATCAAGTGTTCAAAAAAATTTCCTTGTGTGGTTAATTGGTAGAGCCAGAGTTATTTTAGGATAAAAAGACATATTTCAAAATATGGATTCAAATTAAGAGAACAAGGATGTACATAAACTATGTGGGACAGGACAAACTAAATTAGATGACAGAAGGACTTGAGAAGAACTTTTAAAAACAGAAGTTCTTTAAATTTATTATGGGGAAGAGGCCATTTAGCAAATCAGCAGAGTCCCTTGATGAAGAAGAAACAAAGGAAGAGTTCAGGGAAGGAAAGGGGGTGGCTGACTGGTTGAATGAGAAGAATGTTCTGTTCTACCTGAGTCAGGAAGAAAGGAGATCTTCTTGCCCCTGAACTGTTCCTTGGAATGAACTAGTGTAGGTAAGGGGAAGGGGAAAAAGGAAGGAATAGATGGAGGATGGGAAAGAAAAACACTGTAGATAAAAAGAAGAGTGATTTACTATTTCTGATTTGATTTTTAATTTGCACAACCTGAGAAAGAGAAGCAACGTGATGAGCTTCAGGTGGGATTTCTAAACATTTAAGGAAGCTGCAGTGGGAAGCCAAAAGCTATCTGAATGTGTTGACTCTGTAGCACAGAGAGATGACACTACTGGTTCCTTCATGATCTGAAGAGTCTGAACAAAGTGATGAGCCCACAAACAATGATTTGCTTAAGCTGGTATATTGTCATTGAAAAGATGAATTCATACCAAATTGTCATGTTTACGTTTTTGACATGTTGATAAGAGCTGTTTGTTTAAAGTATCTTAGATGGCAGGACTTATGTTTATGCAAAATAAATGAATTAGGTGATGGTGCATACATATGTTATGAACTGCTTTATACAATAACTAATAGTAATTTTGAAAATCATGAAAAAATTCTAATCTCTAAAAAACAGCATGAATAATATATGAGTTCAAGAGCTACACAAAAATCAATTATTGTCTGTGTACACATTCCAGATGTTAATTCATCCATATCTTCCTCTAGCTCAAACTCTGTCTCCTCCCTGAAGGCCTTCTGATGACTCCAGAGCATTCTGAGTATGTTGTTTTTTAATTCCTTTTGTATTTGTTGTTGAAATGCATAATTAGAGTTTTATAATATTTGTGTCTAATTCTAGTGTGCAAAATGCTATCTTTCCACTAATTATTTTCCAAGTGAGATCTTTGTGGTTGATTTTGATATCATTTTCTAACTGTTCGTGGAGCCTAACACCAAATATAATCACTGATTACTTTGATGATCCCTTTAAAACCAAGGGAGTTTCTGATGTCAAAGTAGAAATCAGACCACTTGTTTATATTTGATGTACATATATCATTAAACAAAATATATCTCCTAAAAATAAATTATACTATTTTCTAAAAGTTTAAAAACAAATACTGGTTGAAAACTAATACTTCAGATTATTTCTAAATTAACCACTGAATAAATATATTATAAAAGTAGATGACTATTCAAATACTAGGCTTTGTATTGTAGTAAAAAAATACGAATGCTAAGGAATCAGACTATGCACTGAAGTCCTGCCAAGAACTGAGTAAACTGAGGGCGGAAGGAGAGAATGTTCACCAAGTAACAAACAGGCTAGGTGGTATGGTACAGGGCCCTTTTCATCTACTAACTCATTTAATTCTTACAACAACCCTGGAAAGAACATACAATAATTATTATTCCCACTGTCTACAGTAAGAAATAGTCTCAGAGAAATTAAGGGCCTTCACAAAGATCTTAGAGCTACCATGAGGTGGAGAGGGCTGCACACCCAGGTGTCTCTGGTGGACTCCATAGCTCAGCGTGGTGAGTTTTTCCACACAGCTGTCTTCCTACACATCTACCTGGCATAGTGGTTAAGAGCATGGACTTGGTATTTATTTAGTTTCAAAATATTGGGGGATTTTTTTTCCAGATAACTGTTAATGAATTCTAATTTGATTCCATTGTGGTTAGAGAAAATACTTTGTATGACTTGAATCCTTTTAAATTTATTGAGACATATTTACTCCCAGTATATGATCTACTTTAATAAATGTCCCATGTGCACTGGAGAAGAATGTGTATTCTGCTGTTAAATGGAGGATTCTGTACATATCAATTAGGTCATATTTGGTAATAGTGTTTACTGTATCTCTTCAAAATAAATTATTATACTATTTTCCATAGTTTATATCCTTAATGAGTTTTCTGGATATTTTTCTATCAATTATTGAGAGAGGGTTATTGACATCTTTGGCTCTAATTATAGATTTGTCTATTTCTCCTTGTAGTTCTATCATTTTTTGCTTAATTTTTAAGTTCTGTTACTAGGTTTAGGATTATTATGTCTTCTTGGTGAACCAATCTCTTTACCATTATGAAATGACCTTCTTTATCTTTGGTAATATTCTAAATATTCAGATTTATTTCCCTGAAATCTATTTTGATTGTAATGTAGCTACTTTAGCTTCTTTTGATTTGTTCTAGCATATCTTTTTTCCATCCATTACTTTTAACCTATTTTTAAAAATATTTCTTTATATAAAAGTACATTTCTTATAGGCAACATATAGTAGAGTCTCGCATTTTCATCCAACATGACAATCTCTGTCTTTTAATGGGGGTATTTAGACTAGGGCTTGGCAAACCGTGGTCCACAGACTAAATTCAGCCACGCCCATTTATTCGCATATCATCTATGGCTGCTTTTAAGCTATAATGATGGAGTGGAGTGGTTGCAACAGAGGCTGTATGTTCCACAAACCAAAAATATTTTATTTACTAACTGGACCTTTATAGAAAAAGTTTGCTGACCCTGGTTTAGACCATTTATATTTCATTTGATTATTGATATAATTAGCTTTAAATCTATCTTGCTATGCATTTTCTATTTGGCCCATCTCATTTTTTCCCCCTCTTTTTCTGTCTTCTTTTGGATTATTTTTTAAATTCAATTTTATCTCCTTTGCTGGCTTATTAGCTGTAACTCTTTGTTTTTCTATTTTTGTGGTTGGTTTAGAGTTTATAGAATATATTTTTAACTTATTGCAATCTATCTTCTTGTGATATATCACTTCATATATTGTATAAGAATCTAAATATTCTCACCACCACTACCAAAACAACAAATGTAATTATGTGAAGTGAAGGATATGTTAACTAATCCTATTGTAGTGATTATTTTGCAACACATATATGTGTGTGTCAGATCATCATGTTGTACATACTAAACTTACAGTGTCACATGTCAATAATATCTCTATAAGGCTGTGATGGTTGGTTGATGGATAAAACTAAAATGAAAGGACCCCTTCTTCCCTTCCTTAGATCTCCTGCCATTGTTCCATACTCACCAACCCCAACCAAAAGTCAGAGGGTCCAGGAACTATTACTTTCATCCATTCAATTCAGGCTTTGGGGATAGAAAGCAGGGTTTCAAGGGTGTAGAGTGGCCAGAGTGGGGCAAATGAAAGGAATCTGGCTCAACCCATGAGGCAGATGGAGAAATTCTCAGAGAAGGGTAATCTGCCAGGAAGGTACCCCCAGAAGGGTCCACTGTATTTCCCAGCTCATTGTCAGTTTGCCTACCCATTGCCCTATCTCTTGGCCTATCTTTCAACTGAAAACTTGAGGGGATATTTGTTATTTTCTTTTCTTTTTTTTTTAGGGATTCATTCTTCCCCTATTGTAGTCAATATGGTTGAGTGGGAATCTGTCCTGCAAGGGTGAACATGTGACCCAGGTCCAAATGAATCAACATGCCCAGTCTTGCCAGCTGTGGTGACTGGTTCAAGACTAAGCACATGATTCAGTTAGAATCTGACAGCTACAGTGAGTTTTTTGCTAAGAATGCAGAAAAGAGACGGGAAGAGCTACTATTCCCTTTTTGCCATCAGGAAGGACAACTCTGAGTCTGAAAATGAAACCAATCTGGCAGAAAACCAGCTTGACAGCCCTGAATCCAGCTGTGCCTGAAGGTAGCCCACCACTGAACTTTGCAGTTACGAGAGCCACTAAATTATATTTTCACTTAAAAGAAGAAAAAAAAGAATTTCACAATAGTATACTTCCATCTTTCCCTTCCCAGCTATTGTGATATTGTTGTCATATATTTAGCTTCTACGTGTTATAAATCTCATTAGATTATTAATATTTTAATTTAAATAGTCCATTATAATTTAAAGAAATTTAAATGATAAAAATATCATATTTATCCATATTGTTACCAATTCTGGTGTTCTACATTCCTTTGTATAGATCCATATTTCCATCTGGTATAATTTTCCTTCTGAATAAAGGACTTCTTTTTACATTTCTTATAGTGTGGGTGTGCTGGAGATACATTTTTTCTGGTTTTTTCATTCTGAAAAGACCTTTATTTCACCCTCATGTTTGAAAACTATTTTCACTTTGTATAGAATTCTAAGTTGACAGCTCCCACCACCACCCCCTCACCCCTGCCCCACCCTTCTTTTTTCAATACTTTCTGTCCCACTGTCTTCTTGCTTATATTGTTTATGATAAAAAAAATCAGCTCTCACCCTTATCTTTGTTCCTCATATATGTCTTTTATTCTCTGATTGCTTTTAAGATTTTCTTTTTATTAATGATTTTGAGCAATTGGATTCTAATGCTTGAGGTGTGCTGAGCTTCTTGAATATGCTTGAGGTTTGCTGAGCTTCTTGAATCTGTGGGTTTATAGTTTTCATCAAATTTTGTTTTTTTTAACTGTTATTTCTTCAAATATTTTTTCTGTCCTCTCTTTCCTGTCCTTTGAGGAGTCCAATTATACATATATTAGGCCACTTGAATTTGTCTTACAGCTCACTGATGCCCTTTTTTGTTCTGAGTCTCTTTTCTATTTTATTTCATTGTATAGTTTCTATTGCTGTGTCTTCAATTTAACTAACCTCTTCTTCTGGAATGTTTAATCTGCCATTAATCCCATCCAGTATACTTGTCATCTCAGACAATTGTAGTTTTCATCTCTGTAAATTCAGTTTAGGTCTTTTTTATATCTTCCACATCTCTGCTTAACATGGTCAATTTTTCCTCTAGTTTTTGGACATATGGAATACAGTTATCATAACTGTTTTAATGTCCTTGTCTGCTAATTCTAACATCTGTGCCTTTCTGAGTCAATTTTTATTTGTTGATCTTCTCATTTTGAGTCCTATTTTCCTGTTTCCATGCAGGGCAATTTTTGATTGGATGCTAGACATTGTGAATTTTATCTTGTTAAATGCTGGATATTTTTGTATTCTTATAAATATTCTTGAACTCTCTTCTGGGATGTAGTTAAGTTTCTTGGAATCAGCTTGAGTTTTTTTAATGCCTTCCTTTTAAAATGTGTTGAGCAGGACCAGCTCAGCATTTAGTCTAGGGCTAATTATTCCCTACTACTGATGCAAGACCCTTCTGAGAACTCTACCTACTGCCCTATGAATTATAGGTTTTCCCGTCTGGCTGGTGAGAACAGGCATTATTATTGGCCTTGTGTAAGCATTATCTCTGATCCTTTCAGATGGTCTCCCTTGCTCTGGGTAGTTTCCCCATTTATATGCACTGAGCATACATATAATTAATGGGGATTCTTTGTAGACATCCAACACTCTTTCTCTGTGCAGCTGTCTCCTGAGAACACTATCCTGTGAATTCTAGCCACTTAGATTCCCTGCACTCTTCATAAGGTCTCCTCAACTCAGAGAATCTGCCACACTCCACCTGGATTCCCACTCCCTGTACCATGGCCTTAAATTTATTTCAAGGCACTAAGTTAGGGCAATCACAGGGGTTATCTTGTTTGTCTCTTATCTCCAAGAATCACTGTCCTTCATTGCCTGATGTCCAGTGTCTTGAAACCATTGTTTCTATCTTTTCTCCAGTGTTTTAGTTGTTTCAGGAAGGAGGGTAAATCTGGTTCCTGTTAGTCCACCTAAGCCAAATACAGACATTTTGGACTTTTATTAGCTCTCATTTTTGAAGGGGGTGGGGGTGTTGTATCAGTTCTCATTTCCTGGCTATATAACCTTGGCAAATTACCTAACTTCTCTGAGCTTTATTTTTTTCCATGTGCAAATGGGAATAATAATGTTAGAATGATTAAAATTATATTGATGAAAAGCATTTAGCACAAGGCTTGGCATATAGTAAACACTCTAATAATAGAGACTATTTTTATTATGTAGATTAAGGATTTAAATCAGATGATCTTTGCAGGCTATTCCAGACCTAAAATTTTATGATTTTATTAATTCAATTTTGAAAATTACATGGCATAATTTAAAAAATTAAAGTGTACCCTCAATATTCATTTTAACCATACATTAATTACACATAAATGAAAACTGATATTTTTTAAATGACGACTTTATCTCTGTCAAATTGTATTTTACAAGTTGTTTTTTTTAATTCTATTAACAGTACACTGAGGTACATTAGGAATTATTAGGCCATTTGGCTCTTCCATTTTAAAGAAGAATTTGAGATTTTTTTCGCCTCACCCTTCAATGCTGGAATTATTTCTTGAAGTAAACTTTTTCTCCCTGAGTTTTCACTATCAATCCATTTGCTTAGTCAGGAATTAAGGTTTTGTTTGTTTTAACTACTGGTTTCTCAAAACGCTATGTACTGTTTAAAATGAGGTCAATAGTATAATCCTAAGATGTTCCATAATGTGATATCTTAGTAATAATCTAAGAAAATATTTGGTTGGAATTTGTTTATGGCACTATAAAGTGATAGTCAATAGGTGACTATCACTTATTGTAAGCAGTCTAGCTGTGGGAAATGTTTTAATTACAACAGTTTTTGTTTGTTTGTTTGTTTTTTGTTTCCCGGTACGCGGGCCTCTCACTGCTGTGGCCTCTCCCGTTGCGGAGCACAGGCTCCGGACGCGCAGGCTCAGCGGCCATGGCTCACGGGCCCAGCCACTCCACGGCACGTGGGATCCTCCCAGACCGGGGCACGAACCCGTGTCCCCTGCATCGGCAGGCGGACTCTCAACCACTGCGCCACCAGGGAAGCCCTTAATTACAACATTTTAACTGAAAAGTAACAACACTGCATTTGGAACCAATTTAAAATGTTCAGCATGCACATTAATTTGCTTTCTTCACATCAAAGCAGTACTTGAAATAAACAAAAATCCATGATAATTAGTAAATACTCAGTTATTTAAAAATGTGCCATCCTTGTTGCACAGCAACTATTGCTTCTATTACGTGCTTTTTACATACTCTAAAATAATTAAGCAAGGGCATAAATTGCTATCTACTTTTTTTGACTGTTAAAAGCATTTAAGTTATGAAGTTTATTCTAATATGTGTATTACACATTTGTAAAGGGAACATTTCATTCCTATGCAAAGGCACAATGACCCAAGAAAGAGATGACAATGTCATATTAGCGATTCTCCTTTCTAATGAGAGGACTTTCAGGGAACTTTTAATTCATAGTCTCAATAACTAACACAGCCAAGCATAATTATCATTCGCTGGCTTTACTGGTCTGGATCTTGATTTACTACTAAGCTAAATTATAAGGTTTATTAACAAAAAGTCATGTCCTCTCAAAAGAATGAAATGTCCATTTATATTAAAGAAAATTACACAGGCCAAAATACATCTATGATATAATTAATTTATTAGAAAGATATCATGGTTTTAATAAGAACTTAGAGAATCTCACATATGTTTATTTTCATCAACAAATTAACTTAGCATAAAGCAAGAACATATAGTTTTATATGGTCAGATGCTAACACTAACTTGGTCAGCATGCTGTGTTAGCACCTCAGGGATAGGGCACAGTAAGCAGCAGTACTAGAGTGGATCATGGATGCAGGGACTTCTTTTCCAGTGGATTATATCTGAAGGTCATTGGTGGGGTGTGACCAAAGAGATGAGGAACTTCTACATAAGCAAAGGCAGGAAAGTTCATTTTGTCAATCTAAGAGGAGCTCAGGAGTTTGAGGGAAAGGAATGATCTGTGACTCTCCATCTGCATTTCACTAATTCCATCAGTGAAATTTCTTTTACTTTTTCAAAGATTTATTTATTAATTATTTATTTATTTAATTTCTTTTTGGCTGCATCGGGTCTTAGTTGCGGCACGCAGGATCTTTTTTGAGGCATGCGGGATCTTCATTGTGGTGTGTCGGCTTCTCTCTAGTTGTGGCATGCAGGTTTTCTCTCCTCTAGTTGTGGTGCACAGGCTCCACGGTGCGTGGGCTCTGTAGTTGTGGTGCCTGGGCTCCAGAGCGTGTGGGCTCTGTAGTTTGTGGCAAGCGGGCTCTACTTGAGGCATGTGAGCTCAGTAGTTGTGGCATGTGGGCTTAGTTGCCCCGCAGCACGTGGGATCTTAGTTCCCTGACCAGGGATCAAACCCGCATCCCCCTGCATTGTAAGGTGGATCCTTTACCACTGGACCACCAGGGAAGTACCCATCAGTGAAATTTCTGACTCAAAAGATGGGATGTTTATAATATCTCTTTATACATATTGCCAACCTGCCCTCCAAAAGGCTGTGTGTAATTTCCAGTCCCTTAAAGAGTAAAAATGAAAGACTATCTCACTAGACTTTCACCGCAAGACAAAGTTGAAGCAGTAAAAAATAATCTCTCCTTGCTTTAATTTGAATTTTTTGGATTGCTAGATAGGTGGGTCATCTTTTCATATTTTTAAACATGGATTGGTAAGGGTAGGGGAAGTGAATAAGGATAGACTAACCAACTTAGTACACCGAGGCTAAAAAAAATAGAAGTAATTAAAGAAGTGTGGGCTTTAGAGAAGAAGGAGAAGAAAAAGCCTATGTTGGAGGTTCTGAGTCAAGATGGCGGTGTGGGAAGATGCAGAGTTCGCATCTCCCCACAACTAGGGTGCCTGCTGGATGCTGGTGGGGGACCCTGACGTCCAGGGAGATGGGAAGAACCCCCAAGAGCACCGGTAGGATGTGGGGACACTGAGGGGGGAGGAGAAGTTGAGCCTGGACAGGACAGGCGCCCCTGAGGGGTGACTGAGAGGCAGGAAGGGGAGGGGTTCCCACGCCTGGAGGGACCCTCAGGGGCTCAGATCAGAGGGGGGGCGGGCCCAGCATTTCCCCTGCCCAATCAGCTGGGGAACTCTGCCCGGCTCTCGGGCTGGGTCCTACGCGCTCAGTGGTCCCCTCTGGGCCAGGCTGGTCCTGGAGGCATAGGAGGAAGGCCAGGAGAGAACAGGAGAGGCGGTCAAGAGGGGCCCTCCAGGACCAGAGGATCAGGAAATGAGCAGAGGACGTTTGCCACGCTCACTCGGGCACTGGGAACCTGCCGACCCCCAGGCTGGTCCCTCGCCCTCCAAAGCCCCCTCCAGGCTGCGTGGGTCCTGGGGGCATAGGAAAGAGGGCGGGGAGATCAGGAGAGGCAGGTGGGAGGGGACCTCCAGACTGGAGGAGCAGTAGAGGAGCAGAGGGCATTTGCACCACACACTGGAGCCCAGGAAGCACGCTGGGCTCCCAGATGGGGCCCCCCCACCCTCTAAGACCAGAGGCAGTGGGCATGCCTGGGGGCTTCTGTTCTGTTGGGCCTAAGCCCCCCCTCCCACAACCCCCCCACCCACCCCACTTCCTTTTCCAGCCCTTTGGGTCCTAAGCATAGGGCCCGCCCACTGCCCAAACTTCACCGCTTCTTAGGCCCCACCCACCACAGCCAAGGCCTTTTCCACTACTTTTTTTCCTCCTCCTCTTTTTTACTATTGTGGTTCTGTTTTACCTTCTAGTTGTTGTTTCATCTATATTTTAATTTTTATATTTTTTCTAACATAGCTGTTAGTTTCCTATTCTAATTTTAGTTTTCACTTTGTTATTGTTCTACTTTTTTTTTTTACATCTTTATTGGAGTATAATTGCTTTACAATGGTGTGTTCGTTTCTGCTTTATAACAAAGTGAATCAGTTATACATATACATATGTTCCCATATCTCTTCCCTCTTGCGTCTCCCTCCCTCCCACCCTCTATATCCCACCACTCCAGGCGGTCACAAAGCACTGAGCTGATCTCCCTATGCTATGCGGCTGCTTCCCACTAGCTATCTACCTTACATTTGTTAGTGTATATATGTCCATGCCTCTCTCTCGCTTTGTCACAGCTTACCCTTCCCCCTCCCCATATCCTCAAGTCCATTCTCTAGTAGGTCTGTGTCTTCATTCCTGTCTTACCCCTAGGTTCTTCATGACATTTTTTTCCCCTTAAATTCCATATACATGTGTTAGCATACGGTATTTGTCTTTCTCTTTCTGACTTACTTCACTCTGTATGACAGACTCTAGGTCTATCCACCTCATTACAAATAGCTCAATGTCGTTTCTTTTTATGGCTGAGTAATATTCCATTGTATGTATGTGACACATCTTCTTTATCCATTCATCCGATGATGGACACTTAGGTTATTTCCATCTCCGGGCTATTGTAAATAGAGCTGCAGTGAACATTTTGGTACATGACTCTTTTTGAATTATGGTTTTCTCAGGGTATATGCCCAGGAGTGGGATTGCTGGGTCATATGGTAGTTCTATTTGTAGTTTTTTAAGGAACCTCCATACTGTTCTCTACAGTGGCTGTATCAATTTACATTCCCACCAACAGTGCAAGAGGGTTCCCTTTTCTCCACACCCTCTCCAGCATTTACTGTTTCTAGATTTTTTGATGCTGGCCATTCTGACTGGTGTGAGATGATATCTCATTGTAATTTTGATTTGCATTTCTCTAATGATTAGTGATGTTGAGCATTCTTTCATGTGTTTGTTGGCAATCTGTATATCTTCTTTGGAGAAATGTCTATTTAGGTCTTCTGCCCATTTTTGGATTAGGTTGTTTGTTTGTTTGTTATTGAGCTGCATGAGCTGCTTGTAAATTTTGGAGATTAATCCTTTGTCAGTTGCTTCATTTGCAAATATTTTCTCCCATTCTGAGGGTTGTCTTTTGGTCTTGTTTATGGTTTCCTTTGCTGTGCAAAAGCTTTGAAGTTTCATTAGGTCCCATTTGTTTATTTTTGTTTTGATTTCCATTTCTCTAGGAGGTGGGTCAAAAAGGATCTTGCTGTGATTTATGTCATAGTGTTCTGCCTATGTTTTCCTCTAAGAGTTTGATAGTTTCTGGCCTTACATTTAGGTCTTTAATCCATTTTGAATTTATTTTTGTATATGGTGTTAGGGAGTGATCTAATCTCATACTTTTCAATGTACCTGTCCAGTTTTCCCAGCACCACTTATTGAAGAGGCTGTCCTTTCTCCACTGTACATTCCTGCCTCCTTTATCAAAGATAAGGTGACCATATGTGCCTGGGTTTATCTCTGGGCTTTCTGTCCTGTTCCATTGATGTATCTTTCTGTTTTTGTGCCAGTACCATACTGTCTTGATTACTATAGCTTTGTAGTATAGTCTGAAGTCAAGGAGCCTGATTCCTGCATGGCTGCCTGCATGGCTTGCGGGATCATGGTTCACGAGCCAGAAGTCAGGCCTGAGCTCCTGTGGTGGGAGCCCCAAGTCTGAACCACTGGACTAAAAGAGAACCTCAGACCCCAGGGAATATTCATCAGAGTAAGGTCTTCCAGAAGTCCTCATCACAGCACCAAGACACAGCTCTACCCAACAGCTAGAAACTGCAGTGTTGGAAGCCACAGGCCAAACAACCAGTAAGACAGAAACACAATCCCATTCATTAAAAAAAAGAAAAAAAGTGAGACAGCAAAAAAATATGTCATAGAAGAAGAAGCAAGGTAGAAACCTACAAGACAGAATAAATGAAGAGGAAATAGGCAATCTACTTGAAAAATAATTCAGAGTAATGATAGTAAAGACGATCTAGAATCTCAGAAATAGAATGGAGGCACTGATGGAGAAAATACAAGAAATGTTTAACAAAGATCTAGAAAAACTAAAGAACAAACAAACAAAGATGAACAACAAAATAACTAAATGAAAAATACACCAGAAGGAATCAATAACAGGATAACTGAGGCAGAAGAACGAATACTTGTGCTGGAAGACAAAATAGTGGAAATAACTGCCGAGGAGCAGAATAAAGAAAAAAAAAGAAAAGAATTGAAGACAATCTCAGAGATCTCTGGGACAACACTACATGTACCAACATTCAAATTATATGGGTCCCAGAAGAAGAAGAGAAAAAGAAAGGGTCTGAGAAAACATAAGAAGAGATTATAG
This sequence comes from Leucopleurus acutus, assembly GCF_964270905.1. Taxonomy (NCBI): domain Eukaryota; kingdom Metazoa; phylum Chordata; class Mammalia; order Artiodactyla; family Delphinidae; genus Leucopleurus; species Leucopleurus acutus. Next base: position 107,810,748 of record NC_139147.1, read on the forward strand.
AGCAAAACTTCCCTAACATGGGAAAGGAAAGAGTCACCCAAGTCAGGAAGCACAGAGAGTCCCATACAGGATAAACCCTAGGAGAAACACACCAAGACACATATTAATCAAACTAACAAAAATTAAATTCAAAGAAAAAAAATTAAAAGCAGCAAGGGAAAAGCAAAAATTAACATACAAAGGAATCCCCATAAGGTTATCAGCTTATTTTTCAGGAGAAATTCTGCAGGCCACAAGGGAGTGGCAGGATATACTTAAAGCGATGAAAGAGAAAAACAACCATACCCAGCAAGGATCTCATTCAGATTTGATGGAGAACTCAAAAGCTTTACAGACAGGCAAAAGCTAAGAGAATTCAGGACCACCAAATCAGCTTTACAACAAAGGCTAAAGAAACTTCTCTAGGCGGGAAACACAAGAGAAGAAAAAGACCCACAAAAACAAACCCCAAACAATTAAGAAAATGGTAATAGAAGCATACATATCGACAATAACCTTGAATGTAAATGGATTAAATGCCCCAACCAAAAGACACAGACTGGCTGAATGGATACAGAAACAAGACCCATATATATGTTGTCTACAAGAAACCCACTTCAGACCTAGGGACACATACAGACTGAAAGTGAAGGGATACAAAAAGATATTCCATGCAAATGGAAATCAAAAGAAAGCTGGAGTAGCAATACTCATAACAGATAAAATAGACTTTAAAATAAAGACTGTTACAAGAGATAAGGAAGGACACTACATAATGTGTAATTATGTGTAATATATGTAATTATCTAATCCAAGAAGAAGATATAAAAATTATAAATGTTTATGCACCCAACAAAGGAGCACCTCAATACATAAGGCAAATGCTAACAACCATAAAAGGAGAAATCGACGGTAACACAATAATAGTAGGGGACTTTAACACCCCAATTACATCAATGGACAGATCATCCAAACAGAAAATAAATAAGGAAACGCAAGCTTTAAATGACACAATAGGCCAGATAGATTTAATTGACATTTATAGAACATTCCACCTGAAAGTGGAAGAATACACTTTCTTCTCAAGTGTACACAGAGCATTCTCTGGGATAGATCACACCTTGGGTCACAAATCAAGCTTTGGAAAATTTAAAAAAATTGAAATTGTACCAAGCATCTTTTCTGACCACAACATTATGGGATTGGAAATCAATTACAGGAAAGAACCTGTAAAAACCACAAATACATGGAGGCTAAACAGTGAGCTACTAAATAACTAAGAGATCACTGGAGAAATCAAAGAAGAAATTAAAAAATACATAGAAACAAATGACAACAAAAACACAACAACCCAAAACCTATGGACCCAGCAAAAGCAGTTCTAAGAGGGAAGTTTATAGCAATTCAATCTCACTTCAAGGCGCAAGAAAAATCTCAAATAAACAATCTAACCCTACACCAAAAGCAACTAGAGAAAGAAGAACAAACAAAACCCAAAGTCAGTAGAAGGAAAGAAATCATGAAGATCAGAGCAGAAATTAATGAAATAGAAACAAAGAAAACAATAGCAAAGATCAATAAAACTAAAAGCTGGCTCCTTGAGAAGATAAACAAAACTGATAAAGCCTTAGCCAGACTCATCAAGAAAAAAAGGGAGAGGACACAAATCAATAAAATTAGAGTTGAAAAAGGAGAAATGACAACTGACATCATAGAAATACAAAGGATTATAAGAGACTACTACAAACAACTATATGCCAATAAAATAGACAACCTTGAAGAAATGGACAAATTCTTGGAAAGGTACAATTTTCCAAGACTGAACCAGGAAGAATTAGAAAATATAAAGAGACCTATCACAAGTAATGAAATTGAAACTGTAATTTAAAATCTTCCAACAAACAGAAGACCAGGACAAGATGGCTTCTATCAAACATTTAGAGAAGAGCTAACCCCCATCCTTCTCAAACTCTTCCAAAAAATTGCAGAGGAAGGAACACTCCCAAACTCATTCTATGAGGCCACCATCACCCTGATACCAAAACCAGACAAAGATATCACACAAAAAAGAAAATTATAGACCAATATCACTGATTAACATAGATGCAAAAATCCTGAACAAAACACTAGGAAACAGAATCCAACAACATATTAAAAGGATCATACACCATGATCAAGTGGGATTTATCCCAGGCATGCAAGGATTCTTCAATATATGCAAATCAATCAATGTGATACAACAAATTTAGGAATAAAAAAACATGATCATCTCAAAAGATGCAGGAAAAGCTTTTGACAAAATTCAACGCTGATTCATAATAAAAACTCTCCAGAAAATGGGCATAGAGGGAAGCTACCTCAACATAATAGAGGCCATGTTATGACAAACCCACACCAAATGTCATTTGCAATGGTGAAAAACTGAAAGCATTTCCACTAAGATCAGGAAAAAGACAAGGATGTGCACTCTTGCCACTCTTATTCAACATAGTTTTGGAAGTCCTAGCTATGGCAATCAGAGAAGAAAAAGAAATAAAAAGAATCCAAATTGGAAAAGAAGAAGTAAAACTGTCACTATTTGCAGATGACATGATACTACTATACATAGAAAATCCTAAAGATGTCACTGGAAAACTACTAGAACTAATCAATGAATTTGGTAAGGCTGCAGGATACAAAATTAATGCACAGAAATCTGTGGTGCTCCTATACACTAACAAGGAAAAATCAGAAAGAGAAATTAAGGAAACAATCCCATTTACCACTGCAACAAAAAGAACAAAATATCTAGGAATAAACCTACCTAAGGAGGCAAAAGACTTGTACTCAGAAAACTATAAAACACTGATAAAAGAAATCAAAGGTGACATAAACAGATGGAGAAATATACCATGTTCTTGGATTGGAAGAATCAATATTGTGAAATGACTATACTACCCAAAGCAATCTACAGATTCAATGCAATCCCTATCAAACTACCAATGGTATTCTTCACAGAATTAGAACAAAAAGTTTACAATTCGTGTGGAAACACAAAAGACCCCGAATAGCCAAAGCAATCTTGAGAAAGAAAAACGGAGCTGGAGGAATCAGGCTTCCTGACTTCAAGCTATACTACAAAGCTACAGTAATCAAGACAGTATGGTACTGGCACAAAAAGTGAAATATAGATCAATGGTACAAGATAGAATGCCCTGAGATAAACACACACACATATGGTCACCTAATTTATGATAAAGGAGGCAAGAACATAAAATGGAGAAAAGACAGCCTCTTCAATAAGTGGTGCTGGGAAAGCTGGACAGCTACATGTAAAAGAATATAATTAGAACACCACCTAACACCGTATACAAAAGTAAACTCCAAATGGATTAAAGACCTAAATGTAAGACCATACACTATAAAACTCATAGAGGAAAACATAGGAAAAACACTGACATAAACCACAGCAAGATCTTTTTTGACCCACCTCCTAGAGTAATGGGAATAAAAACAAAAATAAACAAATGGGAACTAATTAAACTTAAAAGCTTTGCACAGCAAAGGAAACCATAAGCAAGACAAAAAGACAGCCCTCAGAATGGGAGAAAATATTTGCAAATGACACAACAGACAAAGGATTAATCTCCAAAATATACGAACAGCTCATGGAGCTCAATATCAAAAAAACAAACAACCCAATCCAAAAATGGGTGGAAGACCTAAATAGACATTTCAGCAAAGAAGACATACAGATGGCCAAGAGGCACATGAAAAGATGCTCAACATCACTAATTATTAGAGAAATGCAAATCAAAACTGCAATGAGGTATCACCTCACACCGGTCAGAACAGCCATTACCAAAAAATCTAGAAAAAAGGGTGTGGTGAAAAAGGAACCCTCCTGCACTGTTGGTGGGAATGTAAATTGATACAACCACTATGGAGAACAGTATGGAGGTTCCTTAAACAACTAAAAATAGAATTACCATATGACCCAGCAATCCCACTGCTGGGCATATACCCTGAGAAAACCATAATTCAAAAAGAGACATGTACCACAATGTTCACTGCAGTACTATTTACAATAGCCAGGACATGGAACCAAGTCAGAAAGAGAAAAACAAATACCATATGCTAATGCATATATATAGAATCTAAAAAAAAAAAAAAAAATGGTACTGTTGAACCTAGTGGCAGGGCAGGAATAAAGACATAGAGAGTGGACTTGAGGATATGCGGGGGAGGGAGGGGAAAGCTGGGGTGTAGTGAGAGTAGCATCGACATATATACACTACTGAATGTAAAATAATTAGCTAGTGGGAAGCAGCAGCATAGCACAGGGAGATCAGCTTGGTGCTTTGTGATGACCTAGAGAGGTGGGATGGGGAGGGGGGTAGGGAGGCTTAGGGGGGAGGCGGGGAAGGAGGCTTAGGGGGGAGGGGTTGTGGGGATGTATGTGTGTATGTGGCTGATTCACTTTGTTGTACGACAGAGACTAACACAGTATTGTGAAGCAATGATACTGCAATAAAGATCATATAATAAATAGAAGCCTATAATAAAAAGAAGCCTATGCTATAAAATAAAACAAAAGAATGAGACACTTAGAGCAACTTTAGTCCATATTCTCAAATTTTAATTGTTGCCCATATGGAACTGTTGCTATAGAGATCATTTTTGTTATAGTCTGAATGTGCTGTCCCCAAAGGATAAGGGAAGGGGGATTGATTTATAGAGGGCCAGACTGGTTGAGTAGGGCCAACTGTGTGAAGACTGGAAATGAAAGTGACAAATTTAGAATTAACCTGACCCAGCAACAATACCTAAAGGATTTCATCTGTGGATGGCAGAGTGGGGAATTCCAGGTGGAGACATTAGTTTGAAGGTGGCCACCAATTGTTGCTTGAGGTTACGAGTTATAAGGTCTAGTCACCAAGGAGAAGCATCTGATGATAACCAAATACATTGTTGGGACTTCAGTCAAACAATCTGAATTTCAGTAGCCAGCTCTAGTTCTAGATGCACATGTAAGACGAAATCAGAAAACCAAGACAGAAGGCTAGAGCTAGGATTAGGTACTGGTGGGGGAAAAGAAACAGCTTGGAAGGTTTCAGCACGGTATGCATGATAAAGCCAAGGGATCAATCAAAAAGTATGAGAAGTTTATGACAGGAAGCTGATGTCTATAGCCTCAATGACTAGAGCTGTGCAAGGTCTGAGAAGGCAGGGGCTAACAATTTTAAAAGTATGATTTGTATTCTTTAAAATTATGAAAGCAATACATATTCACTCTTGAAAGTTTGAAAAATATAGAAAAGACAAAAGTCAATGCAATTTTTTCATACTCTAAAAGCAAACATCTTCTTTGTAAATAGTGAGCTAAATACTTATTCATTTTATTTGCCAGAAGTTTATAACTGAATAATTTTAAGTCATTGGTCATTGTTCATTCTCTTGTATTATCTTCTTAAAAGCAGAGAAATCATAAGAATGAATTAATATTCCCCTGCTTTTAAGGATGTAGTCAAATGCGGATTCTGTCATTTTATGGGAAAAAGGGTAAATATTTAAAAGTAAAAATTATGCTTTTACATAAGAACTAACAGCTATCTTAATCTTATAAGATTTCAAATTCTATTCTTATGTTTTAACTTCCTACTTGTCTAATATTTTGTAAAAAAACATATATTGTAAGCACGTTTGGTCTAGGAAATTCCAGAAAGAATCAAAGGTGTGCATAGAAGCAAAGAGACCTATCTGAAGTAGCCTGGCAAATGGACAGAATTTTTTAAAAACAAATAAGACACATGCTGCTGAAAGCCACATTACTGTTACCTTCTCCCTCCAGTTATCACCGTTCAGCATCTTCTGTCTAAGGGTTTCCTGCAACTGTTCCATGCTTTTCTGATGTGAAATCAGCATCAATTCCCTGAAAATCATAAACACAACAAATGAGTCAAGATACACCCTTAACACCCTTCTTAAATTACAGTTCGTGGCTCAGGGATTATTTCACAACTCAGTCTGTTTATTCTTCTCTTAAGAAATATATATATACATATGTGTGTGTGTGTGTGTGTACTGCTACTACATACTATTTTAACTGTTGTTAACAGCAATTTAAAAACACTGGCAACAAGGTAAGTATTTTCTCAGGCTTAATTTTTGCTTAATAAGTAATATTATTATTTTTGCATGAAATAGTAACAACATATGTGTAGTCACAAATATAATAAAATACTATACATTGTGGTTCTAAAGTTTATGACTAAATTCTAACACTAGGTCATATTTTGTTTCTTTAAAAAAGGAAAATGTGTTGGGATATGACACAAAACCAGCACGTTTGTAGTTCCTGCTAGATTTATTTTTCTTTTATTTATCTCAAGTGCTAAAAGGAACAGACTGAATTAAGTAGAGGGTAATATCTGAAATGTGGTATAGTACAAAACATACTAGAAAATAGGAGAGAAAACACAAAGAACATTTTAATATTTTAATCCACGTAATTGGATCTTTTTCTAATAAATTTATTTATTTATTTATTTTTGGCTGTGTTGGGTCTTCACTGCTGCATGCGAGCTTTCTCTAGTTGTGGCTAGTGGAGGCTACTCTTCGTTGTGGTGTGCGGGCTTCTCATTGCGGTTGTGGAGCACCCGCTCTAGGTGCGCGGGCTTCAGTAGTTGTGGCACACAGGCTCAGTAGTTGTGGCACACGAGATTAGTTGCTCCGCAGCATGTGTGATCTTCCCATGTCCCCTGCATTGGCAAGTGGATTCTTAACCACTGTACCACCAGGGAAGTCCCCACGTAATTGGGTCTTAAAGCTAAGTTTGTGACCCTCTGGGTGGAAGTAAGTGTGGGAGATTCATGAGAACATTTCTCCAGGGGCCCTGAAGTTAAGACTTTAAATATCACAAGTGGTGGCAAAAGTATGCCTGTTGATCAGGGAGTCCCTCCACCCCCTTCTATAATCACCATAACCCTTCTTATTTTCTGTGTAGGTGATTCTTTTCCATTGCTTATTCCTCTTTCTAATCCCTTTGTTTTCCATCATCACCCTCTTCCCTTTAGTTCTGACCCCTTTTCTCAAACTTGTGACTTTCATTTATAACTGCCTGTTAGACATCTCCACCCTGATGAGCCATCAACACCAAAGATTCCACACATCAAAAAACAAATTCATCATCATCTCCAACGGTCTTGCCTTTCCTTTTGACTTCTGAAACCTTCAACAGTCACAATCTTTAGCTTGAAATCCCTGAGTCATCTCTGACTTTTCCTTCTTCTTGTTCTACCACATCCATTCAGTAACAAGTTCTATGTATTCTGCTCCGTGGTGCACCTCGAACTATTTCCTCCCTTCCTTTCCGACTACTAACAGTTAAGGTTCTTGACTTTATTTCCCACCAAGAGTATTGTAATAGACTGTCAATCTATCTTGATCTGTATTCTCATCTCACTCTTACAGTATTATTAAACATTTTTTAATAAAAATAGTGCCTACATTTCCAGGCTAGAAAATTTTAAGGTCATGAACATAAAGACACATCAACTTGGTAGCCAGGATTATGAATATTATTTGAGGGAAAATGATTGAAAAGAACAAAACTCCCCAGACTTTTTTTTTCAGAACTGTGTCAGACTAGGTACTTTGACAACTTTCCTACTGAAAATAAGTAAAGTTTTGTTTTCACTTATAAAAAAAAATCTTAAAATTCATCAGTGATCTGGACAAAAAGTTAGGAAGATGCAGGAAACACAAATCAAGAGAAAGGACAGAAAAAGGTTATCAGTGGAAAACTAGTGAAATTTGAATAAAGTCTATAGGTTAGTTAATTGTATTATACCCATATTAATTTCTTAGTTTTTACATATGTGCCATGGTTATGAAAAATGGACAAGAGGGAAACAAATTCTCTGTAACTTTTCTTTAAATACAAAATTATTCCAAACTAATGGTTTAAAAAAATGAAGTAAAAGGAAGAACCCCAACAATAAGTAGAGCATTGAAGCCAATTCTCACCTTGAAGGTACTTTCCAAATCTGATGTACTTGAGCATTAAATTTCACAGCCATGAAGGGCACTGGAGTCAGGAGAGAAAGGAAGAGCTTGAGAGGAAACTCACCTGCATAAAACTGCATCTCAAAGAGGGACACATGCAGTATGCATTTTTGTCATACTGTATGTAAGAATATGAAATTCACACCCAGTATGTGTAAAATACAAATAACACCCCTCTCAAAGAACAAAAAAGAAATTTCCGGCTTTGAAGTTTGGTGCTAGGTAGAAGGGAAAATACAAATCTCCCGCGAGAATTTGTAAACACAAGCCAATCCCAGTGCAGGTTTGTATCCTGAATTCACACTACCTGAGTGGTCCAAAAAGCTTCATATTGAGGAGATATCTTACAATGGTGTTAGGATAACCTTGCCTCCAGATGCCTGGTAGGAAAAAACACCAATATGTTTGGGAGAAACCTATCTTCGACTTGAAACTCAGAGATTCCTACAGATAAAAATTTAAGACCTATGAGACCATAATTTTAAGAATCACAAAATTATTATTTTTAAAGCTAGTAAGAGGAAGAATGAGCAGACACAAATGATAGCATAATCAAAGCCACAAATTCTAAAGTATTTTCAGATATTGAATATAAATAAGGATGTACAATATGTTGGAAGAAATAAAAGATTAATTTAAATGACTAATGAAATCTGAAATGAACCAATCAAACTTGTAGAAATGAAGCATATAATAACTGAGATGAAAAGCTCAGTAGATGGTCCTATAGCAGATTATTCACAGCTAAAAATGAAGTAATAAACTGAAAGGGAGATTCAAAGAAATTATACAGGGTGCAGTACATGATGTCAAAAATATGTAAAATATAAAAGAGGTTGATATATGGAGGACAGAGTGAAAAGATCTAATATTTCTCTATTTACCATTTCAGAAGCAAATGAGAGAGAAAGGGAGAGGAGGGACATTACAGATTGATGAAAAATACCAACCCATAAATCTAGGAAGCCCAAAGGATTCCAAGCAAGATAAATAAAAATAAATCTCATATCTGGCACCTGGTAGTGAAAATGAAGAATATTGGAATTAAAAGAGATTTTAAAAGACGCTGGAGAGGAAATAAAACATATTGTCTTCAAAGGAACTCAAGCATATTGAAAGCTTATTCTCCAGTAGAAACAAGGAAGGCCAAAGACAGCAAAATAATGTATTAAAAATCCCATGAGAAAATAACCATCAATCTGAAGTTGGGTACCCAGCAAAACTATCTTTCAGAAAGAGGCCGAAATAAAATATGCTCAGAAAAATAAAATCTGAGGGTTTACTGCCAGCTAAACGACTTCTAAAAAATATGCTTTGCAGGAAGGATTGTGATCTCAGAAGGAAGGTCAGACGATCAAGAAAAAATGGTGAGCAAAGGAACTGGCAAACACACAGGCAGGGAGGGCTTCTTGTGTGTGTGATCGATTCAGCTGTACAGGGCCCATGTTCTGAAGGGGGTCCTGGGTTTCAGATTTAATGCTCTGTGGTCACCACTGAGAAATTCTTAACAACTTTATCTTTGAGTCTGTGTTTTGTAAGTGAGGTCTAACGGGACAGTCAAGCACATGCTGGGGCCTTGGAGCCTCGGCTCACACAGAGTCCTACCTCTCGACACCTCCCTGTCTCCCAGGATGGTTCTCAACCCTTTTCTCCCTGACCCTTGCCCAGCATCTGCTGTCATCCTCTGCTTCAGTGGGCACAGGCATGGGGAATGTTGGGTCTGCCATATGTGTCCTTTTGGCTGAGTCTGGGGCAGGGCCTTGGGTGCCTCTGAGAGCCTGCATCCATGCTACGATTTCTCCATGCCCAAGGGAGCACAAGATTCAATAGCAAACAAACAAACAAAAGACCCTGACAAGCTGAGAGAAAGATGCTGAAGGAAAGGAAAAAGCTTCTTTCTTTTTTTGAAGGGGCTCCACGTTTTCATTTTACACTGGGCCTGAAAATTATGTAGCCAGCCTTGTATGTAAGTACTTGTAAATAAATATCATCTGTATAAAATATTAGTTTTGACTGTGTGTAATCAGTGGGGCTAACAAAAGTATAAAACTAGAACACTAGACAAAAATGTAGAATATAGGATGGCAGGATGGCAACTATAAGGTGCCAGTGTTATTCAAGAGAAGTTTGCATTATTCAAGAGAAGTCTGAGATATTAATTTTAAACTTCATTAAGCACGCATGGTAAAATCTCAGAAGTAACCACTAGAAGAACAGAATACGCCATTAGAAGAAGATGCACTAAGAAAATAAAAGAAACTCCAACAATATTGCCCCCGCCCAAGGCCCAAAGGGAGAAAAGAGTGTAGAAAAAGAGGGAGAAGTATTGATAGAAAACTTAAAGTAACAATCATAATAATGGCAAATAAACTAAACTCATGAGTTAGGAGAAACAGGCTTGATAAAACCAAACCCTATCCCTGGCCCTACATATTGGGTTAAGTGAAATATATGAATTAAGATAACGTTTACCTGTTTATTTTTACTCTTCTAATATGGCAATTAAAATTTTTAAAGTGACATACGTGGCTCACATTATACTTCTACTGAACAGCACTGTTATAATCCATATTCTCTGAAAACAAAGAAACGTCAGTAACAAAAGATAAATATCTTCATGTATTTGGAGCTTTTAAAAAATGTGTTTCTGAATAACTCTTGGGTCAAATGAAAAATCATAACTGATACTTCAAAATACTTAAGAAATGAACAATAATAAAATTTCTACACATCAAAATTTACGAAATATAGCTAAGCAGAACAGATAAATAAATTGTGGTGTACTTCAGACTATAATACAGATGAAGAAATGAAAGATCTTCAGCTACATGTAACATCATGGACAAAAATCCCAGGGACATAATCTTGAGCACAAAGAATAAATCACTGACTAATATATACAGTATAATTTTATTTCCATGAAGATAAAATATATGCAAAATCTAATTTGTTTTAGGAATACAAACATACGTGGTAAAATTATAGAGTGAAGCAAAGGAATAACAAGTGTTTTCTGTAGGTTTTTGCGAATGCTCTTTATCAGTTTGAGGAAGTTCCCATCTCTTCCTAGTTTGCTGAGAACCACAAAATGCAGGTTGGTGGTTACCTCTGAGCAAGGATGCCATGTGGTGGAATAAGGAGAAGCACCAAGGGACTTCAACATTAATGGTAAGGCTCTTTTTCCTAAACGTAGCGTTCATTATATTGTAGTTCTTCATACTTTATACCTATCTAAACCTTTTATGTAACTACTCAGTATTTATAAAAACAATTAATGATAAAGCCTAAGCATAGAGTAGAATGGGCATCTGGAGAAAAGAGAATTAAAGGGAAAGACCAAGGAGAGGGAAATGGCAAGTGAGCAGCAGGCTGGGGTTTACTGCCCACTATGCACACTATGGACAAGGCAGTACCTGGAGAGACAGAGGTGAATGAGGGCAGGGTCCCTGTCCAAATGGTGCTCAAAAGCCAGCAACGTTGTAAAAGGAACACTTATCTTTTAAAATGTGAGGCAGACCTAGCAGGTTCTGATGCTTGCTCAGCAGTCTCTAGGCTGGAGAAAGGAAGCAGAAGGAACAAAGAATGAGGATAGTAAAAGTGGGATTACATTAAAACCTCAATTCTGGGCTTTCCTGGTGGCGCAGTGGTTGGGAGTCAGCCTGCCAATGCAGGGGATATGGGTTTGAGCCCTGGCCCGGGAAGATCCCACATGCCACGGAGCAACTAAGCCCGTATGCCACAACTGCTGAGCATGCATGCCACAACTACTGAAGCCCACGCGCCTAGAGTCCATGCTCGGCAGCATGAGAGGCCACCGCAATGAGAGGCCCATGCACTGCAGCGAAGAGTAGCCCCCACTCACCGCAACTTGAGAAAGCCCATGCGCAGCAATGAAGACCTAAAGCAGCCAAAAATAAATAAATAGATACATAAAACAAAAAAAACACCTCAATTCTGGCTTTCTTCCAAATATTTGCCCATTCCCGTCTCCTTTGCAGACTCATCTTTGCCGTCAATTACATGTTTGGTGTTCCTTAGCACTTTGTTCTGAGGCCTCTTTTTTCTCTCTCTCTACTCTTTTTCTAAGTGATCATATCCATGCCTATGGTTAAAATGCAATAGTTGCTGACAACTCCCAGATTTTATCTCCAGCTCACATCTGTTCTCTGAGTATTTGACTCATGTTTCCAACTCTCACCCGACTGCTCTACTTTTATATTTCAGAGTCATCCAAAACTCAACATGTCTGTAATCCCAGAGGCTAACAAGGTCAGTTTATGTTTTGCTCATGATATATGTAATCTGCTGCTTTGCTCTGCATATTTTGTTCCAGGATGTAGCCCAAGGAACAATTCTTACCTGGGAATGCTGCTTTTGTGATAGAAAAGAAAAATTGCGAAAACATAGGATCTGTTAAAGTTTCTGCTCAGAATCAGTGCATGTCACTCCTCTCCCATTTCAATGGCAAGAACAAATCAAATGGCCAAGTCTGATGTGAATCAGGTGTGGATAGTATAGTCCTCTCACCAGGAGGTGCACAGTAAGTCACCTGGCATCAGGTGGAGTCCATCGTAACTCTGAAATCCTACTGGAAACAACTGTGAGGATTTCTACCCTGGAGGTAGAGAACATTCCTTGCTTAGGCTGTGGTTCTTTCACTTGGGAGTGATTTCTCAAACCATTTTTCTCCGTAGCTCCTGGCTTTCCTCTCTGAGATGTAATTTTTTTTTTTTCATCCTACAGCCTTGCCACATCAGAAGAGGGTGTTAGAAATTCTGCCCTGTTGAGAGACAGTTTTCTCAACTTCTTTCCTATCCACAGAAGATTTGGAGGAGAAATGGTTCCAAGAGAATTTAAAAAAAAAACACAACATTTATTGAGATATAATTGAAAACAGTAAACTACATGTTTAAAGTATACACTTGGATGAGTTTTGACATATGCATAAACATATGTGTGTGAAACCATCACTGCAACCAAAATAATGATATATCCATCATCTCCCAAGGTTTCCCTATGCCCTTTGTTAATCCCTCACTCCTGCCCTCTCTCCCCCAGCAATCAAGAGTTTGCTTTCTGTCATTATACATTAGTTTGCATTTTCAGAATTCTATAAAAATTCTCTATATATCATACAGTATATTCTTTTTTGTGTGTTTGGCATTTTTCATTTAGCATAATTCCTTTTAGATTTGTCCATGTTGTACCATGAATCAATAGTTCATTATTATTATTTTTTGCTGAGTAGTATTTCATCACATGGATATACCACAATTTGTTTATCCATTCACCTGCTGATGGACATTTAGTTTGTTTCACAGGTTTTGGCTATTACAAATATAGCTATTAATATCTGTGTACAAGTATTTGTATGGATATGTCCCTTCATTTCTCTTAGGTAAATACCTAGGAGTGAAATGGCTAAGTAGCAAGGTAAGTGTATGTTAAACTTTTTAAGAAGCCTCCATACTGTTTTCCAAAGTGTTGTGCTGTTTTACATTCCAACCAGCAGAATATGAGAGTTCCAGTTTCTCCACAACTTGCCAACAATTGGTATGTTCAGGTTTTTTAATTTTAGCCATTCTAAAAGTGTGTGCTTGTGGGACTTCCCAGGCGGTGCAGTGGTTAAGATTCCATGCTTCCACAGCAGGGGGCATGGGCTCCATCCCTCCTCAGGGAACTAAGATCCCACGTGCCGTGAGGTGTGGCCAAAAAAAAAAAAAATCAATAAAAAAAATAGAAGTGTGTGGTCGTATCTCATTATGGTTTTAATTTGCATTTCCCTAATGACTAATGATGTTGAACATCTTTTTTATGTGCTTCTTGGCCATCTGTATATCTTTGGTGAAGCGCCTGTTCAAATCTTTTGCTCATTTTTTATTGGGTTGTTTATGGTCATCTGAGTTTCTAAAGTTCTTTATATATTCTGAAGACAAGTCCTTTATGACATATATATTGTGCATATCTATGACAATGGCTTGTCTTCATTCGCTAAACAGTGTCTTTTAAAGAACAGAAGTTTTAACTTTGATGAAGTCCAATTTATCAGGGTTTTTTTCTTTTACGGATTGGGCTTTTGGGGTAGAATCTAAGAAATCTTTGCCTAATCCAAGGTCACAAAGATATGTTTCCTGTTTTCTCCTGTAAGTTTTATAATTTTAGGTTTTATATTTAGATCTAGGATCTATTTTGAATTAATCTCTATATATACATTTCACAGTATGAATCAAAGTTCATTTTTTGCATATGGATATACAATTGTTCCAGCACCAATGGTGAAAAAAACTATGTGTTCTCCAATGAACTGCTTTGGCACCCATGTAGAAAATCAATTAACCATACATGTGTGCCTATTTCTGGATTCTCTATCCTGTTCCATTGATCTATTTGTCTATCTTGAGATTAATACCACACTGTCTTGATTACTTGTAGCTTTACAATAAACCTTGAAGTTAGGTAGCGACTTTGATCTTTTGGCTCCTCAAAGTGTTTTCAAAGTTGTTTTGATTATTCTAGGTCCTTTGCATTTCCATATGAATTTTAAAATTAGCTTGTTAATTTGTAGAAAAATGTTTGCTGGAGGTTTGATTGTGATTGCATTGAATCTATAAATCAATTTGGGGATAACTGTTAACAATATTGAGGCTTCTGTTCCATGAACATTGTATATCTCTCCATTTATTTAGATCCTCTTAACTTATCTCAGCAATGTTATGTAGTTTTCAATGTACAGGTCTGGCACCTTATTTGTCAGATTCATTCCTAAGTATTTCATGTGTTTTGAAATATTTTGATAAATATTGCTTTTTAAATTTTGATTGTTCTGTGCAAATATATAGAAATTAATTTGGGTTTTGGATGTTGACTTTTTTTCCTGTAACCTTTTGCCAAACTCACTTATTAGTTCTAGTAACTCCTTTTGTAGATTCCATGGGGTTTTCTATGTTAGTGAGCATATCATCTGTGAATAAAAAATTTTTATTTTTCCTTTTCAGTCTGATGCCTTTTATTTCTTTTTCTTGCCTGACTGTACTGACTAAAACTTTCAGCACAATGTTGAACAGAACTGATGACAGCAGGTGTTTTTTTCTTGATCTTGATCTTAGGAGGAGAGTATGTAGTCTCTCACTATTAAGTATGATGTTGTCTGTCAGTTTTCTTAGATGCCCAGTATCAATTTGAACAAGTTTTCCTCTATTTCTACTTTGCTGAGATTTTTTTAAAAATTAGGAATGAACGTTCTGTTTTGCCAAGTGCCTGTTTTGTTTCTATTGACATAATCATTGAGTTTTTCTTTTTTACTTTTTGGATAACAATAATTGATTTTTGAATGTTAAACCGATCTTACATTCTTGGGATAAACTCCACACATTCATGATTTCTTTTCTTTTTTATGTTGCTGGATTCAATTTTCTAAAATTTTGTTTAGAAGTTTTGCATCTGTGCTCATGAGGGATGTCGGTCTGTTAATTTGCTTGTAATGCTTTTGTCAGATTTTGATATCAGGGTAATACTGGCCTCATGAAGTAAGTTAAGAACTATTCCTTCCTGTTTCATTTTCTGGAAGAGTTTAAGTAGAATTAATACTATTTCTTCCTTAAATGCTTGATAAAATTCACCAGTGAAACCTTCTGGGCTGGAAGTTTTCTTTGTGGGAAAAATTTAAACTATAAATTCAGGTCATCTATTCATTTTAGTGAAGCTGGGTAGTTTATATTCCAAAAAAATGTATCCATTTTTCAGAGTTGTCAAAATTAATGGCATAGTCAAGCAAATGGCTTTGTGGCACCAGTTTTCCAAGAGCATTGGCTCACTTTGTTTCTCTGTGACATTTTGGTAAGTCTCGCAATATTTCAAAGTTTTCATGATTATTATTTTGTAATGATGATCTGTGATCAGTGATCTTTGATGTTACTTACTGAAGACTCAGATGGTGGGTAGCCTGTTTTAGCAATAAAGTATTTTTGAATTAAAAAAATTAATGGCATAAAGTTGTTTATAATATTCCTCTATTAATGTATTAATATCTGAAGAATGTAATGTCACCACTCTCATTTCTGATGTTGGTAAATTTTTGTCTTCTCTATCTTTTCCTGATGAGTCTGACTTGAGGTTTATTAATGTTATTGATCTCCTCAAAGAAACTGATTGTTTAATTGATATTCTATATTGTTTTACTGTTTTCTCTGTCATTGATTTCTGCTCTGATCTTTATTATTTACTTTCTTATGCTTATCTTGGGTTCTGTTTGCTCTTCTTTTTCTAACTTCTTAAGGCGGAAGCTGACCTTTTTTCTTTTTTCACATAGACATTTATTGCCATAAGTTTTCTCCCTAAAGTTTTGCTTTAGAGATGTTCCACACATTTTGATGTCTTCATTCCCATTTAGTTAAAAAATCTTTGTAATTTCCCCTTTGATATTTTCTTTGACCCATATCTCATTTAGAATTGTGTTATAGTTCACAAATATTTGGGGGATTTTACAGATACTTTTCTGTTATTTATTTCTAAGTTAATTACATTGTGACCAGAGAATACACTTTGTATGATTTGAGTCCTTTTAAGTTTTCTTTGGTTTTGTTTTATAGCCAAATTATATGGTCTATCTTGGTGAATATTTTGTATGCTCTTGGGAAAAAAAAATGTGTATTCTGCTGCTGTTGGGTGGAATGTTGGATAAATGTCAATTAGGTTAAGTTGATTGATTGTAAAGTTCAATTCTTCTATAGCCTTACTAATTTTTCTGTGTACTTGTTTTATCTATTGTTAAGAGAGAGCTATTGACATCTCTAAAAATAACTGTGAATTTGTCTACCTCTCCTTGTAGTTCTATCAGTTTTTGCTTCACGTATTTTTAAGCTCTGTATTAGAGGCACAAACATTTAGGATTGTCATGTCCTTCTGATGAACTGGTCTATTTATCATTATGAAATGAATTTATTTATTCCTGGTAATAGTCTTTGTTCTAAAATCTACCTTGCTTGATATTAATAAACACATTCTAGCTTCTTTTGATTAGTGTCAGCATGGTATATCTTTTTCCATTCTTTTACTTTTAGCCTTTTGTATATTTATTTTTCAATACATTTCCTGTAGGCAGTATATGGCTGAATCTTACGTTTTTATACAATCTGAAAATCTCTGTCTTTTAATTAGAATGTATAGACAATTTACATTTAATTGAATTGTGATACAGTTGGACTTAAATCCATCATCTTGCCTATGTGCCCCATCTGTTGTTTCCTTGGCCTTCTTTCTCCGCCTTCTTTTGGATTTTGCATATGGCTTATGATTTACTTTCATCTGCTTTGTTGGCATATTAGCTATAACTCTTTGTTAGTTTATTTAATGGTTGCTCTAGGGTTGATAATAGCTATTTTTAACTTGTCACAGTTGTGGCAGGCTAAATAATTGCCTTCAAAGATATCCATGTCCTAATCCCCAAAGTCTGTAAATATGGCAAAAGGAACTTTGCAGATGTGATTACATTAAGGATCTTGAGATAAGGAGATTATCCTGGTTCACCTGGATGTGCCTTAAGTATAATTATCAAGGTCTTTATGAGAGAGAGGCAAGAAGGTTAATGTGGCGGGGGTGGGGGGGACGGTGGTGATGTGACAATGGAAGCATAGATTAGATTTATGAGGCCAGGATCCAAGGAATGCCAGCAGCTTCTAAAAGCTGGAAGAAGCAAGGAATGGGTTCTCCCCTGGAGGCTCCAGAAAGAGCCAGCCCTATTGACATCTTGATTTTAGCCCCTTAACACTCATTTGGACTTCTGACCTCCAGAACTGTATAAATTTGTGTTGTTTTAAGCCACTAAGTTTGTGGTAATTGTTATAGCAGAGATAGAAAGTGATGCTGGTTTACCTTCAAATGTTATTACACAACTTTCAGGTATAAGAGGAGAATCTTATAATAGTAAACTTGATAAAATATGGAGCAACAGTCAAGGCAAATAAAGTAGCTCTTCACTTGGTTTTCAAAATACGAGTACCATAGAATAGATGTGGCTCGCTATGTGCTTGTTAAAAGTGGCTAGGCAGCAGAGTCCTGGCAATTTGATCCACTTTATTTCTTAAGCCAGGTTTCCTATTTGAAAAGAGGTCTTACTGATTAGAAAATTCCAATGAGCATTTTCAGATGGGTGCCTGTGAGTACATTAGAAGTTACCTTTACTATAAAATGGATGGTACTGAATATTTGAGATGCTCAAGTTTTAGTCTCCCTGGAGACAGTTATAATTTTGATATCAACAAAAGTAGAATCCATTCCATATACATTCCTCTGAGGGACCCAGTACAAAACACTGCTGTTATATGTATCCCTTTAGAATAAAAACTGTGAAAGGCTAGCAGATTATAGAAGCCAAAATATAGTAAGCCAAGGTTCAAACAAGGTTAATGAAGTGATAGTCATTCACTGAATTGACAAAGAGTCATAAAGTTCCTTATGACATTTCCACAGAATATAAGGTGTTTTGAGTGAACTGTTATAAAATTTATGAACTTGTGTTTGTGATGATAATTTTGCTTGACATTAAAGCTACAGAAATTAGGACTTTCATATCTCATTGATTCCTGCTGAGCCTCTGTTCTCAACTCTTCAGTGCAATTCTTTAATGAGACAAGGCAGAAAGAATGATTATAAATGATGTTACAAACACACTGTCCTTGATTACCATGGAATGGGCGCTGGGTAATGTATACAGAGATGAGTATATGTGTGAAAAAGATAATCTTGACTCCAAAAATAAAAATCACACTTATATAGTAAACTCAAGAAAGAGCTTGCACATTATTCAGGAATGTAAAACCATCTTAAGACATTGATAAAGGAAAAGCAGTCTTGCCTTGAAAGAAACTATAAAGGATCAACTTTGACTCTAGTGAGCCTTTCTGAGAGAAATTTAGAGGATTTCTAGAAATTAAATATTGTTAGAGGCATATTCATATTTTAAAAAGCTGAAAATGTGCACCTGTTTTTGAACATCATACAGATATCCAATTTCCTCTTTACAGCCAGTTCTAGAGGTATTCATGCTTTAGAATAATAAGAAACAACACAGATTCAGGTCCTATATTTGGATTTTAGTAAGAATCTGATAGAGAAGATCATCACTAGAATCCAGGAGTTTGAATTGATTTTTGGCAAGTCAGAAGCTGATTTGCTACCAGACAATGAGAGCTTCTGAGTTTTAAATCCTGTGATCGGTGGTTTAACTGGGATTAAAGTCATTCCTACTCATCCATACATCCATCCAGCAAATATCTATTGAGTACCCAACTATGTCTCAGGCACTAGGGATAGTCTCTTGGGATATGGTCTTTCTTTCTTGCCACTCATTGGAAATATATTAATGCAATTTCCTAATTTTTAGAAGATCCTGAGTGGTAAATGACTATATAAAGTGACATAATTCACAAGAGGTAAAGCTGGTTCAAGCTTGTACCAGCCTAGGGCTCTCTACCCTGTAATTTCATCAGATTTTTTATAAAAATAACATTTTTGGAGTTGGCACAATAGGCAAATTAGGATCTACTCACAATTAAGAGTATTTATTTTAAAAAAGCATTAACTTTTAAATTCTTAGACCAAAAAGAAAATGAGAATCTAATTTCTTACATACATGCAAAAATCTAATTCCCTTAATTGTAGTTAAAAACATAACTGCAAACAAATGTCAAACCATAATGCCAAATGACAGCTTTAAATTCTGTTTCACAAGTTGTTCTTTTAGAGATGTCTTCACACTGTCAATCAAAGAGATAATTTTGATTTTGCCACAACTCCTGCCACTGTTAAAAGCAGTGTCTGTGATATCATAAGAAGTTTGGCAAGTCTCTTGTTCTGAGAGTTGTTGATAGACAGGAAATCAGAGAAAGAGGTATGTCTTGGGAAAAATACCTGATAAGGTTTGTTATTTTAGAATGATATTACTTAGAACACTTCATTTCATAACACTCTAAGCTAACAGAATTGCATCCAAAATAAATCACTCCATGGACTAATCTTTACAACTCAAAGAGTAAAGCAGATAACACTGAATTCAACAGATATTTACTGAATATCGACATCACCAATGCAGGGTATAAAAGATATGTTGCTTTAAGAGGTTAGCAACCTAAACGAAGACGAAAGGAAGGAAATTAATACTGTCTGGGCACCTACAACCTACCAGGCATGATACTAGATGCTTTAATCTTCACAAGAAGGTAGCTATTATTAATATGTCCATTTTACAGATAAGGAAAATGACCCTTAAAGTGGTTAAGCCAGTTGTCCAAACTTGACAGTGGATTTTTTGTTTGTTTGTTTGTTTTTGTTTTTTTTTTAACATCTTTATTGGGGTATAATTGCTTTACAATGGTGTGTTAGTTTCTGCTTTATAACAAAGTGAATCAGTCATACATAAACATATGTTCCCATATGTCTTCCCTCTTGCGTCTCCCTCCCTCCCACCCTCCCTATCCCACCCCTCCAGGCTTTGACAGTGGATTTAAACCTATGTTTGCCTAACTAAGTCCATTCTTTTTATACTAAGCCACACTATCATGAGGTAACAGAACCTTGAAACCTTGCTTCCACATCCCTTTTTATATTCTACACTTCTTATTGCTTCTAGCCTTCATGAAAGTATGACAAGCCTCATCAAAGTAACTAAACACCAAGTTTCTCTTCTTATAGAATGTGTTGTGAAATGTTTTTATTCTACTTTTGTTCTGAAGATATAGCTCCCCTTCTGACTTTGCTAAGGCACTAGAGAAAGGAAGACAAAAGTCACCATCTTATATTTATTAAATGAGTGGAAGAATCCTGAAAGAGTGGGGAGGTGGGGTAAGAAGGCAAGAGGAGGGGAAGAGGGGGTACTCTTGGATTTTCTGCTTTCTGCAGGGCTGGGAGTCCCCTGAAGACTCAGTGTTACAACATGATTGAGAAAGAGAAGCTGACAGAACTGATCCCTTCAAGACAAACGCTAAGGGAACTGTGTAAACTGTAGTGGAGGGAACACAGTTTATAAAGCTAGATACAACGGAGCTTGATTTCTGTCTTTGCCAGTTATGAAGCCCTGGGCAAGACATTTAGCCTTGCTTAACCTCAGTTTCTTCAAGTGTAAAATGTGGAAAATGATACCTGCTTCACAAGAGAGGGTCACAGCTCTGTTAGCCAGGGCCTTTGTGCAAATTTGAAAATGGCTTGCCCTCTGGGTTGGGGAACTAGAAAGAATGCTCCCTCTGGGTGGGGGCCGACCCAGGTCCCCGCATAGAGCTTGGTGAGGAAGGAATGGCATGCTTATGCAAGAAAAATAAGCCCCTTCCTCTGTGGCAAGGGGTGAGGAGAGCAGAGTTCAGGCTGGTTTTCAGGCCCCTGACCCTTTCTGATGAGCACCACACAACGACGCATCTCACTCAGGGCAGTGTGAAGACAAGATCATGTCCACAGAAGCACCAAGAGGGCTCCCCATGACTGTGAAACCTGGGGATGGTGTGTGAGAGAGCTTGAGAGGGACACAGCGGGGAGGAGAGAAGAAAGGAAGCAGGGAGGAAGGGAAGAGAGAGCCTGAAGGAACAGGTATGTTTGACCATGGGGCTGTGTCATATACGGAATGGGAAATTCCATGAAGCTCCTGAAATAATTTGCTAGATTTCATGTACATTTCTTTGAGGTGAGGGTTTAGAGCTGTCAATTAAAAAAGAAAAAACAAAGAGAAAGAGAAGAGGATGAGGAAATTGAAAAAGGAGTTAATGCTGTGGGTGTAGGAGGGGGAATAAAATCCTTCCCTATAGCCTCAAAGGTATGCTTCAGGGGGACAGGGAGCAATTAAGCAAATCTCACTTAAGATAAGAGCTAGCTGTTAGAGACAGACAGATAACTGCTTATTTCACAGAACAATTTACACATAAGCCACTTGCCCCCCACTTTGGCCACAATGAAGCTTTTCCTCCAACGACATTCTTCACTAATCCTGTCATGTTACTGGCAAGTAAATCATAATAAGTATTTTTCTATATTTTTTCTTGGAATTTACCAAGATAGGGCCAACACAGCTCTTGGGGAGGAACGCACAGGGTGCGGACTATTACAAACAGCTGTGTGTCTCAGCAGCACAGCTTTAGGCCACACGCTACTGCATAAATGAATTTCTCTGAGCGTTATACGTGGGCAGTCTCCAAGCTTAAACACATATGCCCTTCTAAAATGTATTTGTGAGTTGGTTATAGGAAATTCCCAACACATTTTACTATAGAAATAATTTTCCATAAAAAAGGAATTAGGCCTGCAGGCCAGCCCACAAAACCCTATTTAATCCACAATACTTCTGAAGTGGTATCACAAATTCATAGTTCTGGGTGGAGTTCTGGCCCTGGCCGAAGAGACCCTGTAGCCCAGAAGCATGAGAGCTGAGGGCTCTCCTTACACAGAATTTTTAAAAATAGCCACACTTTTCTCTGGCACTGTCCCTGTGCCCTGCCCCGGTCCTCCCCATCCAGCAAGGAGACCCCTCTCTCCAGGCCCAGTGTGGCTGTGACCAAGCTGGCCAGGCCTTCTCTACCCCCAGCATCCAGGATCCTGAAGGACCTACTTCTCGTCCTTCCAGTGGAGCCTCTTCTCCTAAGAGAGCTTCCTCAGCTGAGTGCGGGGGAGAAAGCAATGCATACCTAATTAGATTTGTACTAATGTATGAGTTATTTCCTAGTCACTAGCTCCTTTCCTGCTTCAAATTCAGAAGTTCTGCCAGTTTTTTTTCCTAGGGTCAGTTCTGGCTTTTCATATCTTTTTTCCCTCCTCTTCTGAAACTACATACCTTCTAAGCCTCGCATTTTCCACAGTGGTCCCAATGGAAGCAAGGGCAAGTGGCTCTGCTGTGGGGAGGGGTGGGGGAGGAGGGGCAGTGTGCGGAGGCTGCCTGAATTTGCAAAGCCCACACTGGCACCTTGAGTGAGTTGGGCTTTGGCCTTTGGAGAGCACATCTGGCAGCCTGGTTGGCTGCTGTCCTTCCACAGCGGTGGTTTGGGACCTTGCTGTGCAGCGGATTCCCAGGCACCGCCCGGTCCTACTGAACTAGAATCTCTGCTGGTCTCGTCAAGCATCTCTATTTTAAGTTTTTTCCTGAGCCCAGCTTCTATTTTTCAGGAAGGACTTTCACATCTCCAACTTCTTAAGGACACTTCTATTTAGAGATCCCATTGGTGCTTCAAATCAAAGCTCCAAGAGCAAATTTGCTCAGCTGAGAGACAGTTTACTGAAGGAAAGAAAGTAGAGGGAGGAAAGCCAAGTTCATGCATGAGCCTTAAGGAATGTCTGCTGTCAGGTGATGGCAGGAGGGAAGAGCTAAGAACCAAAACAGAGAGAGGAAAGGGGCAGGATAACAGGTTGCCCCTGAAGCCAAAGGAAGACAAAGTTTTAAGGCAGGTTTAGACAATAACGTCAAAGCCTCCGAAAGGTCACTTGTTCTTCAGGATATCTTTTTAACCTGGCTCTCATATCTCCCCCTGGCTCAACATGGAGTAAGCCCTGGCTGTTTGCTCTCATTCACTTGGTACAGACATTCAAATAACCCAACAGAAACTGGCAGAGGGTGAGAGCTAAAGATTTTCATTTTTCTCATGTCTCTTAGGCTTAGCTATGCACAAAACCCTTTGATGAATATCAAAACAGTAAATGGCCTGACTTGCCCCCACTGCCTGTTGCCAATCCCTTCTCCACCCAGCAGCCAGAACCATCTTTCCATAGTGTCGGTACTTGCTTAAGTCCCTCCAATGGTTTCTTTTCATTGCACTGAAACTAATACCCAAACTCCTACGGGCCTGTGAGGCCCCGAATTACTTGACCTTCACCTTCGCCCCTCACATTTGCTAGGCCTCGCGTCATACTGCCACTTCCGAGAAGTTACCAAGCTCATTTTTTACTTGTAAAACTCTTCCCTGGCCCTTGGTGTGGGAACCTCTTACTTGTCTTCCTTTATGTACCATTTTGGAAGTTACTTTTACAACCACCCTTTCCAAAGCAGGTACCCCTTCTATGAGTCTCTACTACAACACCCCTTCACTTACTTTATATCTGTTATCACAATCTAGAATTATTCTGGTTAGTTCTCTACTTTTTGTTTTGTTGTTTAACTGTTTGTCTCTCCTATTAGAATGTAAACTTCATGAGGACAGGGATGTTTCAGATTCACCATTGTATCCCCAGGGTA
This sequence comes from Leucopleurus acutus, assembly GCF_964270905.1. Taxonomy (NCBI): domain Eukaryota; kingdom Metazoa; phylum Chordata; class Mammalia; order Artiodactyla; family Delphinidae; genus Leucopleurus; species Leucopleurus acutus. The sequence continues at coordinate 107,834,971 of NC_139147.1, forward strand.
CGTAGTACCTGGCACATAGTAAATGCTCAACAAATAACTGTTAACTGACTGAATTATCCGAAGTAGGTCACTCATTGACTCAACAAATATTTATTGAGTGAATACATGTGCCAGATTCTGAGGATACAATAGAAGACAAGGCAGGCAAAATCTGAAAGTGGCCTTGGACAAAGAAAAAAAACCAAAACAATGCTTCTATCTAGGAGTAATCCTATGATAATATGATAACTTATTGGGCTGCAAGCACATTTTAATTTTTATTATGTGACAGACATCATGTCAGTAAACTTGGTGCCACCAAATGACTAAGTAATACCATGCCTGCTTTTGGATAGACTAAAGTATAGAGAGAAAAGAAAGAAAAAGGGCAAGGATGTAAGAGGAAGAAAAGAGGGGGGGAGAGGGGAGAAGAGAGGAAGAAGTAGTCCAGTGATGTCTCTGTTCTCTGAAAACAAAGAAATTATCTTTACCACTTATAATAGAAGGTAAGATTAGAATCATACTAAATTTTTTAAAAATATGGCAAATATAGTGTGCTATTTCAAAGCAATCAATCCCCTAAGAAAGCTCTATATTTATTCGAATGATGTTATTAATCCTCAAAGCATTCATGAAACTGCTGTCTTCAAATTGCTGCCAGAGATAATTTATTAAGCATAGAAAAAAGGAAAACATTTTACATATTTTTAATCCCCAAAGATATTTCCCAGATTGATTTCCCATCATTCTCCTTGAACTTGCTTTCACTGGACCTACTGAGATTGTTTTAAAAATCAAATTCATTCCTAAAGGTCAAAGATTCATCATACTAAGGATATTCTAAAACATGCACACTTAAGCCAATTCTCAAAAAAGAGTTCCAGAAATGTTTGAACAAAGATAGGATCTTCTCAATGACCAGTATGAAGGAGACAGAATTCACCTGGATAAACAGCTAGATCTAATTAATCTGACATCACTGGAAATGGGGTATTCTGTACCTTTTATATACATAGAGTATACAGCTGATTTTAATCATTCTGACTCAGTCATCATTATGGCCATCAATTACTAACCCATATTATAAATATAAGGGCACTCATGATTACTGATGTGTGTAAGGCTGTTTGTCTCTATTGTATATTGGGCCAAACTGCAATTCTTTTAAAGTTTTTTGTTGGCACTTATAGATTTTCTTTCTTCTTATGCATGGTCAATCTTTCAGCTGCCATTCCTTCTTGTTATTAGTAAGCCTGGCTCTTGCCAATTTCCTGCTTATAAAATTACTGCTTCTAATATGCTATGGGCTTATCAGTGACACAACTGTGAAACAGCAGAAGTCGGGGTGGGATGAAGAGTCACGGAACTACAAGACAAAATATCTTAGCGACAGGCAGTTTATTGGTGTGGCAGGGTGAGGAAGAAATGGTGGATGGCAATAAGCTCTGCATTTGTTCATCTTACTAAACCAAAGAGAAGTAAATGTATATCATCCCAGAGGGGACCAGAGACAAGCCTTGTTTCTCTGTGAACTAGACAGACCTCTGACTAGCCTGGAGTAGAGACAGATGTGATCTAGGGCATAGTGTTGTTGGTTAGAACCTAATTCTAAGCTGCCTGCTACCCACTTCTGTGGCCCCACTCCCAGACTCCTCTGGGAGCAAATAGTTGCCCTTAAAAAGAATGAAAACAAAATTATAAATCTTCTAAATTAGAAAGCAGTCAAATACTCATAAAATAAAATGAATAAAATAAAAAATAAACTAAAAACGAACCACAACTAGGGCACCTGCTGGTCGCTGGTGGGGGGCCTTGATGCCCAAGGAGAGAGAAGGAACCCCCGAGCAGCCGGGTAGGATGTAAGGGGCAGTGAGGGGGGAGGAGAAGTGGAGATTGGACAGCACTAGCACCCCTGAGGGGTGGCTGGGAGAGGGGAGGGCCTCCCATGCCTGGAGGGACCCTAGGGGGCTTGGAGGATCAGGGGAGGTGCAGTGGGTATTTTGCCCACACACTTGGGCCCCAGGAAGCCTTCTGGGGTCCCAGGCCAGGCCCTCCAACTTCTGGGGCCCCCTCTGTCTGTGTTAGTCCTGGGCAGGAGGGGAAGAAGAGGAAAGGTGGATGGGGAGGGGCCCTCCGGGATTGGAGGATCAGCGGAGAGTGTGCCTAGCATTTCCCCTACCCACTTGGGCCCGGGGAGCCTGCTGGGGTCCTGGACCTGGTCCTCCACCCTCCAAGGCCAGAGGCACTCCTGGGCCCCTCCTGCTGCACTAAGCAAAAGCCCCACTCCCGCTGGGGCCTTTTCTGGCCCTGTGGGTCCTAAACATAGGCCCTGCCCACTGCCTAATCCCTGCCCCTGCATAAGCCCCATCCTCCACAGCCAAGGACTTTTCAGGCTTTTTTTTTTTTTTTTTAATCCTCCTCTTTTTTGCCACTGTAGTTCTGTTTTACCTCCAGGTTGTTGTTTCATCTATATTTTAATATTTTAAATTTTTTCTAAATATCTGTTAGTTTTCTAATATTATTTTATCTTTTACTCTTTGTTATTGTTCTGTTCCTTTCCTTCTTCTTCTTTTTTTTTTTTTTTGGCTGCCCGTGCGGCTTGCAGGACCTTGGTTCACGAGCTGGGGGTCGGGCCTGAGCGCCTGTGGTGGGAGCTCCAATTCCGAACTACGGGAATAAAAGAGAACCTCAGACCCCAGGGAATATTCATCGGAGTGAGGTCTCCTGGAGGTTCTCATCTCGGCACCAACACCCAGCTCTACAAACTCCAGTGCTGGAAGCCTCAGGACAAACAACCAGTAGACAGGAACACAATCCAACCCATTAAAAAAAGAAAAATGAGAGGACAAAAAAATATGTCACAGAAGAAGGAGCAAGGTAAAAACCTACAAGACCAAATAAATGAAGAGGAAATAGGCAATCTACCTGAAAAAGAATTCAGAGTAATGATAGTAAACATGATGCAGAATCTAGGAGATAGAATGGAGGCACGGACTGAGAAGATACAAGAAATATTTAACAAAGATCTAGAAGAATTAAGGCTTCCCTGGTGGCGCAGTGGTTGAGAGTCTCCCTGCCAATGCAGGGGACACGGGTTCGTGCCCCGATCCGGGAAGATCCCACATGCCGCAGAGCGGCTGGGCCCGTGAGCCATGGCCGCTGAGCCTGCGCGTCCGGAGCCTGTGCTCCGCAACGGGAGAGGCCACAACAGTGAGAGGCCCGTGTACCGCAAAAAAAAAAAAAAAAAAAAAAAAAAAGATTTAGAAGAATTAAAAAACAAACAAACAGAGATGAACAACACAATAACCAAAATGAAAAATACACTAGAAGGAATCAATAACAGAATAACTGAGGCAGAAGAACAAATAACTGAGCTATAAGACAGAATGGTGGAAATAACTGCCGAGGAGCAGAATAAAGAAAAAAGAATGAAAAGAATTGAAGACAATCTCAGAGACCTCTGGGACAACACTAAATGCACCAATATTCAAATTATAGGGGTCCCAAAAGAAGAAGAGAAAAAGAAAGGTCTGAGAAAATATTTGAAGAGGTTAGCGTGGAAAACTTCCCTAACATGGGAAAGGGAAGAGTCACCCAAGTCAGGAAGCACAGAGAGTCCCATACAGGATAAACCCTAGGAGAAACACACCAAGACACATATTAATCAAACTAATAAAAATTAAATTAAAAGAAAAAATATTAAAAGCAGCAAGGGAAAAGCAAAAAATAACATACAAAGGAATCCCTATAAGCTTATCAGCTGATTTTTCAGCAGAAACTCTGCAGACCACAAGGGAGTGGCAGGATATACTTAAAGTGATGAAAGAGAAAAACCTACAGCCAAGATTACTCTACCCAGCAAGGATCTCATTCAGATTCAATGGAGAAATCAACAGCTTTACAGACAGGAAAAAGCTAAGAGACCTCAGGACCACCAAACCAGCTTTACAACAAATGCTAAAGAAATTTCTCTAGGCGGGAAACACAAGAGAAGAAAAAGACCCACAAAAACAAACCCCAAACAATTAAGAAAATGGTAATAGGAACATACATATCGACAATAACCTTGAAGGTAAATGGATTAAATGCTCCAATCAAAAGACACAGACTGGCTGAATGGATACAGAAAGAAGACCCATATATATGTTGTCTACAAAAGACCCACTTCAGACCTAGGGACACATACAGACTGAAAGTGAAGGGATGCAAAAAGATATTCCATGCAAATGGAAATCAAAAGAAAGCTGGAGTAGCAATACTCGTAACAGATAAAATAGACTTTAAAATAAAGACTGTTACAAGAGATAAGGAAGGACACTACATAATGATCAAGGGATCAATCCAAGAAGAAGATATAACAATTATAAATATTTATGCACTCAACATAGGAGTACCTCAATACATAAGGCAAATGCTAACAACTATAAAAGGGGAAATTGACAGTAACACAATAATAATAGGGGACTTTAACAGCCCACTTACACCAATGGACAGATCATCCAAACAGAAAATGAGGAAACGCAAGCTTTAAATGACACAGTAGACCAGATAGATTTAATTTATATTTATAGAACATTCTACCCGAAAGTGGCAGAATACACTTTCTTCTCAAGTGCACACAGAACATTCTCTGGGGGAGATCACATCTTGGGTCACAAATCAAGCCTCAGAAAATTCAAGAAAACTGAAATCGTATCAAGCATCTTTTCTGACCACAATGCTATGAGATTAGAAATCAATTACAGGAAAAAAACCTGTAAAAAAACCCAAATACATGGAGGCTAAGCAGTGTGCTACTAAATAACTAAGAGATCACTGAAGAAATCAAAGAAGAAATAAAAAAATACAAAGAGGGCTTCCCTGGTGGTGCAGTGGTTGAGAGTCCGCCTGCTGATGCAGTGGACATGGGTTCATGCCCTGGTCTGGGAAGATCCCACGTGCCGCAGAGCGGCTGGGCCCGTGAGCCATGGCCGTTGAGCCTGCGCATCCGGAACCCGTGCTCTGCAATGGGAGAGGCCACAACAGTGAGAGGCCTGCGTACTGCAAAAAAACCAAAGAAATAAATGAAAATGAAAACACAACAACCCAAAACCTATGGGATGCAGCAGAAGCAGTTCTAAGAGGGAAGTTTATAGAAATTCAATTTCACCTCAAGAAACAAGAAAAATCTCAAATAAACAATCTAACCTTACACCTAAATCAACTAGAGAAAAAAGAACAAAGAAAACCTGAAGTCAGTAGAAGGAAAAACTCATAAAAATCAGAGCATAAATAAATGAAATAGAAATGAAGAAAACAATTGCAAAGATCAATAAAAGTAAAAGCTGGCTCTTTGAGAAGGTAAACAAAATTGATAAACCTTTAGCCAGACTCATCAAGAAAAAAAGGGAGAAGACTCAAATCAATAGAATCAGAAATGAAAAAGGAGAAGTAACAACTGACACTGCAGAAATACAAAGGATTATAAGAGACTACTACAAAACACTATATGCCAATAAAATGGACAACCTCAAAGAAGTGGACAAATTCTTGGAAAGGTACAATTTTCCAAGACTGAACCAGGAAGAATTAGAAAATATGAAGAGACCTATCTCAAATAATGAAATTGAAACTGTAATTAAAAATACTCCAACAAACAAAAGTCCAGGACCAAATGGTTTCACAGGCGAATTCTATCAAACATTTAGAGAAGAGCTAATACCCATCCTTCTCAAACTCCTCCAAAAAATTGCAGAGGGAGAAACACTCTCAAATTCATTATATGAGGCCACCATCACCCTGATACCAAAACCAGACAAAGATATCACAAAAAAAGAAAATTACAGACCAATATCACTGATTAACATAAATGCAAAAATCCTCAACAAAATACTAGCAAAAAGAATTCAACAACACCTTAAAAAGATTATACACTACGATCAGGTGGGATTTATCCCAGGGATGGAAGGATTCTTCAATATACGTAAATCAATCAATGTGATATACCATATTAACAAATTAAGGAATAAAAACCATATGATTTTAATGGATGCAGAAAAAGCTTTTGACAAAATTCAACACCGATTCATGATAAAAACTCTCCAGAAAATGGGCATAGAGGGAACCTACCTCAACATAATAGAGGCCATCCACATATGACAAACCCACAGCAAACATCATTCTCTATGGTGAAAAACTGAAAGCATATCCACTAAGATCAGGAACAAGACAAGGATGTCCAGTCTCGCAAGACAAGGATGTCCACTCTTATTCAAGATAGTTTTGGAAGTTTTAGCCATGGCAATCAGAGAAGAAAAAGAAATAAAAGGAACACAAATTGGAAAAGAAGTAAAATTATCACTGTTTGAAGATGACATGATACTATACACAGAAAATCCTAAAGATGCCACCAGAAAGCTACTAGAACTAATCAGTGAATTTGGTAAGGTTGCAGGATACAAAATTAATGCACATAAATCTGTGGTGCTCCTATACACTAACCAGGAAAAATCAGAAAGAGAAATTAAGGAAACAACCCTATTTACCATTGCAACAAAAAGAATAAAATACCTAGGAGTAAACCTACCTAAGGAGGCAAAAGACCTGTACTCAGAAAACTATAAGACACTGATGAAAGAAATCAAAGATGACATACACAGATGGAGAAATATACCATGTTCCTGGATTGGAAGAATCAATATTGTGAAAATGACTATACTACCCAAAGCAATCTACAGATTCAATGCAATCCCTATCAAATTACCAATAGCTTTCTTCACAGAATTACAACAAAAAATTTCATAATTTGTATGGAAACACAAAAGACCCTGAATAGCCAAAGCAATCTTGAGAAAGAAAAACAGAGCTGGAGGAATCAGGGTCCCCGACTTCAAACTATACTACAAACCTACAGTAATCAAGACAGTATGGTACTGGCAAAACAGAAAACAGAAAGATAGAGCAATGGTACAGGCTAGAAAGCCCAGAGATAAACGCATGCACATATGGTCACCTAATTTATGATGAAGGAGGCAAGAACATACAATGGAGAAAGGACAGCCTCTTTAATAAGTAGTGCCTGGAAAACTGGACAGCTACATGTAAAACAATGAAATCAGAGCACAACCTAACACCATACACAAAAGTAAACTCAAAAAGGATTAAATACCTAAATGTAAGACCGAACACTATAAAACACTTAGAAGAAAACAAAGGAAAAACACTCTTTGACATAAATCACAGCAAGATCTTTTATGACCCACCTCCTAGAGTAATGAAAATAAAAAACAAAAATAAGCAAACAGGACCTAATTAAACTTAAAAGCTTTTGCACAGCAAAGGAAACCATAAACAAGACGAAAAGAAAACCCTCAGAATGGGAGAAAATATTTGCAAACGAAGCAATGGACAAAGGATTAATCTCCAAAATATACAAACAGCTTATGGGGCTCAATATCAAGAAAACAAACAACCCAATCAAAAAATGGGCGGAAGACCTAAATAGACATTTCACCAAAGAAGACATACAGATGGCCAAGAGGCACATGAAAAGATGCTCAACATCACTAATTATTAGAGAAATGCAAATCAAAACTACAATGAGGTATCACCTAACACAAGTCAGAATGGCCATCATCAAAAAATCTACAAACAATAAATGCTGGAGAGGGTGTGGAGAAAAGGGAACCCTCTTGCACTGTTGGTGGGAATGTAAATTGATACAGGCACTGTGAAGAACAGTATGGAGGTTCCTTAAAAAACTAAAAATAGAAGTACCATATGACACAGCAATCCCACTACTGGGCATATACCTTGAGAAAACCATAATTCAAAAAGACACAGGTACCCCAATGTTCACTGCAGCACTAGTTACAATAGCCAGGACATGGAAACAACCTAAATGTCCATCAACAGATGGATAAAGGAGATGTGGTATATATACACAATGGAATATTACTCAGCCATAAAAAGAAATGAAATTGGGTCATTTGTAGAGATGTGGATGGTCTAGAGTTTGTCATACAGAGTGAAGTAAGTCAGAAAGAGAAAAACAAATATCGTATATCGACGCATATATGTGGAATCTAGAAAAATGGTACAGATGAATCTATTTGCAGGGCAGGAATAGAGAGGTAGACATAGAGAACGAACATGTGGACACAGAGGGGGAAGAGGAGGGTGGGATGAACTGGGAGATCAGGCTTGACATATATACACTACCATGCATAAAAAATAGCTAGCTAGTGGGAACATGCTATAAAGCACAGGAAGCGCAGCTCGGTGCTCTGTGATGGGTGCTCCGTTATGGGTGTGATGGGGCAGGGAGTGGGAGGGAGGTCCAAGAGGGAGGGGATATAGGTATACATATAGCTGATTCACTTCATCGTACAGCAGAAACTAAGCCAACATTGTAAAACAATTCTACTCCAATGGAAAGAATATGATAGAAGAATGAAAAACAAACAGCCAATTGTGCCTTCTATACACAGAGAATAATACAAGACAAAAATTCTTGCCCTTATGGAACTTCTGTTCTTATGGAATATAATAGTTATATCAATAAATGTAAATGGCATAATATGTCCCGTTAAAGACTCCTAGATTTAATAAAAACCAACAAACCCCCCAAATTTGTGCTATATATCAATATGAATTCAAAACAAAAGGACTCAGAAAGAATAAAAGACATTATCAGGCAAATGAAAACAAAAAGAAAGAAAGCAGGGTTGAGATACTAAGTACAGGTAAGTTTAATTTAAAGACAAATTAACTGAGCAAAAATATCTAGATTGTGTGGAGGAATATGCTTCTTAGTATCCTTGATACTATCGCAACACCAGAGGTATCTTTGCTCGTGGAGAGTCCCCAATAACAGGTATTGACAAATAACAAAGAGAGAAGAAAAGTAGGAGCTAATAAAAGGAAAAAGTGACATAAAAAGATGTTTTTCTATTGGAAAATGATAGAATCCACCAATTATTGGTTGAGGTAAAGCTCAGTAGTATAAGTACCACACATGATCTTTTTGATTCTTTTCAACAAAAATCTAACACCAAATGCCATGTGGGTTCCATCTCTACTTTCACTAACTGTGTGATGTTAAGCAAGTCATTTAACCAATTTGGGATTCAGTTTAATCACTTGTAAAATGAGGTGGTGGGATGCAATGACCTTTCAGGTGAAATATATCTTTAATACTGTGATTTTACTGTTATCAAAATATATAGGACCTTGGTGTTTCAAATATATATGGAATACTGACTTAAACATAAAATATATTTGGAAGAAATTATTCTTGACTGTACCTTTCACTTTTCAGTGTTACAACCTCTTGCTTTGTCTGATTCAGAAGAGTTTTGGTTATTTCCAGTTCATTTTCTGCAAGATTAATTCTTCTTTTTAAGTCAGCTTCTTGCCTTTCTTTTGCAGTCAGTTCTTCCTGTAAAGTTTTATATATTTGTTGACAAGTCATTAAAGAGTCTTCCTTTTCTTTAAGCAATCTGGTGTGCCTAAAATGGAATAAGAAAAAAACCCAACCAATATGCATTAAATACTATGTTTTTATGTTTATCAAAGATAGATAAATATCTCATTTAAAACTAAAGAGTATAACTTTAATTTTTAAAATAAGAACGTTATGTAAATGAATAGTTCTGCGATTTAAACATTTTCCCATCCAGGCAAAGGCAAAATCAATGAAAGCTTCAATATATTATAAACTTGAATTAGGTATTGTTTATGTAAACAATACAATAAGAAAAGCTAAGTACATTTGAAATGTTATTTAAAATATGGTTTCAAATTCAATTACTAAAACTATTAAATAAAAAATTTGCAGTGTATACCGTGACTCGGAAATAATGGATTCGAACTTCAGTTTTCTAAGTTCTCTTTGACACTCATCAGCTTCATTAGATTTATTCCTAAAATAATACAAAAGAGGTTCAAATATTTTATTTCAAAATAGTTGAAGTGTAATTTTTTTCCCTTTTATAAAAACAGGTTTTTCCTTTATTACTTTTCCTATCTTTATATTGTATTTGTGGTTACATATGCAGATTTCCTTGAAATTAGAAATATATAGTCAAAGGGTTTTTGTTTGCCAAAAAATAACCTAATCTGTTAGTCTAATTATATGTGCTTTTCCATATCATTACTTTACTCATCCATAAAAAAATTTCTTAGCATCTTCATATTATTATTTCTTTAAAGAAATAAATATTCAGTCCGCTTCTATAATGGCCAAGTAATCTCCTATCAGACTGATCTGCATTTAACTAAAATGTCTAAGCTTTAGACAACATTTAAAAAGCAAACAAAAGAAAATACCCCTATGTGAAAGTGACCAAAAGCACGAAGATTCTGGAGGAAAGTTGACACTGAGAATGAGGTGACAGCCATGGGGTCAGGGTTTTTTGTTGCTTTTTTTTTAAATGATTTTAAACCTGAGGGCAGGCCCCAGTCTGCACCATACAGGAGAACAAAAATTCTGACAGAAAACTGGTAGAAAACTCACAGTCATTCTGGCTTGAAGAACTACAAGACAGTGTTTGGGGACAACCACAGCTGCAGGAAAGTGAAAAGTGAACCCCAAATGGAAGTGAGCCAGTGGGAGGGAATCCCAAATACTGCATATAAACTCTGCCCATATGTCTGGCTGAGCCCTGAACTACAGGTGCCCTGGGCAGACTCCAAGCAGCCTAGTTAAAGATGAAAGAACTGAACTGAGATTTGAGCTGTTGCCATAGAGACAGAGTTTGCATTTTGAGGCCAACCAAATTAATTGTCTGCTTAAAGCAACACCACCCCTACCACCACCAACAACAGTATTTAGAGAAATATAACAGAATCTAGAATTTCCATAACATAACATTCACAATGTCCAGAATATAAAAAAATTACTCAACATAGGAAGACATAGAAAAGCATGACCTATTCTAAAGAGAAAAGACAGTTAATAGGGACTGACTCTGAGATGACCCGGATACTGAAATTAGCAGACAAGGATTTCTGAAGGCACAGTTATAACTCGCTCAAAGACATAAAGGAAAATCTACTTTAATTCGTGAAAAGATAAAAAACCTCAGCAGAGAAATAGAAACCATTAAAAAGAACGAAATGGAAATTCTAAAACTGAAATAGACATTTGTCTTGATCTTATATGATTCGGTTTTGTAACAATACTCAAAAAGTTAACATATTAAGAAAGATTAATATTCCAGTTTGTTTGTATAGACTTCTCATTAATAATTTATTATATGAATGTACCTTAAAATAGTTTTGAAAGCTAATTTAATAAGTTTATAAATGTACAAAAAATGTTAGATTCTTAATGGGTTTGCCCTACTTGCAGAATAACTTTAATTTCTAATAAACAATAATTTATTTATATCATGAATATGAACAGCATTTATTTTTATTCATTTATTTTCTTTTCTAGCTTACAATGATAAAATTGTAAGCTACAGAAAATTACATAAACAATTATATGATGAATTATTACAAGGAAGAAACTTTTGCAACTACCATCCATGTAAAAAAATAAAACCTAATCAGCTAGCCTAGAGGCTTCATGTCCTGGGCCCAATAATAGCCAACTCCCTCCTCCCTAAATTGATCATTCTCATGAATTTTATGGTAATCACTGATTTTCTTTGGAGTTGTATTGCCCAAGTTTTATCCCTAAACACGATACTTTAGTTCTACTTTTTCTTTTATGAAAAAATGTTTTTTAAAACATGTTGTTTCCTTTATGATCCACTTTTTGTAAAATAGTTTTAAGTATTATACTAACATACAATAAACTGCCCACAATTTGGCAGATCTGACATACGTACAAGCCCATGAAACCATCACCGTAATCAAGCAGCACGTGAGCATACTTAGAGCCTAGATACTGGTCTCTAATACCCTTCACATTCAAAGGAACAAGGACTACTCAGAGAAATGGGTGATTCCAAGGCTGGGGCAGAGGAGCTATACCTGAAACAGTTTGTTATACCGAAAGTAAGGAAGTGCTTATGAAAGAGGACGGGATCATGTTCCAACGTCATAAGAGCCAGCCGGAAGTGGCCCCCAGTGGCTAAGCTTAGAACAATTTGTGTGCCAAAATAATTAAGTACAGTAATGAATTATAAGCCATTGAACAAAACAGAAGTTCATGAATCCATACCAATAAGTAAATAAATAATGGGAAGAAGGGAGGCTCCTATTTAAAGTAGAATGCTGAGGGCTTACTAATAAATGGTCAGGGAGACTTGGAGTTGGAAAAATCACCATCTAGCAATGACTGTCATAAAGATGAGGTGAGGTAAAAATCATTAATGGATGCTGTATCTAGGGATAAGTGTTGATGAAAAGCAGAGCATGTGTATGTACCTAAAGTGTCTCTTATAGACTGCTTACTGGTTGAAAGGGAACAAAACCCCTCAGTAATAATACAGTGGAAAAATTGAGCAATACCTTGACCAGGTGATCAAAATTAACATCACCAATGAGAGGCAGATGATCATGTGCCTTTAGATGTGGTGCTCTGAGAAGTGCTCGTTCTCACCTATGTGGTTTTCTGGCTGAGAGTACATATCCTTAATCCAACCAAGAGGAAACCAGAAAAATACAAAATGAAAAATATTTTATTTAAAAAAGTATGAGGGGTTCTGCATTCTTCAAAAATGTCCATGTCATAAAAAGACAAAGACGGACTGGAAATATTCCAGATTTAAGGAGGCTAAAGAGACATACCAAGTAGGCTGACCCTACCTGGACTATGTGCTAGAGGAGAAAATATTATAAAGGCCCACTCAGAAAATTAGAATATGGATGCTAGATTAGAATATTATTAATGTAATTATTGTATGTAAAATTATAACATTGATTACCCTCCTGGTTATATGAAGTATCACTGTCCTGAGGAGAGGCAGGCTAAACTATTTAGAAGTAAAGGGTCGTGTTGTATGTAACTTATCCTCAAATGGTGCAGGAAAATTTGTGTGTGGGTTTCAGGGGGAGAGAGAGAGAGAGAGAAAAGGTTGAGGGGACAGGGGTAGGGGTGAGGGGAAAAAACAAATGGGTTAAAACATTAATAATAGATGAATCTGGGTAAAGCCTATTTGTGTGCTCTTTGTACTATCATCATGTTTACAACTTTTTGTAAGTTTGAAATTATTTCCAAGTAAAACATTAGAAAATAAAGAATAAGGAAAAGAGTAACATGCCATTAAAAAGTGAGCAAAGGTTGTACTCAGGTGAGTCACAAAGGAAAGAATACAAAGAGCCAAAGATGCAGGGGTACAAGTTTTCATTAAACTAGGATTTTTTTTTTCTTAGTTATACTACCCAGTATTAGCTAGGAAGTGGAGAAATTGGTATTTACAAACACTGCTGAGATTATAAATCAATAAAATCTTATTGCAAGGTAATGAGTCATTATGAATTAATAGTCTTAAAAATATGCAAGTTTGAGTCTAGCAAAAATTATCCTAAGGAAATAACTGCATGTGAATAGAAAGATTTGTCTCTATGAATTTCAAAATATCTTGCTTATAAAAGTGAAAAATTTGGAAATTTTAAAATATAAGGGATTAGAAAATAAGTTATGATTCATCCACAGATTAGAATACTACATAGCTATTTGATAACTATAAATATATCATGTAACGACATGGGAAAATATCCAGGATATATTACTAAGTGAAAATATGTTTAAAATATGCATTACTTAGAAAAATGGACTATAAGGATATCGAAATATAAAGATGATGGGTTTTTTTGTGGATTCCTGTATTTGCCAAGTTTTATACATTTACTTTTAAGTCAAACAACAATGTTCCTTTTAGAAATGCTTTGAGATTCAGCAGCCCCAGCCACAACTTTCACTCTGTGTTCAGACTCTTATACACACTTTTCCAAATCTAGAGTCAGGGACAGCAGAACACCTTTAAGTGGTTATTTTACTATGTGGCCAATAAATTTTGGCTGCAGTTTAAGAAAAAAAGGTCCCTGGGCAGTCTACCATCCCAAGAACTCCCCTCACTATGGTCATCTTCCACCCCCACGCCAGTTAAACCACTCTTTTTATGGTCTGCCCTTCACTGCCCAACTGTTATCTTCCCCTTCATTAGGATGGGAGGAATTGGAAGGAATAGAAAGAATGCCTACATCTCTTTAAACACTGCATTCCTTCTTTTACCCTCAGCAAATAGTGTTAATCCTTTCTCTTCAACTGCTTTGAATAAGCCTTCAGAAAGGCCCCTGCTGCTCCTGCCAATCAAAGCAGAGGAAATAAGATAGAGTAGTTGGATATTTTCCTCTAATTTGAAAGGCAAGGGTCATACCATTCCACTTCTTTATGTGAAATAGCCATTCTTAAACTGCCTCCTTGATATTTCTACTTTGCTGTCCAAAAGGCATTTCAAATCTAACAGATCAAAAGCATTGTTTTGTATTTCCCTCACCCCCCTATCTATTTCTTTTACAAATTTTCCCACTTCATGAAATGGCACCAACTCATAATGATACTATTAGGTAACACCTTATATATCTCACACGAAGCTCAAACCAGCCCTTACTCAGCCCTTGTTATGGTTAAGGAAACTGAAAACAGAGAGGTGAGTAACATGCCCAAGGTGACATAATGCTAAGTAGTACTGCCCCAGCAGTCTGGATTTGGCTTCCAGGCTGTTAGTCACTATACTCTACTGCCTCTCAACTGTCTACCTGATGCTGAAAAGCCCCAAACCCCATCCTTTATTATTTCCTTTCTTTTCCAGTCCTCTTCCTCCCCGGCCACATCTACTCCATCAGTAAATCCTGTGAGAGCGACCCCTGGCATATATTTCTCTCCATCTCCACACTATAGCCTTACACTAAACCAGCCACTTCTCACTTGCATGTACGCTGGGCCTCCCACCTAGTCTCCCTGATCGCTCTTGCACTCCCACTTCAGTCCATTCTCCATGCAGCAGCCATGCCACCCTTTTAAAACAAATCAAATCAGTTCTCTCTATTGCCAAACCTCCAAGAGTTTCCCTCTGCCCTCTGCATAAATCCAAAATCCTCACTGGGCTTTGGACACACTGGTATATTCATTTCTTATTGCTGCTGTAACAAATTACCACAAATGTAGGGGTTTAAAACAACACAAATTTATTATCTTACATTTCTAAGGTAAGAAGTCCTAAAATCAAGATGTCTTGAGGACTGTTCCCCCTGGAAGCTCTAGAGGAGAATCTGTTTTCCTGCCTTTTCTAGCTTCTAGAGACCACATGCATTCCTTGGCTTGTGGCTCCTTCTTCCATTTTCAAATCACATTACTCCAACCTCTGCTTCCATCCTCACATCCACTTTTGTGACTTTGACCCTCTTGCTTTCATCTTATAAGGACCTTTGCAGTTATAACATTGAGCCTGCCTGAATAATCCAACATAATCTCCCCAGCTCTATATCCCTAATTTAAACATGTGCAAAATCCCTCTTGCCACATAGGATAATGTACTCACAGATTTCAGGGATTAGGACATGAAAATCTTTGGAAGCCGTTATTCCATCTACCACAACTGGCCTTCATGTTTCTTTAACTTGTAAAACTCACTCCCAAGAATTTTTTGTCCTTGATCTCTCTGCTTCCCCGGATGTTAGCTTATTAGCACTGTTAGCTCCTTTCTGTAACTCAGATCTTAACTCAAAGGTCATCTGGGGCTTCCCTGGTGGCGCAGTGGTTGAGAGTCCGCCTGCCGATGCAGGGGACACGGGTTTGTGCCCCGGTTCGGGAAGATCCCACATGCTGCAGAGCGGTTGGGCCCGTGAGCCATGGCCGCTGAGCCTGCGCGTCCGGAGCCTGTGCTCCGCAACGGGAGAGGCCACAACAGTGAGAGGCCCGCGTACCGAAAAAAAAAAAAAAAGGTCATCTGCCCAGGGATGCCACTCTATCAAAAGGATACCACTCTTCCCCAACACTCACATTCTTTTATGCCTGTTTTATATTTTTGCAGCACTTAACATTACCTGAAATTACCTATTGTAGCTTGTCAATCTTGTTACTTCAGTATCTAGTGCTTGTACACAAAAGAGTCATGGCACATAACTGCCTCTCCATGGGCATTTTGTATTGAATGAGTCAATGAAGGAAACCTAGCCTGTTAAATCTAGGATCATGTGAAAGTGTATCTGTACTCTGACACTGGATTGCCACCAGGCCACCTGCTTTCTAGGCAAAAAATTCTCATGAATGATGACAGAAGAGGAAAATCAGGAGAACATTATATCTTAGAAGGCAATAATAATGTTCCAAGAACATCTCAACTGTGCAAAATGTTGCTGTTATTTGGTCAAGAGCTTTATAAACAAGAAATTTATGCTGGTTATGGCTGATTACTGCAATTATTACAATTATTAGTTAAATGAGGAGGAGGTGGCTGCTAATAAAATTAAAGTGTAAGCATGTAACAAAGTTCCCCAAATTAGAAAGTATATTTCATATCACCACTTTAGACATATTCACTAGTAACTGATAAATTATAAATCATTTAAAGTGAATTTTGTTCTTTTCATTACATATGTGAAAATGAACACATTCACACTGTAAGCTATTTAAGCAATATATAAGTATATAGAGTAAAATAAGAGTCTCTATACACCCCTGGCTCTCACTTCCAGAAGGAACTGTTGTAATCCTACCAATCATTTATTCAATGAATTTGAATCCATATATATTTGTATGTACATTCATATACATTTTAAACATGAATGGAATCATTTTTCTGGAGCCATATTTTTAATCTCTAAAATTCCTAATAGTTTTTTTTTGGTAACAGCCTGTTCTTCTTTAATGGTTACAATCCTGGACATACTTTGAAGAATATCCTAACTTTAAAAATTTATCTTAACATCTTCTGTTTGCTATTTAACAATTTCTCTAGGTGTTAAAGCTTTTCTGTGTGAATTCAGAGGCATGTGAACAAGGCTGGGGGAAGGTTTTTCTCACATACCTGGTAATCTTTGGTTGGGTGTTCATCATAAGCCTAAGATTCTGGTTTGTTGTCTGCTTTGCTGTTTATTGTTGCCCTAGATTGTTTCTGAAGGTTGTGATGAAGGGGCAGAGTATGGTGGGGGCACTGGAGGTTTGTCTTGGGATGTGGGGAACGTGGCCTCTGGGGTTCAGTAGCTGGCAGGCTCCCCAGCTCCAGTCCCCACACTCATTGCTTTATTCTGGGTGCAGATCCCTTGCAAATGCTGCTTCACACGGGACCTGTTGATTAGGGGTGGGGTGGGGCTGGTGAGGGGCCAGTGGCTTAAATGTTCCAAATATGATCCCTCAGAGTGGGCTTCATTGGATCACCAGAATCAGAATTGTATGTGTGTGGTGGGGGGAGTGCATTACAAATGCAGATTGCTCAGGGACACCCCAAACCCAAACTTAAAGCCAGAATGTCTGTGGAAATGGAGCCCAGAAACTGATCCTGGGATTGGGTCTGTGAGGGAGGTCATACTGTAATACACAGTTTCAGTAAACTACCCAGGATTCTTCTGCAGATTGGAGTTTGAGAACCACTGTTCTGATGATTTGCCTTATCCCACTCCCTTCTCTTTGTGTTAACTGATTCCAGGTAAAGTCCTGCCCGTCACATGCCCACCACACAACTGGTTTTCCTCTAGTTTATTCCTCTGCAGAGTTGACCCTTTTTATTATCCTTCCTATGTATTCTCTTTCAGGAATTCCTAAAAACTTCTCACCCTCTATAGCAGCCTTTCTTATTAGTCTTATTTACTTATCTTATCCTATATACATATATATAAAATAAAAGTGTTATTTCCTAGTTCTCTCTCCCTCTCTCTACATAAATATTTAAAAGGAATAAAGTTGCATTTCACAGCATTCATATTTTTCATTACTTCAGGAAGGTCTTCCCTAAATTAATCTAGATATTATGACACAAATAAATTTGTAGAAAATGTTATCAATTTTCAGAGCATCACTAACACTCTACCTCTAGTAAACATTACTAGTTACCTTCTGGACACGTACTATAGCTGTCTTCCTGGCCATCAGAGCCCCATTATCATCTGTTCTCAGGGTAAATCCTGCCTGACCTGAGCTAACTGTGGTAGTCCTGTTCCCCTTGCCAGTGATTCATTTAGGAGAGGGTATGTAAAGTGTTCTAGCCAAGAGATGTAAAGAGAGGGCTGTTTGGTGGCTTCTGAAAAATTTTTATCTCACTTCTAAGGAGACACCAGAAAAACAGGCCCTTCCTGCCACTGGGGTGGTTACATTTGGATGTGGTACCTGGAATTGCAGCCATGTCATGATCATAGGGGACTTAGCCTTGGGGTGAAGCCAGTGCTGAGGGCAGCAGAACAGAGACAGAAAGATCATCAAGATCCTTGGTGATATTGTTGAGTCACTGGATTGACTAAACCTGAAACCACTCTACCTCTGTTACTTATAGCTCAAAGAATCCTAAGTGATAAAATCTCTATTTTCAAATATACAACAAGTTCTTATAAACCTTGGAAAATATTTTCTTATAAATCTCAGGAAAAAAAGAACCCGAAGTTCATCCGTTTAAAAACTGCCTTTTCCCCGTAAGTAAAAACCCACAAAACGTATATCCAAACATTTAAAAATCTTTAAACAAAACAATTATCTTAAGCTGGATGGGTGAAACCATTCCTCACCCCAGCCCCCACAAAGAGTGAGGATTAAAATTTTTAAAAAATCTGATTTCACACCACCTTCCAATTTCTGGAAGTTCAAACAGGTTTGGGTATATAGAGCAAATCTTCAATTTATTAAGAAATGGCATGTCAAAAATTTTGAGTGAATTATGTTGACTTCAAACTGAATTTACCATAAAACAATGGCCAAGTTGAAAATTTGGTTTTAATCTATAAATAAAATAGTACTTACATACTACTGGGGACTTCCTGAGCTCTGAGTACCCTGAGCAGTCCCAGGCTCTGATCCTACATGCCTGCCCTACTCAACTTCAACTTCATCCTAGTAGTGAAGGAGGGTAGACGGAGTAGAGATGGAAGAGCTAGGTACAGGCAGCACAGAGAAAGGTCTCCATCAGGTGAGACCATTTAACTGGCTCTATCTTTCATCAAGTTTTCTAAAAGTGGATGCTCTGTCCATTTTCTAATTTTAAAAAGTTCTCACACAGGTAGGAAGCACCAGTTTTATTATAAACTGAAACAACAGCATCAGTATTTCTACAATTCTACAGTGATTTCCTCCAGGTAGTTGATTTGATGGACTTTACTGAGTGGTATTTTCTCCCTCCAACTCCAATCTACTCTGACTCTTATTTCTTAGCACTCATACTATAAATTATATTAAAATTAACAAAAATATCACAAAGCATGTATTAATATTAAATGGGCTGTGGTCTGATGAGGCAGGCCCTCCCGCATGAGACATTCATGAGACCAAAGCCCTCCCTGATGTAACTAGAGGGTGGGGATTAACAATTTTCTGGCAATTCCCATCTTGCTTCTTTTTTTCATGTACCTTCTCATCAGAAAGTTCTTGCTGGGTGCAGTGAGTCATGCTAGGACCTCTTGCCCACTTATTCCTTCAACCCCAACTATCATATACAGACAGTTGAACTATTATTTACTGAACTATTGACCACAGTGTTATAAAGCATGAATATTTGGTTTTTCTTGGATTTTGAAAATAAATTATTTTGCTACAAATAATCAAATTATACATTAATTTGATAGAGTATTTTTGGAATTTGTTCTTCCTTGTGTTGTTAAGAATTTTGCTGAACACATTGTTATTAGGAATAGTCCATGGTCAACACAACATTTAGTTGCTAAGAATTTTCAGTATTTATATTTCTTATGAGGTTCATCCTTCTAAAACATAGGAACTGAAAACCAAAGCTACCAGATTACATACCACAAAGTAAAAGAATTTATTTACTTTTCAAAGATTATATAAATTCTATTTTAGTGTTATAATTATAGATGTACTATATTTATACTATGATTTTTGAAATTTCTGAAATAAAATCATTTCTAAAAGAAATAGAGAGGGCAGACAGCAAAAGCAAGAAGAACTACAATCCTGCAGCCTGTGGAACAAAAACCACATTCACAGCAAGACAGACGAGATGAAAAGACAGAGGGCTATGTACCAGATGAAGGAACAAGATAAAACCCCAGAAAAACAACTAAATGAAGGGAGACAGGCAACCTTCCAGAAAAATAATTCACAATAATGATAGTGAAGATGATCCAGGACCTCAGAAAAAGAATGGAGGCAAAGATCGAGAAGATGCAAGAAATGTTTAACAAAGACCTAGAAGAATTAAAGAACAAACAAACAGAGATGAACAATACAATAACTGAAATGAAAACTACACTAAAAGGAATCAATAGCAGAATAACTGAGGCAGAAGAACGGATAAGTGATCTGGAAGACAGAATGGTGGAATTCACTGCTGCAGAACAGAATAAAGAATGAAAGGAAATGAAGACGGCCTAAGAGACTTCTGGGACAACATTAAAGGCAACAACATTCGCATTATAGGGGTCCCAGAAGGAGAAGAGAGAGAGAAAAAGAGAAAATATTTGAAGAGATTATAGTCGAAAACTTCCCTAACATGGGAAAGGAAATAGCCACCCAACTCTAGGAAGCGCAGAGAGTCCCACACAGGATAAACCCAAGGAGAAACACGCCGAGACACACAGTAATAAAATTGGCAAAAACTAAGGACAAAGAAAAATTATTGAAAGCAGCAAGGGAAAAATGACACATAACATACAAGGGAACTCCCATAAGGTTAACAGCTGATTTCTCAGCAGAAACGCCACAAGCCAGAGGGAGTGGCATGATACACTTAAAGTGATGAAAGGGAAGAACCTACAACCAAGATTACTCTACCCAGCAAGGATCTCACTCAGATTCGATGGAGAAATCAAAAGCTTTACAGACAAGCAAAAGCTAAGAGAATTCAGCACCACCAAACCAGCTCTACAACAAATGCTAAAGGAACTTCTCTACGTGCGAAACGCAAGAGAAGAAAAGGACCTACAAAAACAAACGCAAAACAATTAAGAAAATGGTCATAGGAACATACATATCGATAATTACCTTAAACGTGAATGGATTAAATGCACCAACCAAAAGACACAGGCTTGCTGAATGGATACAAAAAGAAGACCCATATATATGCTGTCTACAAGAGACCCACTTCAGACCTAGGGACACATACAGACTGAAAGTGAGGGGATAGAAAAAGATATTCCATGCAAATGGAAATCAAAAGAAAGCTGGAGTAGCAATACTCATATCAGATAAAACAGACTTTAAAATAAAGAACGTTACAAGAGACAAGGAAGGACACTACATAATGATCAAGGGACCAATCCAAGAAGAAGATATAACAATTATAAATATATATGCACCCAACATAGGAGCACCTCAATACATAAGGCAACTGCTAACAGCTATAAAAGAGGGAATTGACAGTAACACAATAATAATGGGGGACGTTCACACCTCACTTACACCAATGGACAGATCATCCAAAATGAAAACAAATAAGGAAACAGAAGCTTTAAATGACACAATAGACCAGATAGATTTAAATGATATTTATAGGACATTCCATCCAAAAACAGCAGATTACACTTTCTTCTCAAGTGGGCACAGAACATTCTCCAGGATAGATAACATCTTGGGTCACAAATCAACACTTAGTAAATTTAAGAAAATTGAAATCATATCAAGCATCTTTTCTGACCACAATGCTATGAGATTAGAAATGAACTATAGGGGAAGAACCTTAAAAACACAAACACATGGAGGCTAAACAATACTTTACTAATTAATCAAGAGATCACTGAAGAAATCAAAGAGGAAATCAAAAAATACCTAGAGAAAAATGACAATGAAAACACGATGATCCAAAACCTATCGGATGCAGCAAAAGCAGTTCTAACAGCTATACAAGCCTAACTCAAGAAACAAGAAAAATCTCAAATAAACAATCCAACCTTACACCTAAAGCAACTAGAGAAAGAAGAACAAAACCCAAAGGTAGCACAAGGAGAGAAATCATAAAGATCAGAGCAGAAATAAATGAAATAGAAACAAAGAAAACAATAGCAAAGATCAATAAAACTAAAAGCTGGTTCTTTGAGAAGATACACAAAATTGATAAACCATTAGCCAGACTCATCAAGAAAAAGAGGGAGAAGACTCAAACCAATAAAATTAGAAATGAAAAAGGAGAAGTTACAACAGACACCGCAGAAATACAAAGCATCCTAAGAGACTACTACAAACAACTCAATGCCAATAAAATGGAAAACCTGGAAGAAATGGACAAATTCTTAGGAAGGTATAACCTTCCATGATTGAACCAGGAAGAAATAGAAAATATGAACAGACCAATCACAAGGAATGACATTGAAACTGTGATTAAAAATCTTCGAACAAACAAAAGTCCAGGACCAGATGGCTCCACAGGTGAATTCTATCAAACATTTAGAGAAGAGCTAATACCCATCCTTCTCAAACTCTTCCAAAAAATTGTGGAGGAAGGAACACTCTCAAACTCATTCTATGAGGTCACCATCACCCTGATACCAAAACCAGACAAAGATACTACAAAAAAATAAAATTACAGACCAATATCACTGATGAATATAGATGCAAAAATCCTCAACAAAATACTAGCAAACCAAATGCAAAAACACATTAAAAGGATTATACACCATGATCAAGTAGGATTTATCCCAGGGATGCAAGGATTCTTCAATATACGCATATGAATCAATGTGATACACCATATTAACAAATCGAAGAATAAAAACCATATGATCATCTCAATAGATGCATAAAAAGCTTTTGACAAAGTTAAACACCCATTTATGATAAAAACTCTCCAGAAAGTGGGCATAGAGGGAACCTACTTTAACATAATAAAGGCCATATACGACAAACCCACAGCAAACATCATTCTCAATGGTGAAAAACTGAAAGCATTTCCTCTAAGATCAGGAACAAGACAAGGAAGTCCACTATCACCACTATTATTCAACATAGTTTTGGAAGTCCTAGACATGGCAATCAGAGAAGAAAAAGAAATAAAAGGAATACAAATTGGAAAAGAAGAAGTAAAACTGTCACTGTTTGCAGATGACATAATACTATACATAGAGAATCCTAAAGATGGCACCAGAAAACTACTAGAGCTAATCAATGAATCTGGTAAAGTTGCAGGATTCAAAATTAATGCACAGAAATCTCTGGCATTCCTATACACTAATGATGAAAAATCTGAAAGAGAAATTAAGGAAACACTCCCATTTACCACTGCAACGAAAAGAATAAAATACCTAGGAATAAACCTACCCAGGGAGACAAAAGACCTGTATGCAGAAAACTATAAGACACTGATGAAAGAAATTAAAGATGATACAAACAGATGGAGAGATATACCATGTTCTTGTATTGGAAGAATCAATATTGTGAAAATGACTATACTACCCAAAGCAATCTACAGATTCAATGCAATCCCTATCAAATAACCAATGGTATTTTTTACAGAACTAGAACAAAAAATCTTAAAATTTGTATGGAGACACAAAAGACCCCAAATAGCCTAAGCAGTCTTGAGGGAATAAAACGGAGTTGGAGGAATCAGACTCCCTGACTTCAGACTATACTACAAAGCTACAGTAATCAAGACAATATGGTACTGGCACAAAAACAGAAACGTAGATCAATGGAACAAGATAGAAAGCCCAGAGATAAACCCACGCACCTGTGGTCAACTAATCTATGACAAAGGAGTCAAGGATATACTATGGAGAAAAGACAGTCTCTTCAATAAGTGGTGCTGGGAAAACTGGACAGCTACATGTGAAAGAATGAAAGTAGAACACTCCGTGACACCATACACAAAAATAAACTCAAAATGGATTAGAGACCTAAATGTAAGACCAGACACTATAAAACTCTTAGAGGAAAACATAGGCAGAATACTCTATGACATAAATCACAGCAAGATCTTTTATGATCCACCTCCTAGAGTAATGG
This sequence comes from Leucopleurus acutus, assembly GCF_964270905.1. Classification (NCBI taxonomy): domain Eukaryota; kingdom Metazoa; phylum Chordata; class Mammalia; order Artiodactyla; family Delphinidae; genus Leucopleurus; species Leucopleurus acutus. Next base: position 107,858,984 of record NC_139147.1, read on the forward strand.
AAATAAAAATAAACAAATGGGACCTAATGAAACCTAAAAGCTTTTGCGCAGCAAAGGAAACCATAAACAAGATGAAAAATAAATAAATAAATAAAAGAAATAGTACTCTGGATATTTTACAGGGGCATTTTCTTTCTTTTTTTTAACATCTTTATTGGGGTATAATTGCTTTACAATGGTGTGTTAGTTTCTGCTTTATAACAAATTGAATCAGTCATACATAAACATATGTTCCCATATGTCTTCCCTCTTGCGTCTCCCTCCCTCCCACCCTCCCTATCCCACCCCTCCAGGCTGTCACAAAGCACCGAGCCAATATCCCTGTACCATGCGGCTGCTTCCCACTAGCTATCTACCTTACTACGTTTGTTAGTGTGTATATGCCCATGACTCTCTCTCGCCCTGTCACAGCTCACCCTTCCCCCTCCCCATAACCTCAAGTCCGTTCTCTAGGAGGTCTGTGTCTTTATTCCTGCCTTACCCCTAGGTTCTTCATGACATTTTTTTTCCCTTAAATTCCATATATATGTGTTAGCATACGGTATTTGTCTTTTTCTTTCTGACTTACTTCACTCTGTATGACAGACTCTAGGTCTATCCACCTCATTACAAATAGCTCAATTTCGTTTCTTTTTATGGCTGAGTAATATTCCATTGTATATATGTGCCACATCTTCTTTATCCATTCATCCGATGATGGGCACTTAGGTTGTTTCCATCTCCGGGCTATTGTAAATAGAGCTGCAATGAACATTTTGGTACATGACTCTTTTTGAATTTTGGTTTTGTCAGGGTATATGCCCAGTAGTGGGATTGCTGGGTTTTATGGTAGTTCTATTTGTAGTCTTTTAAGGAACCTCCATACTGTTCTCCATAGTGGCTGAACCAATTCACATTCCCACCAGCAGTGCAAGAGTGTTCCCTTTTCTCCACACCCTCTCCAGCATTTATTGTTTCTAGATTTTTTGATGATGGCCATTCTGACTGGTGTGAGATGATATCTCATTGTAGTTTTGATTTGCATTTCTCTAATGATTAATGATGTTGAGCATTCTTTCATGTGTTTGTTGGCAGTCTGTATATCTTCTTTGGAGGAATGTCTATTTAGGTCTTCTGCCCATTTTTGGATTGGGTTGTTTGTTCTTTTGTTATTGAGCTGCATGAGCTGCTTGTAAATTTTGGAGATTAATCATTTGTCGGTTGCTTCATTTGCAAATATTTTCTCCCATTCTGAGGGTTTTCTTTTTGTCTTGTTTATGGTTTCCTTTGCTGTGCAAAAGCTTTTAAGTTTCATTAGGTCCCATTTGTTTATTTTTGTTTTTATTTCCATTACTCTAGGAGATGGGTCGGAAAGGATCTTGCTGTGATTTATGTCATAGAGTGTTTTGCCTATGTTTTCCTCTAAGAGTTTGATAGTTTCTGGCCTTACATTTAGGTCTTTAATCCATTTTGAGCTTATTTTTGTGTATGGTGTTAGAGAGTGATCTAATCTCATACTTTTACATGTACCTGTCCAGTTTTCCCAGCACCACTTATTGAAGAGGCTGTCCTTTCTCCACCGTACATTACTGCCACCTTTATCAAAGATAAGGTGTCCATATGTGCATGGGTTTATCTTTGGGCTTTCTATCCTGTTCCATTGATCTATCTTTCTGTTTTGTGCCAGTATCATACCATCTTGATAACTGTAGCTTTGTAGTATAGTCTGAAGTCAGGGAGCCTGATTCCTCCAGTTCCTTCTTTCGTTCTCAAGATTGCTTTGGCTATTCGGGGTCTTTTGTGTTTCCATACAAATTGCAAAATTTTTTGTTCTAGTTCTGTGAAAAATGCCAGTGGTAGTTTAATAGGGATTGCATTGAATCTGTAGATTGCTTTGGGTAGTAGAGTCATTTTCACAATGTTGATTCTTCCAATCCAAGAACATGGTATATCTCTCCATCTATTTGTATCATCTTTAATTTCTTTCATCAGTGTCTTACAATTTTCTGCATACAGGTCTTTTGTCTCCTTAGGTAGGTTTATTCCTAGATATTTTATTCTTTTTGTTGCAATGGTAAATGGGAGTGTTTTCTTGATTTCACTTTCAGATTTTTCATCATTACTGTATATAGGAATGCCAGAGATTTCTGTGCATTAATTTTGTATCCTGCCAGTTTACCAAGTTCATTGATTAGCTCTAGTAGTTTCCTGGTAGCATCTTTAGGATTCTCTATGTATAGGATCATGTCATCTGCAAACAGTGACAGCTTTACTTCTTCTTTTCCAATTTGGATTCCTTTTATTTCCTTTTCTTCTCTGATTGCTGTGGCTAAAACTTCCAAAACTATGTTGAATAAGAGTGGTGAGAGTGGGCAACCTTGTCTTGTTCCTGATCTTAGTGGAAATGCTTTCAGTTTTTCACCATTGAGGATGATGTTTGCTGTGGGCTTGTCATATATGGCCTTTATTATGTTGAGGAAAGTTCCCTCTATGCCTACTTTCTGCAGGGTTTTTATCATAAATGGGTGTTGAATTTTGTCAAAAGCTTTCTCTGCATCTATTGAGATGATCATATGGTTTTTCTCCTTCAATTTGTTAATATTGTTTATCACATTGATAGATTTGCGTATATTGAAGAATACTTGCATTCCTGGAATAAACCTACAGGGGCATTTTCTTATCATTTGTTTTCTAATATTTTTTTCTCACTTTTATAAGGCATAAGCAGTCCAGAATTTCAAAGTTACTCAACTGTCTTTTTGAACCTAAATTGATTATTTATTTATTATACAGCAGGTTCTTATTAGTTATCTATTTTATACATATTAGTGTATATATGTCAATCCCAATAATCTTATGAAACATTTTCAATGTTGTTTCTTCCAGACAGATAATAAAGAGATAATAAGACAAAAAGTTCAGAGAATATTAAGTTACTATATTTGAATGATCAGGGAAAGCTTTAATACCTGGATAGGTAAGTTTCTTACTGAGATAAAGAAACATTTAATATATTTAAAAATATTTACAGGTCCTTCAATATAGGCCAGAAAAGTAGCTGAGAAAAATTGCAGTAGTACCAACACATCCAAATTACTGCCCAGAGTCACAGAGAATACATGGGGGTCTTTCTAAATTCTTACAGGCTGTTTAATGTTTACCATCTTACATGAGCTTTTCTCTGTAGTTGTCCATCTCAGTCACTGCCTTCTGAAGTTTTAGCCCACGTGCTTCAATCTCACACTGTAAATCTGGAATGACATAATGTGTTCTTCTGATTAGTACATTTTAAGTGTCCAGATATTTTCATAGAGTAAACCACATTCTTTTAGCATTGCCACTCACCTCCTGAAGAATAATGCAGCTGTTTATTCCACTTTGCTTGGATGACCATATGTAGCTCATCCCTACTCTGAAATCCCACAGAATTAATAGGTTTTGACAGACTCAATTTATTGGCCTCTTTCTGCCCCCAACGTCATGCTAATTTTCAAACAGCTAATAGGCTAAATTTTACTGATGTTTTCAAAGGAAATTTATGTCACTGGCACACATATGAATTTTTGGTCATATGGCTCACTTCTGAAACACTTGACTTTCTGAGCTAGCTCTTGTGGCCTGGAACTTAGAAGTATTGCTAAGGCCTCCCAGTAGAACTGAAATAGATAAACCACGTGCAAGGCTTCCAGTAAAGAATCTGTTAACTCTGGGTAGTGTCTAATAGGCATTTTAATGACTTTCAAGCCAAGAAAATACAAGCAGGCAATTGGCTTCCACAGAGTCTTGAACTGAGGAATTCAAGTAGTGTTTGAGAAATATTATTCAGGCAGCCACGTCTCACATGTGTGGATGCAGAACTGAAACTAAAGCAGAAAGAACATATGGCTTGAATGATCTGAGACCCACCATTAGCCTGTGTGTGTGGACTAAGATCTGAACCCCAGCCCCAATAACAGCCCTTGCTGGTACTCTTTTCGGGAAAAGGTGGAAAACAAATTTACACAGGTGGATTAACTGACTTCTATGAAGAAAATAATTTTAAACGTTGAAATTTATAAAATTTCCATGTTACATCTGTTCAGGTGTTTTAATAACATATTTTTAATAGTAAACTTTAAAATCTTTTTAAAAAATTTTTGATAGATCTTTATTGGAGTATAATTGTTTCACAATAAATACTGTGTTAGTTGATGTTGCACAACAAAGTGAATCAGCCATATGCATATACATGTCCCCATATCCCCTCCTTCTTGAGCCTCCCTCCCATCCTCCCTATCCCATCCCTCTAGGTCATCACAAAGCACTGAGCCGATCTCCCTGTGCTATGCTGCTGCTTCCAACCAGCCAATTATTTTACATTTGGTAGTGTATACATGTCGATGCTACTCTCACTTCGCCCCAGCTTCGCTCTCCCACCCCATGTCCTCAAGTCCATTTTCTATGCCTACCTCTTTATTCCTGCCCTGCAACTAGGTTCATCAATACCACCCTTTTATTTTTAGATTCCATATATATGCATTAGCATATGGTATTTGTTTTTCTCTTTCTGACTTACTTCACTCTGTATGACAGACTCTAGGTCCACCCACCTCACTACAAATAACTCAATTTCATTTCTTTTTATGGCTGAGTAATATTCCATTGTATACATGTGCCACATCTTCTTTATCCAATCATCTATCAATGGACATTTAGGTTGCTTCCATATCCTGGCTATTGTAAATAGTGCTGCAATGAACATTGTGGTACAGGTCTCTCTTTTTTTTTTTTTTTGCGGTACGCAGGCCTCTCACTGTTGTGGCCTCTCCCGTTGTGGAGCACAGGCTCCAGATGCGCAGGCTCAGCTGCCACGGCTCATGGGCCTAGCTGCTCCATGGCATGTGGGATCTTCCCGGACTGGGGCACAAACCTGTGTCCCGTGCATCGGCAGGCGGACTCTCAACCACTGCACCACCAGGGAAGCCCACATGTCTCTTTTTGAATTATGGTTTTCTCAGGGTATATGCCCAGTAGTGGGATTGCTGGGTCATATGGCAATTCTATATTTAGTTTTTTAAGGAACCTCCATACTATTCTCCATAGTGGTTGTATCAATTTACATTCCCACCAACAGTGCAGGAGGGTTCCCTTTTCACCATACCCTTTCCAGCATTTATTGTTTCTAGATTTTTTGATAATGGCCATTCTGACTGGTATGAGGTGATACCTCATTGTAGTTTTGATTTGCATTTCTCTAATAATTAGTGATGTTGAGCATCTTTTCATGTGCCTCTTGGCCATCTGTATGTCTTCATTGGTGAAATATGTATTTAAGTCTTCCACCCGTTTTTTTAACTGGATTATTTGTTTTTTTGATATTGAGCTCCATGAGCTATTTGTATATTTTGGAGATTAATCCTTTGTCTGTTGTTTCATCTGCAAATATTTTCTCCCATTCTGCGGGTTGTCTTTTTGTATTGTTTATGGTTTCTGTTGTTATGCAAAAGCTTTTAAGTTTAATTAGTTTCCATTTGATTATTTCTGTTTTTATATCCATTACTCTAGGAGGTGGGTCAAAAAAGATCTTGCTGTGGTTTATGTCAAAGAGTGTTTTTCCTATGTTTTCCTCTAAGAGTTTTATAGTGTATTGTCTTGCATTTAAGCCTTTAATCCATTTGGAGCTTATTTTTGGGTATGGTGTTAGGTAGTGTTCTAATTTCATTCTTTTACATGTAGCTGTCCAGTTTTCCCAGCACCACTTATTGAAGAGGTTGTCTTTTCTCCATTGTATGTTCTTGCCTCCTTTATCATAAATTAGGTGATCATATGTGCATGTGTTTATCTCTGGGCACTCTATCATGTACCATTGATTTATATTTTTGTTTTTGTGCCAGTACCATACTCTCTTGATTACTGTAGCTTTGTGGTACAGTTTGAAGTCGGGGAGCCTGATTCCTCCAACTCCGTTTTTCTTTCTCAAGATTGCTTTGGTTATTCAGGGTCTTTTGTTTCCTTATGAATTGTAAGATTTTTTGTTCTAATTCTGTGAAGAAAGCCATTGATAGTTTGATAGGGATTGCACTGAATCTGTAGCTTGCTTTGGGTACTATAGTCATTTTCACAATATTGATTCTTCCAGTCCAAGGACATGGTATATTTCTCCATCTGTTTATGTCATCTTTGATTTCTGTCATCAGTGTCTTATAATTTTCTGAGTACAGGTCTTTTGTCTCCTTAGCTAGGTTTATTCCTAGGTACTTTCTTCTTTTTGTTGCAATGGTAAATGGGAGTGTTTCCTTAATTTCTCTTTCTGATTTTTGTTGTTGGTGTACAGGAATGCCGGAGATTTCTGTGCATTAATTTTGTATCCTGCAACCTTACCAAATATCAGTGATATTGGTCTATAATTTTCTTTCTTTGTGATATATTTTTCTGGTTTTGTTATCAGGGTAATGGTGGCTTCATAGGATGAATTTGGGAGTTAAACTTTAAAAACTTTATGCATCCATACAAATATATAAAATTTCTATACATATCTTCAGTCTGCCTTCTTAACTTTGTTTCATGAAAATGAGGCAGTTCCTTAAATCAGAAAATAAATTCACTCTAAACAAATGTTTTAATTAGAATTTACTAGATATTGGTATAAATTTTTATGTTTATTCAGCATGTTCACATATATTAATGTTATCCCTCAAATTGCTACATAAGTGCAAATAGCCCCATTTTTCAGATGATGAGAAATGAGATTTTCTTTGATTCTCTTGCCTAGTATCTTACAGTGAATAAATGCATTAGCCAGCAGTCAAACTGACAAGATTTTAAACTCGGGTAAGGGCATCTATTTGAGAGAATGGCTCCTTAAATAAATAAATAATTCAATATGGACTTAACTTGGTAGATAATATTTGTATGGTACATCTTTTCCACTTATCAAGTGATATCATTATATGAGAGAAAAGATAAAATAACATACACATAGAAAATGTAGTTTTGAGGGTAACCAGTTGAAACAAGGCAATCGCTAATGAATGTTGCATAATGTGTTGCTTTGTTATTAAGTACATGTGGGCTTCCAGAGGGTTCTATTCACACAGGCACAGCTAAAACATTTCTGCCTATCCTCTGAAAAATGAGGGAAGGAAGCTGATGTTTGTTGATTGTATACTTATTCCAGGCAATGTGCAGGGTGCTTTCTCCTATTTCATTTAATTCATAGTCACAACTATCACGAAAAACAGATACACAAACACAGACTGAAGGGGTTAGTGCACCACGGCTAGCCCGGAGGGAGTCCGGGAAAAAATCTGGACCTGCCAAAGAAGCAAGAGACTTTATCTTCCCTCTTTATTTCCTGGTAGGAGAGGAGAGAGGATTAAGAGCACTGCTTAAAGGAGCTCCAGAGACAGGCGCGAGCCGCGGCTAACAGCGCGGACCCCAGAGATGGGCAGGAGATGCTAAGGCTGCTGCTGCCAACACCAAGAAGCCTGTGTGCGAGCACAGGTCACTATCCACACCTCCCTTCCGGGGAGACTGTGCAGCGCGCCACTGCCAGGGTCCCGGGATCCAGGGACAACTTGCCCAGGAGAACGTACGACGCGCCTCAGGCTGGCGCAACGTCACGCCAGCCTCTGCCGCCATAGGCTCACCCCACACTACGTGCCCCTCCCTCCACCCGGCCTGACTGAGCCAGAGCCCCCGAATCAGCGGCTCCTTTAATCCCGCCTGTCTGAGCGAAGAACAGACACCCTCCGGCGACCTACACGCAGAGGCGGGGCCAAATCCAAAGCTGAACCCTGGGAGCTGTGAGAACAAAGAAGAGAAAGGGAAATCTCTCCCAGCAGCCTCAGGAGCAGCGGATTAAAGCTCCACAATCAACTTGATGTACCCTGCATCTGTGGAATACCTCAATACACAATGAATCATCCCAAATTGAGGAGGTGTACGTTTAGAGCAAGATTTATTATTTTTTCCCCTTTTCCTCTTTTTGTGAGTGTGTATGCTTCTGTGTGAGATTTTGTCTGTATAGCTTTGCTTTCACCATTTGTCCTAGGATTCAATCCGTCCGTTTTTTTTTTACTTAAAGAATTTTTTTTTCTTAATAATTATTTTTTTATTTGAATAACTTTATTTTATTTTACCTTACCTTATTTTATTTTCTTTTATCCTCTTTCTTTCTTTCTACTTTTTCTCCCCTTTATTCTGAGCCGTGTGGATGAAACGCTCTTGGTGCTGCAGCCAGGAGTCAGTGCTGAGCCTCTGAGGTGGGAGAGCCAACTTCAGGACACTGGTCCACAAGAGATCTCCCAGCTCCACATAATATCAAATGGTGAAAATCTCCCAGAAATCTCCATCTCAACACCAACACCAAGCTTCACTCAACGACCAGCAAGCTACAGTGCTGGACACCCTATGCCAAACAACTAGCAAGACAGGAACACAGCCCTACCCATTAGCAGAGAGGCTGCCTAAAATCATAACAAGTCCACAGACACCCCAAAACACACCACCAGACGTGGACCTGCCCACCAGAAAGACAAGATCCAGAAGAAGAAGAGAAAAAGAAAGGGACTGAGAAAATATTTGAAGAGATTATAGTTGAAAACTTCCCTAATATGGGAAAGGAAATAGTTAAGTCCAGGAAGCACAGAGAGTCCCATACAGGATAAATCCAAGGAGAAACACACCAAGACACATATTAATCAAACTGTCAAAAATTAAATACAAAGAAAACATATTAAAAGCAGCAAGGGAAAAACAACAAATAACACACAAGGGAATCCCCATAAGGTTAACAGCTGATCTTTCAGCAGAAACTCTGCAAGCCAGAAGGGACTGGCAGGACATATTTAAAGTGATGAAGGAGAAAAACCTACAACCAAGATTACTCTACCCAGCAAGGATCTCATTCAGATTTGATGGAGAAATTAAAACCTTTACAGACAAGCAAAACCTGAGAGAGTTCAGCACCACCAAACCAGCTTTACAACAAATGCTAAAGGATCTTCTCTAGGCACGAAACACAAGAGAAGAAAAAGACCTATAATAACAAAACCAAAACAATTAAGAAAATGGGAATAGGAACATACATATCGATAATTACCTTAAATGTAACTGGACTAAATGCTCCCACCAAAAGACACAGACTGGCTGAATGGATACAAAAACAAGACCCATATATATGCTGTCTACAAGAGACCCACTTCAGACCTAGAGACACATACAGATTGAAAGTGAGGGGATGGGAAAAGATATTCCATGCAAATGGAAACCAAAAGAAAGCTGGAGTAGCAATTCTCATATCAGACAAAATAGACTTTAAAATAAAGACTATTAGAAGAGACAAAGAAGGACATTACATAATGATCAAGTGGTCGATCCAAGAAGAAGATATAACAATTGTAAATATTTATGCACCCAACATAGGAGCACCTCAATACATAAGGCCAATACTAACAGCTATAAAAGGGGAAATCGACAGTAACACATTCATAGTAGGGGACTTTAACACCCCACTTTTACCAATGGACAGATCATCCAAAATGAAAATAAATAAGGAAACACAAGCTTTAAATGATAAATTAAACAAGATGGACTTAATTGATACTTATAGGACATTCCATCCAAAAACGACAGAGTACACATTTTTCTCAAGTGCTCATGGAACGTTCTCCAGGATAGATCATATCTTGGGTCACAAATCAAGCCTTGGTAAATTTAAGAAAATTGAAATTGTATCAAGTATCTTTTCCAACCACAACGCTATGCAACTAGATATCAATTACAGGAAAAGATCTGTAAAAAATACAAACACATGGAGGCTAAACAATACACTACTTAATAATGAAGTGATCACTGAAGAAATCAAAGAGGAAATCAAAAAATACCTAAAAACAAATGACAGTGGAGACACGAAGACCCAAAACCTATGGGATGCAGCAAAGCAGTTCTAAGAGGGAAGTTTATAGCAATACAATCCTACCTTAAGAAACAGGAAACATCTTGAATAAAAAACCTAACCTTGCACCTAAAGCAATTAGAGAAAGAAGAACCAAAAAACCCCAAAGTTAGCAGAAGGAAAGAAATCATAAAGATCAGATCAGAAATAAATGAAAAAGAAATGAAGGAAACGATAGCAAAGATCAATAAAACTAAAAGCTGTTTCTTTGAGAAGATATACAAAATTGATAAACCATTAGCCAGACTCATCAAGGAAAAAAGGGAGAAGACTCAAATCAGCAGAATTAGAAATGAAAAAGGAGAAGTAACAACTGACACTGGAGAAATACAAAAGATCATGAGAGATTACTACAAGCAACCTTATGCCAAAAAAATGGACAACCTGGAAGAAATGGACACGTTCTTAGAAACGAACAACCTGCCAAGATTGAATCAGGAAGAAACAGAAAATATGAACAGACCAATCACAAGCACTGAAATTGAAACTGTGATTAAAAATCTTCCAACAAACAAAAGCCCAGGACCAGATGGCTTCACAGGCGAATTCTTTCAAACATTTAAAGAAGAGCTAACACCTATCCTTCTCAAACTCTTCCAAAATATAGCAGAGGGAGGAACACTCCCTAACTCATTCTACGAGGCCACCATCACCCTGATACCAAAACCAGACAAGGATGTCACAAAGAAAGAAAACTACAGGCCAATATCACTGATGAACATAGATGCAAAAATCCTCAACAAAATACTAGCAAACAGAATCCAACAGCACATTAAAAGGATCATACACCATGATCAAGTGGGGTTTATTCCAGGAATGCAAAGATTCTTCCATATACGCAAATCAATCAATGTGATACACCATATTAACAAATTGAAGGAGAAAAACCATATGGTCATCTCAATAGATGCAGAGAAAGCTTTCGAAAAAATTCAACACCCATTTATGATAAAAATCCTCCAGAAAGTAGGCATAGAGGGAACTTTCCTCAACATAATAAAGGTCATATGACAAACCCACAGCCAACATCGTCCTCAATGGTGAAAAACTGAAAGCATTTCCACTAAGATCAGGAACAAGACAAGGTTGCCCACTCTCACCACTCTTATTCAACATAGTTTTGGAAGTTTTAGCCACAGCAATCAGAGAAGAAAAGGAAATAAAAGGAATCCAAATGAGAAAAGAAGAAGTAAAACTGTCACTGTTTACAGATGACATGATCCTATACATAGAGAATCCTAAAGATGCTACCAGAAAACTACTAGAGCTAATCAATGATTTTGGTAAAGTAGCAGGATACAAAATTCATGCACAGAAATCTCTGGCATTCCTATACAGTAATGATGAAAAATCTGAAAGTGAAATCAGGAAAACACTCCCATTTACCAATGCAACGAAAAGAATAAAATATCTAGGAATAAACCTACCTAAGGAGATAAAAGACCTGTATGGAGAAAATTATAAGACACTGATGAAAGAAATTAAAGATGATACAAATAGATGGAGAGATATACCATGTTCTTGGATTGGAAGAATCAACATTGTGAAAATGACTCTACTACCCAAAGCAATCTACAGATTCAATGCAATCCCTATCAAACTACCACTGTCATTTTTCACAGAACTAGAACAAAATTTGTATGGAGACACAAAAGACCCCGAATAGCCAAAGCAATCTTGAGAACGAAAAATGGAGCTGGAAGAATCAGGCTCCCTGACTTCAGACTATACTACAAAGCTACAGTAATCAAGACAGTATGGTACTGGCACAAAAACAGAAATATCGATCAATGGAACAGGATAGAAAGCCCAGAGATAAACCCATGCACATATGGTCACCTTATCTTTGATAAAGGAGGCAGGGATGTACAGTGGAGAAAGGACAGCCTCTTCAATAAGTGGTGCTGGGAAAACTGGACAGGTACATTGAAAACTATAAGATTAGATCACTCCCTAACACCATACACAAAAATAAGGTCAAAATGGATTAAAGACCTAAATGTAAGGCCAGAAACTGTTAAACTCTTAGACGAAAACATAGGCAGAACACTCTATGACATAAATCACAGCAAGATCCTTTTTGACCCACCTCCTAGAGAAATGGAAATCAAAACAAAAAGAAACAAATGGGACCTAATGAAACTTCAAAGCTTTTGCACAGCAAAGGAAACCATAAACAAGACCAAAAGACAACCCTCAGAATGGGAGAAAGTATTTGCAAATGAAGCAACTGACAAAGGATTAATCTCCAAAATTTACAAGCAGCTCATGCAGCTCAATAACAAACAAACAAACAACCTAATCCAAAAATGGGCAGAAGACCTAAATAGACATTTCTCCAAAGAAGATATACAGACTACTAACAAACACATGAAAGAATGCTCAACATCATTAATCATTAGAGAAATGCAAATCAAAACTACAATGAGATATCATCTCACACCAGTCAGAATGGCCATCATCAAAAAAATCTAGAAACAATAAATGCTGGAGAGGGTGTGGAGAAAAGGGAAAACTCTTTCACTGCTGGTGGGAATGTGAATTGGTACAGCCACTGTGGAGAACAGTATGGAGGTTCCTTAAAAAACTGCAAATAGAACTACCGTATGACCCAGCAATCCCACTACTGGGCATATACCCTGAGAAAACCAAAATTCAAAAAGAGTCATGTGCCAAAATGTTCATTGCAGCTCTATTTATAATAGCCAGGAGATGGAAACAACCTATGTGTCCATCATCGGATGAATGGATAAAGAAGATGTGGCACATATATACAATGGAATATTACTCAGCCATAAAAAGAAACGGAATTGAGCTATTTGTAATGAGGTGGACAGACCTAGAGTCTGTCATACAGAGTGAAGTAAGTCAGAAAGCGAGAGACAAATACCGTATGCTAACACATATATATGGAATTTAAGAAAAAAAATGTCATGAAGAACCTAGGGGTAAGACAGGAATAAAGACACACACTACTAGAGAATGGACTTGAGGATATGGGGAGGGGGAAGGGTAAGCTGTGACAAAGTGAGAGAATGGCATGGACATACAGACACTACCTAATGTAAAATAGATAGCTAGTGGGAAGCAGCCGCATAGCACAGGGATATCAGCTCGGTGCTTTGTGACCACCTGGAGGGGTGGGATAGGGAGGGTGGGAGGGAGGGAGATGCAAGAGGGAAGAGATATGGGAACATATGTATATGTATCACTGATTCACTTTGTTATAAAGGAGAAACGAATACACCATTGTAAAGCATTTATACTCCAATAAAGATGTAAAAAAAAAAAAACAAAAAAAACCAGATACACATTTTATTTTTACTAGAAGGTTCTAAGAATCAGAGTAATTAACTAACTTTTCAAAGGTCACAGAGCTAGTTAGAAGTGATCCCGAAAAAAAAAAAAAAGAAGTGATCCCGTGATTCAAACTGAGTTTGGCTTCATCACCAAGTCTTTATCTTTCTAACTCTCTTACACTGACTGTCAAAAATATAAAAGCTACAAGGAGATATGATATTTGTCCATGAAAAGGTGGTTAGTGTGGCCATATATTTGTTTAGTATATCCTAGAATATTTAAAGAGGTATACTTAAGACAAATGAAAAGTATTATTTATTACTACATAAAATATGTAATGAATTAGTCTAATGTCTAATTCCAAGAGGTGGTTTAGATAGTTTAAAAATTAATACAATTAATGAAAGATATTAAGACAAATATGGTATCCTTGTGACTGACTTAATAACACTGACATCAGAGAGAACAATTATACCTTTCTGTTAAATGTCCCTTGCTGCTTTTGTCAGGATATAATCCTAAACTAGATGAAGCATGGATCTGAGCCCACATGATAAATTCTATGTTATTACTTCTAAATGCAGCTATTGTTAAGAGGAAGAACTGATTATCTTAAAAACAAACTCCAAAGAATTGGTTCCTGATATGTGAATTTTATGCTATTAATTCTCAATTACCTAATAATTGATAGAACAGTAGACAGTAAAAATGGTAGCTAATTCAAAACCCATTTTTACAGCATTGTGAAGTATTCTTAGGATCACATTTGAATACACTTGTGCATCAAAGTTCCAGAATTTACTAGATTTAAAGGAAAATAAACTACACAATCATGACCCAACTCAAGAAAGGCAAAGCTATTATACTTTCCAGTATTATTCTCTCCACATACCCACCTAAATCTCCCTTTCTCCCTATTTCAAGATAAACATAGATCCTTAGTCTTTAAATCACAGTACCCAATGAATATGGAAGCCAGTTCCTTCAGATTATTCACTATGTATTTACAGCATCTCTAAGTAAAAACCGGGAAAGCAAATAAATGTTTTACTTTAAAACACAGAAACCTCTGGAGGTTGTCCTGTGGCATATAAGTAATGTCAACAAATAAATCATTTTACTTAAGGAGAGAAGATACCATGTAGAATCAAGAAAAATAGATGTATTATGAATAATCCATAATGTAAACAGCCCACCAGTGTATAGTTAGAAGCTGGTTAATATATTTTCATTGTTTTTTTTTACCTTTGAATATATTTTCTGTAATAAAGAAGTGCTAAGAATTATTTTTAAAATACATAGGACATATCTTTACTGTTCTGAATGAAGTATAAGCGTGTTATTGGTTTATTATTGGTTCTGATAGACCAGTGGGGTCCTTTTGTTTCTGGAAGCAGAGTGCCCAGTTCCTGTCCTTAATAAATAAAGGCACATAGTTCAGCTAAGCAGCAGAGAGATTAAGCCACCTGCATAAGACAGCTCCTTCAGTTCCTGATGCAAGGACTTCTTAAATAAGTGTATTGTTCTGTGTAGTCCTTCTCTATAGTTAAATAAATTCAACTTCAATTTTCTGTCATTCAGCATGACATTGGATTATGAGGCAAAAGGCCCTGAATGCCTACAAAAAGAAAGGAAGCATTGGCTTTAAACACCGTGCAGATGTAAGGCGGAACCCATGGAAACAATCCAAAATTTACAACAGCAAATTCTACTATAATGTGACTGCGTTCCTTGCAGATATTAAATAAGAAGCAAATGATTTGAAATGAAGACAAAAAGGAGCTCTTAGCCTCTCTTCATATGAAGCCAGCTGCTTGCTGGATAGCATTCCATAGGCATCAGCTTTGGGGTAATTAGTCATTTAAGAGAATCCTGCTTTTCCAAAAGGTTTCTAGGATCTACAAATACAAAAGGTATTCATAGTTAGCTATTTTATAGCAGGATATAAAACTTTACAGTCACTTGGAGGGTATATTAAGTTAGTATACTGTTTGAGAAAACAATAAACAAAATCTTTATAGTGGAAAGATATTTCAAGCTTAAAACTTTCTGGATAAAGAAAACACAAAAAAATTAAAAAAAAAAAATCTGACTCAAAGTGCAATATGAAAGAAAATGATTCCAGGTTCAAGCAGCAGATTGGAGGAACAAGCAGGCAGGAGAATTGGCACCCAGAAATCCAGATCCAGGAGAATTGTTTTAATGAAAAGGTGAAGGCTATATATATATTTAAAATGGTACAGATAATTGATGAAAAGGAAAAACAAAAACTCCCTGCTCTTTTAATACACTCCTAAGACAGGGTAACATAGAGGTGGAGTGCAGGAACTCTAAAGCCAGACTGCCTAACTTCAAATCCTGGCTCTGCTTCCTCCTAACTAAGTGACTTTAGGTATTTTAGTTTCTTAATCTATAAAATGGTTGTTACAGCATAGGATTGTTCTGGGAATTAAGTTACTTAATATATGTAAGGAGAACAGTGCCAGGCACACATAACTACTGGTTATCATCATTGGGGGTGGTAATAAGGCCACCCCCCCTCCCCCCACTTCTGTTCTGAGTCTCATCACTTTTTGCCTGAGGACCTCATTCTAGCGGTTGGGCCTGGTGTCATCAGTGGTTATCTTTGTATGGGGAAGAGTAAAAATGAAGGTTTTTACATATTAAAAAAAAAAACTACAGAGTAACTATGACAAAATGTTAAAACTTGTAAAATACAGGTGATGGATCCACACACATTTGTTATATTATTCTCCGTATTTTCCAGTGTTTGACTATTTTATAGATGTATAGTTTAGGGAGGGGTCTTGCTTGTACAGATCAAGAATAGTATGTTCTGTACTAAGGAGTCTAATCAACTCAGTTCTGTGTGTCCAGGGTACAAAAGAACACAAGGGGAATAGAACTTGATGGGGGTGGGGGATGAGGTTGAAACTGTAAAAACAAGCTATCTGATTTTGTGAATAAGGAGCAGAGAAATTCAGTCGCAGTTGAAGGGGGATATGGTAATGAGGAAGGTTCTTTATTTTGTTTTTCTTTTAAGATATCAGGACATATTTATTTGCATTTAATTAGAGAGTGCCCACACTTGTGAATTTAATGTATGCCTTCTAACCTGTACCTATGTGTGAAAAAATAGTACTTTTTGCAGGTGCTTTAAAAAAACTACACAAATGATGTGAAGCTATAAATCTCATTTTAATTCTTACTTTTTTCACTACATTGTTTTTGAGACCTATCCATATAGCTATATGTAGATATGATTTATTCCTTTCTGACTGATATGTAATATTTAATTGTGTGCACATACCACATTTTACTGATCTAGTCCAATAGTGATGAAACCTAGGCTGCTTACAACTTAGTATCACAACAAATAATCCTGCAATAAAAGCTTTTTACCAGAGGTGGGATCAAGATGGCAGAGTAGAAGGACCCTGAGCAGTCGGGCAGGAGCAGAACCAGTTCCACAGTGGAGACTACCGTCGCCACCATGGCCATGAGAACACACACTTGGGAAGGAGTGGAACCAGCTCAGTACTGTGACTCAACCCCTCCAGCCCTGACCCAGCTTCTAACCAAGGCGTGCATACCAGGGGAAAAGTGGAACCAGCTCAGAAGTGCAGCCCGAATCCTTCAGGCCACAGCCACGCCCCCAACTAAGCTGGAGACTGCCATCACATGAGGGAGAAGCTGAACTCCCTTGGGGCTCTTGCTCCAGTCCATTGGGCCCTGGCCCAACCCCTGATAGGGTGCTGACTTCCATGGAGCCTAGGAAGAGCCCTGGCTCACATCTGGTTCTAGTTCCAGCCCCTCCGAATCCAGCCCTAACTTGCACCACAGTGGCAGCTGCCAGTGCCCCCGGGGGGAAGATCTGGCCTGTGCTCACTTCAGATCCAGCTCTCCTAGCAAAGCCACTGGACACATGCATACTATATAGGGACACTTCCACATAGCAACATGCCTTCAAGACAAGGATAGGTAAATGGTTCACTTAATTTCATAGAAAACAACAGAGAAAATTAAACAGAATGAGAAGACAGAGGAATATGTTTCAAATGAAAGAACAAGATAAATCCCCTGAAAAACTCTAAAGAAACAGAGATAAATAATTATCTGGTAAAGAGTTCAAAGCAATAGTAATAAGAATGCTAACTGAACTTCAGAAAAAAAAAAGATGAACACAATGAGAACTTCAACAAAGAAGTAGAAAATATAAAAAAGAACCAGTCAGAGCTGAAGAATACAGTAACTAAAGTGAAAAATATACTAGAAGGAATTAACAGCAAAATTATGTGATACAGAATGCATAAGTGGTCTGAAAGATAGAACAGTAGAAATCGCCCAATCAGAACAGCAGAATGAAAAACAAATTTAAAAAAATGAGAATAGTTTAAGGGACCTCTAGGACAACATCAAGTGTACTAACATTTGCATTATAGGGGTCACAGAAGGAAAAGAGAGAGAAAAAGGGGTAGAAAATGTAGTTGATGAAATTATGGTTGAAAACTTCTCTAACCTGAAGAAGCAAACAGATATCCAAGTATAAAAAGCACAGAGAACCCCATACAATATGAACCCAAAGAGACCCACATTAAGATATATCATAATTAAAATGACAAAAGTTAAAGAGAGAATTTTAAAAGCAGCAAGAGAAAAACAAAGAGTCACATACAAGGGAACACCCATAAGTTTACCAGCTGATTTTTCAGCAGAAACTTTGCAGTCCAGAAAGGAGTGGCATGATATATTTAAAGTGCTGAAAATAAAAAACCTAAAACCTAGGATACACTACCCAGAAAGTGTATCATTCAGAATTAGAGAGATAAAGAGCTTCCCAGACAAGGAAAACTAAGAGTTCATCAATACTAAACTGACCTTACAAGAAATGTTAAAGGGTCTTCTTTAGGTAAAAAAGAAAAGGCTATAACCAGAAATAAAACCTAGGAAGGGAAAAATCCCACTGGTAAAGGCAAATAGATAGTAAAGGCAGTGGACCAACAACTTAAATAAGCTAGTATGAATGATAAAAGATAAAAATTGCAAAATCAACTAAAACTGCAATAAATAGCTAAGGGATAGGCATGAAAATGTAAAATATGACATCAAAAACACAAACTGGGGAGGGGGAGGGAGTAAAAATTGTAGATCTTTTAGCATGTGTTTGAACTTAAATGACTATCAGCTTAAAACAAGTAGATATAGTTATAGGCCAATATATATAAACTCCACGGTAACCACAAATCAAAAAACCTACAATAGATACACAAAAATTAGAGAGAAAGAAATGCAAACATAACACTAAAGAAAATCATCAAACCACAAAGGGAAGAGACTAAAAGAAGAACAGAGAAGAACTACAAAAATGTCTGGAAAACAAGTAACAAAATGGCAATAAGTAATCACTTTAAATGTCAATGGACTAAATGTCCCAATCAAAACACATAGGGTGGCTAACTGGATTAAACACAAGACCCATATATGCTGCCTACAAGAGACTCACTTCAGAGATTAAAAACACACACAGACTGAAAGGGAGGGGATGAAAAAAGATATTTCATGCAAATGGAAACGATAAGAAAGTGGGGGTAGGAATACTCATAACAGACAAAGTAGACTTTAAAACAAAGTCTACAGGGACTTCTCTGGTTGTCCAGTGGTCAAGACTCCATGCTTCCACTGCAGGGGGCATGGGTTCAATCCCGGGTTGGGGAACTAAGATCTCACATGCCACACAGTATGGCCAAAAAACAAAACAAAACACAAAAACAAAGTCTACAATAAAAGACAAAAAGGGGCATTATATAATGACATAGATCAGCACAAGGGGAGAATATAACATTTGTAAACATATATGCACCTAATATAGAAGTACCTAAATATATAAAGCAAATATTAACAGGTATAAAGGGAAAAATTGATGGTACAACAATAATACTAGGGGACTTTAACACCCCACTTATATCAATGGACAGATCATCCAGACAGAAAATCAATAAGGAAACACTGGCCTTAAATGACACAGAAGACCAGCTGGACTTAACAGATATCTATAGGACATTTCATCCCAAAACAGCAGAATACACATTCTTCTCAAGTGCACATGGAATGTTCTCCAGGATAGATCACATGCTATGACACAAAACAAGTCTCAATAAATTAAGGAAGATACAGGTTATATCAAGCATCTTTTCTGACCACAACAGTATGAAATTAGAAATAAGTAACAGGAAGAAAAATGGAAAAAACACAAACATTGGAGACTAAACAACATGCTACTAAAAAACCAAGGATTCAACAAAGGAATCAAAGAGGAAATCAGAAAATACCTAAGACAAATGAAAATTAAAAACACAACTTTCCAAAATCTAGGGGATGCAGCAAAAGCAGTTCCAAGAGGAAAGTTTAGAGTGATACAGGCCCACCTGAAGAAATAAGACAAATCTCAAATAAACAACACAACCTATCATTTAAAGGAATTAGAAAAAGAACAAACAAAACCCAAAGTCAGCAGAAGAAAAGGAAATAAATAAAGCTCAGAGTGGAAATAAATAAAATAGAAAAAAAAAATAGAAAAGATTGATGAACACAAGAGCTATTTTTTGAAAGACAAACAAAATTGATAAGCCTTTAGCCAGTCTCATTAAAAAAAAAAAAAAGAGGACTCAAAATTAGAAATGAAAGAGAAGTTACAACTGATATCACAGAAATACAAACAAGAGAAACAGAATGCTACGAACAGTTATATGCCAACAAATTGGGACAACCTAGAAGAAATGAATAAATTCCCAGAAGCATACAAGACTGAATCAGGAAGAAATAGATAATCTGAACAGACCTATTACTAGTATTGAAATTGAATAAGTAATCAAAAAACTTCCAGCAAACAAAAGTCCATAATCAGACAGGTTCATAAGGCAATTCTACCAAACATATAAAGAAGAGTTAATAGCTGTCCTTCTCAAACTATTCCAAAAGATTGAGGAGGAGGGAAAACTCCCAAACTCATTTTATAAGGCCACTATTACCCTGATACCAAAACCAAACAAAGATATTACAAAAAAAGAAAATTACACACCAATATCTCTGATGAATATAGATGCAAATGTCCTCAACAAAGTATTAGCAAAGTGAATTCAACAATACATAAAAAGGATCACACATCATGATCATGGGATTTAACCCAGGGATGCAAGGATGGTCCAATATCTGTAAATTAATCTATGTGAAATTGTGATATACATCAACAACATAAAGGATGAAAATGACATGATCATCTCAACAAATTCAGAAAGAGCATTTGACAAAATTCAACATTAATTCATAATAAAAATTCTCATCAAAGTTGTTATAGAGAGAACATACCTTAACATAATAAGGGCCATTTATGACAAACCCAAGCTAACATTATAGTTAATGGTGAAAAGCTGAAAACTTTTCTTCTAAGATCAGGAACAAGACTAGGATGCTCATTCTTGCCATTTATATTTAACATGGTATGGGAAGTCCTAGCCACAGCAATCAGATGATAAAAAATAAATAAATAAAAGGAATACAAATTGGAAAGGAAGAAGTAAAATTGTCACTATTTGCAGATGACATGATATTATATACAGAAAATCCTAAAGTATCCATCAAAAAAGCTATTAGAACTAATAAATGATTCAGTAAAACTGCAGGATATAAGATAAATATACAGTAATCTGTTGCTTTTCTATACACCAACAATGAACTATCAGGAAGAAAAATTAAGAAAACAATCCATTTGCAATTGCATCAAAAAGAATAAAATACCTAGGAATAAATTTAACCAAGGAGGTGAAAGACCAATACTCTGCAAACTATAAGACATTGTTGAAGGACACTGAAGATGATACAAATAATGGAAAGATATCCTGTGTTCATGGATTGGAAGAATTAATATTGTTAAAATGTCCATACTACTCAAAGAAATCTACAGATTTAGTGTAATCCCTGTCAAAATACTCATGACATTTTCCACAGAACTGGAACAAATAATCCTAAAATTTGTATGGAATCACAAAAGACCCTGAATAGCCAAAGCAATGTTCAGAAAAAAGAACGAAGGTGGAGGTACCATGATCCTTGACTTTGGAGTATGCTGCAAAGCTACAGTATTCAAAGCAGTATGGTACTGGCACAAAAACAGACACACAGATCAATGGAACCAAATAGAGAGCTCAGAAATAAACCCATGCACATATGGTCAATGAATCTATGACCAAGGAGAAAAGAATATACAATGGGGAAAAGACAGTCTCTTCAACAAGTAGTATTGGGAAAACTAGAAAGCTACAGGAAAAAGAATGAAATTAGAACATTTTCTCATACCACATACAAAAATAAACTCAAAATGAATTAAAGATATAAATGTAAGATCAGAAACCATAAAACTCCTAGAAGAAAACAGGCAGTACACTCTTTGACATAGGTCTTAGAGTTTTGTTTTGTTTTTTTTTTTTTTGGATCCGTCTCCTTGGGCAAGGGAAACAAAAGCAAAAATAAACAAATGGGACATAATAAAACTTAAAACATTTTGCACAGCAAAGGAAACCATCAACCAAATGAAAAGGCAACCTACCTACTGAATGGGAGAAGATATCTGCAAATGATATATCTGATAAGGGGTTAATATCCAAAACATACAAAGAACTAATATAACTCAATATTAAAACAAACAACATGATTAAAAAATGGGCAGAAAAACTGAATAGGCATTTTTCTAAAGAAGACATACAGATGGCTCACAGACACATGAAAAGATGCTCAACATCACTAATTATCAGGGAAATGCAAATCAAACAAATGAGATGTCACCTCACAACTGTCAGTACGGCTATTGTCAAAATGACAAAAATATTAAGTGTTGATGAGGATGTGTTGAAAAGGGAACCCTCGTGCACTGTTGGTGTGACTGTAAACTGGTACAGCAACTATGGAAAACGTACGGAAGTTCCTTAAAAACAGAAAAATAGAACTGCCATATGATCCAGCAATTCCACTCCTGGGTATATATCCAAAGAAAACAAAATTTGAAATTTGAAAAAAATATATGCACCCTAATGTTCATAGCAGCATTATTTACGATAGCAAAGATATGGAAGCAACCTAAGTGCCTGTCAATAGATGAATGTATAAAGAAGAAGTGGTATATATATATATACACATACATATATACACAATGAAATATTAGCCATAGAAAAGAATGAAATTTTGCCATTTGCAGCAGCATGGATTGCGCTGGAGGGTATTATGCTTAGTGAAATAAGTCAGACAGAGAAAGACAAATACTGTATGTTATCACTTATGTGTAGAATCTAAAAACTAAAAAAAATGAACAAATAATAAAACAGAAACAGACTCACAGGTACAAAGAACAAACTATTGGTTACCAGTTGGAAGAGGTGTGAAGGGAGGGGCAAAATCCGGGAAGGAGATCAAACTACTATGTACAAAATAAATTAGATACAAGAATGGGAATAAGACACAGCACAGGGAATATAGTCAATATTTTATAATAACTTTAAATGGAGTATATTCTATAAAAGTATGGAATCACTCTGTTGTACACTTGAAACTAATATAATATTGCTAAGTCAGCTATACTTCAATTAAAAATAAATAAATAAATAATTTTAAAAAAGCTTTTAACCCATCTTCTGTGTACTTAGAGCAGAGTTTTTCTGTAGTATAATCCCTGGAGTGAACTCATGAGGTCATAGGGATACACATACTTAAATAATGCCAAATGGTTCCCAGGATGGAGGCACCAGCTTACACCATCAGCTCACTGAATGACGGTTCTTGCTTTCCTGATATTTACTAGAAGAGGTATTAAAAAAAATCTTCTTTTTAGGGTGCAAAGGTAGTGCCTCATTGTTGGTTTAGTTTGCAGTTCTCTGCTTACTACTGAAGCTGATCATGTCATTTTATACTTCTTAGTCATTCATCTTTCCCTTTTCATGATTTGCCTTTTCCCCAGTCTCTTTTCTATCCATTTCAATAGTTTTCTTCATCCTCTGCAGAAATAGCACTTTTCAAGGTTATGAATGACTTTATGTTGGCAATTCCAAAATTTAATTCTCTGTTATTATCTAATTCAAACTTTCAGCAGCGTTTGACACAATTGTTTACTTTTTTTTGCTTTATTTATTTTTTAACATCTTTATTGGAGTATAATTGCTTTACAATGGTGTGTTAGTTTCTGCTGTATAACAAAGTGAATCAGCTATAGATATACATACATCCTCATATCTCCTCCCACTTGCGTCTCCTTCCCACCCCTCTAGGTAGACAAAAAGCACTGAGCTGATCTCCCTGTGCTATGTGGCTGCTTCCCACTAGCTATCTATTCTACATTTGGTAGTGTATATATAAGTCCATGCCACTCTCTCACTTCGTCCCAGCTTACCCTTCCCCTGCCCCCATGTCCTCAAGTCCATTCTCTATGTCTGTGTCTTTATTCCTGTCCTGGCCCAAGGTTCTTCAGAACCTTTTTTTTTTTTTTTTAGATTCCATATATATGTGTTAGCATACTGTATTTGTTTTTCTCTTTCTGACTTATTTCACTCTGTATGACAGACGCTAGGTCCATCCACCTCACTACAAATAACTCAATTTTGTTTCTTTTTATGGCTGAGTAATATTCCATTGTATATATGTGCCACACCTTCTTTATCCATTCATCTGTCGATTAGGTTGCTTCCATGTCCTAGCTATTGTAAACAGAGCTGCAATGAACATTGTGGTACATGACTCTTTGAATTATGGTTTTCTTAGGGTATATGCTCAGTAGTGGGATTGCTGGGTCGTATGGTAGTTCTATTTTTAGTTTTTTAAGGAACCTCCATACTGTTCTCTATAGTGGCTATATCAATTTACATTCCCACCAATAGTGTAAGAGGGTTCCCTTTTCTCCACACCCTCTCCAGCATTTATTGTTTCTAGATTTTTTGATGATGGCCATTCTGACTGGTGTGAGGCGATACCTCATTGTAGTTTTGATTTGCATTTCTCTAATGAATAGTGATGTTGAGCATTCTTTCATGTGTTTGTTGGCAATCTGTATATCTTCTTTGGAGAAATGTCTATTTAGCTCTCCTGCCCATTTTTGGATTGGGTTGTTTGTTTTTTTGTTATTGAGCTGCATGAGCTGCTTGTAAATTTTGGAGATTAATCCTTTGTCAGTTGCTTCATTTGCAAATATTTTCTCCCATTCTGAGGGTGGTCTTTTTGTCTTGTTTATGGTTTCCTTTGCTGTGCAAAAGCTTTGAAGTTTCATTAGGTCCCATTTGTTTCTTTTTGTTTTGATTTCCATTTCTCTAGGAGGTGGGTCAAAAAGAATCTTGCTGTGATTTATGTCATGGAGTGTTTACTTTTTTGAAACACTCCTCTGGTTTCCTTTACATTATACTCTTTTGTTTCCTCCACCCTTGTTCACTTTTGCATTGGCTACTTCTCAGTCTCTATTGATGATTCTTAATCTTAGGTACACTCTAAATATTAGAAATCACCAGAGGTTCAGTCCTTAGCCCTTTTCTCTACCTGCATTTCCTCCCTAGTTGATCTCATCTAGTCTCATAGCTTTGAATAGCATTTATATTCACATCTTCCATCATCATCATCATCAGCGTCATCATCATCATCACCATCACAGATAGTAAGTGTTGAGTATTTACTATGTGCCAGACACTACATTCTAAGTGCATTACATTCATTTAATCTTCCTAATGTAAACTAACTAGAATGTAAGTTCCATGACAGTGGGAACCTTATCTTTTATACTCATAGTGTCTGAGACAAGGAAGGTGCTCAACAAATTACTGTTGAAAGAATGAATGAAATTTTGGAAATACTAGAAATAAGAATTCCAGCAAATAAACTTTTAAAATTATGTACCTAAGATTAAAGTGGATGGAACTGAAAGAGTTGTGCAGTTTTCATTGGTAACACCTAATATGTATCTTGGCGTTAAAAGGCAAGTTTCTTATAAATATGTTATTTTATTTCAATAGACACTTATTGCCTACCTACTCTGTTTAGGTAGGATCCATGCTAGCTAGATTCAGCGTACAAATATCAATAAGATATATTTCCTTGTCCTTAGAGAAATTATAAGCAAGTGTCTCATTTTCCTTCATGAATGATAGACTATGTTTTAAATTACAAATCAATAACTCCTTTAAACTTAAACCTGTTTTACTTTTCTATAATTTTAAATGATTTTATTTAGTTACGTTGTTAGTTAATTACGTGGCTGAAGTTGTGGGATTTCTTATCAGACATAACTGATGTGAATGAACACAATCAGTATTTTGCATTTAGATGTCATCTATATGTATAAATTATTGTACCACAGTTTGATGAGCTTAGTGCTTCACAAAAGTAATATACCACTTAATTTTTTAAATGAGCATTAACAGAGAAAACCTTTACAGATTTAAGAATCTATACCAATAATAGAAGAAAGTTCTTTAATGAGTATTCAACTATATCAATTGCAAATTAACATATTTTAACTTAAGCAAACATTTCAGAAAGCTCAGATGGTGAATACAGCCACTTGGAAAGTTCATTTCATTTTAGGGTTTATATTTCAGAGGTTTAATTCACATCTATTCTGAAACAAGTATACTTGGAGTATATTAACATTTTCTGCATAATGCCAGAAGGGACTGAAATAACATTTGGAGATTTTTATAAATCAGATGATAGAACAGGTGTGGCTATACAGCTAATAAGTTATAATTTGGTCCAGATGTAGTTATATTAAAATCAGAAAATTATTTATCTGGGTCTGTGTGGGGAGGGGAGAGTAGATTAAATTAAGCTAAGGAGATAATCAGATATTTAAAATTTGGAAATAAATTTTCCTCTAATACCAAGGATCAAGAATTTGCTTCAGAATGCAAAAAAGATGCTTCTAAACTTCCACTGTATTTTTTATTCTGAAGACTAAAAACAGCCAAATATAATATAAAGATAATTGTCAGTAATGGGGGCTTATAAAATGTTACAAATCATGGATGGATAAGATAGAAGGAGTCTTAAATTCTAAAAATCATTTAACCACTCTTTCTCAACTGGCAATCTTTGTGATTTAGAAACTTCTGAATACAATAGAACATTACTTTGTTTTCTGATAAATTTGTACAAATAAGTAAATTCACAAAATTATATATATCTCATTATTTTATGTATGTACAAATTTTATATATGCATTTATATATTATTTTATATATAAAATAATGAGATTTTTCAAGACTGAAATATATTAGTAATAGATATGGATAGCCTAGAGTGAAGTAAGTAGGAAGGGACAGGGACTTATATTGAACAGAATATTAGCTGAAAACATGTATGGGATTAAAAAAGAAAAAGACAGGGTTAATAATAAAGTAAATGAATAAATGGAATATACAGAAGTTTAGATCTAAAAATATTTAAGAGATTTTCAAATAAAGTCACATAATCATACAAACATCAACTTTCTTTAATCAATTAGTGTGTTTTACAATCAGAATGCTTACAGAGATTCCTGTGTGCAGCACTGATTCTATGCAAACTGGAAAGGAGATGGAGTGCATCTTCAGCCACACAGAGTACTGATTCTTTTTGCTGCTTCCTTTCTCCTTGTTGTGCTGGGATGGCAGCAAAATAGGCAAAGGGCAAGAATTTCTTCCAAAGAATGTTTTCATGCTACAAAACTACTTTGTGCTAATTGCGTTTAAAAATTCTACCATGGGGGTCTTCCCTGGAGGCGCAGTGGTTGGGAGTCCGCCTGCTGATGCAGGGGACATGGGTTCGTGCCCCGGTCTGATCCCACATGCCGCGGAGCGGCTAGGCTCGTGAGCCATGGCCGCTTAGCCTGCGCGTCCGGAGCCTGTGCTCCACAACGGGAGAGGCCACACGGTGAGAGGCCTGCGTACCGCAAAAGAAGAAAAAAAAAAAATCTACCATGGGGACTTCCCTCGGAGTCCAGTGGTTAAGACTCTGTGCTCCCAATGCAGGGGGCACAGGTTCGATCCCCGGTTGGAGAACTAAGATCCTGCACACCACACCGTGTATACCACATGGGCATGGCCAAAAATAAAATAAAAATAAAATAAAATGTCATTCTATTGTCTCTAGGTAGCTATTAAAAAAAGTAAAATAAAAAGTCTACCACACAATTACATAATTTAAAGGTAGCAAGCATAAAACCAAAAATATTGTATAACTTTAAGAATGATCTGAAGGCAACACTAACATATATGTGAAAAGATTTAGCTATGGGGATGTTTATTGCAATATTTTAACAGAAAAGAGTATAAACAATTGTCCAAAAATAAGATATGATTAAAAATTATGATTCATCCAAATTCAGAATATTATGAATATTTTTGACATGGAAAGATTTCATAATGGAAGAAATGGAGGAGGTGGATATTATAAAACTCTATTATTCCACTCATAAAAATATATTTTTTCAAAACAGAAAGTCTAGAAGGATACATATCAAATGTTTACAAAACTATGCGAATGTTGGAATTTCCTAATCAATAGGGAACATGGCTTATTTTGGTAATAGAGAACAAAAGAATCATATTAAGGTGGCCTAACACTGAACAACATAATATACATATACCCATCTTACAACCTATTTCATAACCTATCAAGCATTTGTGTAACCCACCGCCAGGTGTCTACTATTCTCTGGACCTCTTCTGCCTTCCCCTTATAGAAACTGGTTTTTACTACCAGTACTGGAAGTACCTGGTATAGTAGCTTTCTCTGAAGTATAAGTTAATATAACAATGTGTATGCTTTGATGCTCACAAGCAGTGGAGTTCAAGCAGTTAAGAGCCCAAGTTTTGGCAGCATAGCTCTGGACTCAGGTTCCAATTCTGCTGATTAGTGGCTGTTGCCTTGGGCAAATGACTTAACTCCTTTAAGCCCCAGTAGTCTCATTTGTAAATTGGAGATAATAAAAGGGCTTAGTGCAGGAGGATTATAATAAGGGGGTACACAGTGGCTTCACTGTGTTTGACATGTGGTTAATGCCTTGTGAATGTTAGCTATTATTTAGACTGTAGTAGGAAAGCTACTTTACTTCATAGGAATGACTTTTTTTTTTTTTTAATGATGTAAGGAGAGTATTAGTGATTAGCTAGTAGGAAAGAGATGCTGGTAAGAAGTGAGACATTGAACAAGGGGTGGGGAAGGGTGATGGGTCATTTATTTCTCATTCAGTTAGTGTTGCTATTACTCATGGCCCATAAATGTGGATGATTTTTAAATGTCTATGAACAGCAGGTGTGCTGTGTGCCTGGGTGAGTCCATGTGTGAAAGAGTGGCTGTGAGTGTTGTCAGGAGTGTGTTCATATGGGTGTTAGGGATAGGGCAGAGGATCACTCCCTCCTCTCACTGGTCGGCTGAAGCTTTCCTGAGAATGCAGCATGCTTAGTGTAGAAGCTATGTGTAATACAGAAGATCTGCTCCTAATCAAGCCTAGACTTCATGATATAGGTGTCTAATTAATAATGCTGAATGACCAAATAAATTGACTGGTGACTGAATGGGCAGAAGATGACTTAGAAAGAGGACTGCATCACATTACGCCACAAGTACAGAATTGAAGAAAGAATAAATGGGGCAAGGAGTGGCCAAGATGGTGCAGTAGGAAGACCCTGAGGTCACCTCCTACCTATGGGCACACCAAAATTACAACTGTTTACAGAGTAATTATCTATAAGAATGACCGGAAGACTAACAGAAAAGATTTTCCACAACTAAAGATATAAAGAAGGAACTACAACGAGACAAATAGGAGGGTCAGAGAAACAATATAGTCAAGACCCACACTCTCTGGTAGGTGATCTATAAATGGGGGGATAATAATAATTGTATTGGATATATGGATAAAGATATATGGATAAAGATATATGGATAAAGATATATGGATAAAGAAGGATAAAGAAGGTGTGGTATATATATACAATAGAATATTCCTCAGCCCTAAAATATATGAAATCTTGCCATTTGCAACAAGGCTGGTCTTAGGGGGTATTATGCTAAGTAAAATAAGTCAGACAAAGACAAATATGCATGATTTCACTGATACGTGGAATGTAAAAAACAAAACAAACAAAATGAAAACAGACTCATAGAGGACAAATGGGTAGTTGCCAGAGGGAAGGGGTAGGGGGCGGTGAAATAGGTGAAAGGGATTAAGAGGTATAGATCTCCAGTTACATAATAAATAAGTCACATGGATATAATATACAGCATTAGGAAGATGGTCCAAAATATTGTAATAACTTTATATGGGGACAGATGGTTACTAGACATTGTGGTGATCATTTCATAATGTCTGCAATTGTCAAATCATTATGTCATTCACCTGAAACTAACACAATATTGTAAGTCAGCTATATTTCAATAATGAAGAAAGAATGAATGGTCCGAATCTTTCTGAGAGAGGGAGACTTAGGAATTGAGGCAAAGGACAGAGTCGACAGGATTAAAAAAAAAAGATGTATAAAATTTAACCCAAGGACCTGGGGAGGATGGTGCAGTTAAGGAGAAGTCAGAGAAAGTGGTAAGGCTAAGACCCAGCCTTAAAAGAGAAAAACCATGCTGGAGGGGCAGAATGAGGAGAGGAAGAAGGTTGCAATGGCACAGGTGAAACATGACTAGATAATAAACCAGAATTACCGCTATCTCAAAGGTGAGAAAGAAGTCTCAGAGAAGAGTAACCACCCTAAGGAGTGGATGCTTAAGATCACTGTAGAACATTCTAAGATTCAAACATTTGTAAAATGGAGAAAATATGTAAAACAGAGATAATCTTTATAGGAAAGCTCAAAGTTGGAAGCAAATGAAAAATAAAGGAAACAAAGATAATCTTATAAGACACCAGTGATCAAAGACGAAGTGGCTTCTACAGGAGACCCTTGTTACTCTCCATATTCCAGTCGTGACCTGGTTTTACATAAGAACTCTCTGAGTTCTAGTTAAGACCATTTGGTTTGCAACTGGTCTAGAGTTCCTAGGATAACCAAGCAGCCCACAGTATCCCAATGTCAAGCTAGCCTCTTTTAAGAGCTGTTGGAATATCCTATGATAAACCATAATGGAAAAGAATTTGAAAAAGAATATAAATATAAGCTCCTTCCCTACCTCTACTCCTACTTCTTTCTCTTTGAGAAAACCTGTTTTTGAAATAAAGAATTTTTTTCCATTAAAAAAAAAAAGAGCTGTTGGATATAGTAAAACTAAGGATCACTGCAAACCTCCTTGGTTTTCTGTTTGTAAAATCAGCACTTCTTTTTTTGGAAGCCAGGGTTACATTATTCCTTCTGGAGGAGTTCAAGGCTTCAAAAGGAATCATAGGGCTGGTCAATTCACCACAGTGAACTCCCTGTGAAAATCATGCCTGGCAGGTAAGGTCAGAGTGGAACTCTGTTCAGAGACTCTTCCATCTGCCATGCAATAGATGACTCCTGAATTAATCACAGCCACTCCCTTCTTCAGCATCCTGTTCTAAGAGCAGGCAAACTGTTGTTTCAACTAACCAATGCTTACTGTAAAATAAATTAGTGGAGGCAAAGGGACCTTTGGGTAAACAAATTAAAATTCATAGTTTTCCTTGGTCATTAAAGGAGCATTTAAGGAAATTCTACTACTTTTATCCTAAATATAATCATTTGGTTTGCTATCATACCAGAAAAACCACTTTAGAATGGTGGTTTAATATTTTCTATATGTGTAGTTATTTTGTGCTCCTACATTTTATCTGTTGATTCTCCTAACACTCCAAGGTAGTTAAGGAAAGCTATTATATTCCCATTTTATAGATGAAGTAACTGAGTCAAAGAAATTGATAACGTATCCAGAAGTCCTGTAAAAGGCATAAACTTGCCAGAAAGTGGAAGTGTTTGACTCCTGGACAGTATTTTTTTTTAAATGAACCATATCACTCATTTTGATTTCGTTCACTTTGAGGAGCTACTAATTAAGGAATGCAGTACTTACACATTCCACAACATGGATAAAACTCAAAAACATTATGGTAAGTCAAAGAAGCCAGTCAAGAAAGATCATGTTATATGATACTATTTACATGAAATGTCCAGAACAGGCAAATCTATAGAGAAAGAAAGTAAATTAATTATTGGTGGGGAGGGGCAGGAGGGCAAAGGAAAGGACTATTAATGACTAGGATGTTTCTTTTGGGGATGATAGAAATGCTCTAAAATTAGATCATGGTGATGGTCATACAATTCTGTAAATATCCTAAAACCCACTGGGTTGTACTCTTAAAATGCACAAATTTTATGATATTTAAAGTATTTCTCAATAAGGCTATTTTTAAAAAGTTCAAATAGGATGGTAAAACATTATGTGCAAAATAATTAATATTTATGTATTATTCATTATACCAAAGAGCTTCCTGAAAGAAAAAAAATCCATCCAAATGTGTTTTCACTAGGAATAAATATGAAACTTGGTCAAATAAATTTTAGGAAGAACATTAATGCTAAAGTGATTTTTCTGAACTGTGTCTTCCAATATTTGTGACTGCCGACAAAAAGTAAAGGACACTCTTTTCTATCAGGTGGAAGGAAAATCATTTAAGTAGACAGGTTTGTGGGTCACAATGACCTCTACGAGGAGTACTATCAATTGAGATAAATTATACATTTTGGAAGTTATATTAGTGTGAGCTAAACATAAAATTACAAAAGTTATGTAAATAAATCTTTAAAAGGGAACCAAGAATTTAGCCTCTAAAATTTCATTTTATAAGTTACTTTCCTATGAAAAAGATGAAAGTTTGGCATTAATAGTTAGGCTGCTAATTAGTGTCTATGATATACTCTTAAACCACTATTAAATATATGGATTAGACTTATCATATTACTTAAGTTTTCAAGCATCTATGTCTCAAAAGACAAAAGGGAAATGTGGGCAAAACGAAGTTAAAATTTTTATGTAGAAAAGTAGTGATCATAAAGACTATATTCTTGAATAAAAGTTGAAATTGTTCAGTGGTGATTTAAAAGAAAAAAGTATCAATGTAGAAATACAAATATTTATGTAATATTGGAAACAAGCAAAAGGCATCAGAGTTAGGATAAGAATTACAGCCTATGAGAGCCCGAAAGGGCCTCCGAGGTCTTAGTCGAACCCATTAGTTACTTAGATGTGGACACACACTCATCAGGGCTAAATGTCATGTCAGAGCCACCTGGCTAATATATAGAGGGTTATCATCTTCTGATTCTTGGCCTAGCATGATTTCAATTAAGACCACATCGGTGGGGAACGTGGGTGAGGGGTAGAGGCTGGAAGACACAACAGACAGTTTAAAATGGAGAAAGATAAATTTATTCTAAAAGTAGGAGGTATGGGATTATGAAATATTAGAACTTTAAATTTTATTTATAAGTAAACACAATAATGACATAGTATTCACAGGTTTAAAAATTCAGAACATATGGGGGCTTCCCTGGTGGTGCAGTGGTTGAGAGTCCGCCTGCCGATGCAGGGGACACGGGTTCGTGCCCCGGTCCAGGAGGATCCCACATGCTGCGGAGCGGCTGGGCCCGTGAGCCATCGCCGCTGAGCCTGAGCGTCAGGAGCCTGTGCTCCGCAACGGGAGAGGCCACAACAGTGAGAGGCCCGCGTACCGCAAAACAAACAAACAAACAAAAATTCAGAACATAAAAATATGTTTCATGTTAGTTAAAAGTATGACGTGTTAACTCATTTATTAAGAGAACCTAAGAGAGAATAAGTAACAACTAACAGCATAAATAATAACAGGCCACAGTACAGAAGTTCAAGTGAGATGAATTAAGAGGTTGCAAGATACAGGGGAAATAGATAGTAAAGCATCTGAATACTCTGAAAGAAAAAACAGGGGACAGAAGGTGGGACAGAAAATTAGCCTAGGAAAACAGAAGGGGAGATATTCAACTAGGACTAGAAAAGAAGCCTTATTGTGATGCTTATCACTTAAAGCTGGTTCTGCAACTGTGGAGAAGCCAGTAACATGACTTGTAAGAAAGAATATAAAGAATGCAAATGCTTAGAATTGGACTTAAGATTATTAATTATAAAAAGCCATTTACAAAGCTCATATTGAAAAGTCAATTTAAATACTTTCTATTGTATGCTTTGAACAAATAATTATGTTTCTTCAAACAAGACACAGGGAGAGTCAAGAGATGAGTAGTTTATCAGTCTGCCCTTATTTTCATTCGCCAAAAGAAAATCTAAAATGCTATGCCCATTATGTTAACCCAGTGATTTATCTGGGGAGAAGATATTCACTGTGATGCGTGGTTTTTCCTCTTCTCAAATAATTGACATGATTTTGAAAAGATATTAATAAGCTGGAAAAGCTATCGATGATAATTGTTGAGATAACAGAAAATCTTAAGCACATTAATTGGCTAGTAATAGAAAAATTAGGCAGGCATTTAAAAGAAAGCCAACTAAAGCAAGATTGTTGAAGTTCATGAAAATTATAAAAGTAAATATCATAACATGGTAGAGAAAGTAAAAGTAATTTGAATGACAACAAAATTTGAGCTAGAGAAATTTATAGCATATTCTTAATATAGAGGACAAAAAAAAAAAAAGGCTGTTAAGAATGGCTAAAATTAAGAGTGTTGGCACATATAACCAGTATGGAGCCAGGAGGTCAGACATCCAATGAAGACCTGTGAACAGGTGGAGAGCACCTGCACACCAGAAGTCAAAGTGAAGTCGAGGCCAGCTGGCTGGCATGTGGTTAACGCTGAATAAATATTTGCTGAAAAATGAAGTTATTCTCAGGATATGGTCAGCCCAGCACCAACATATGGGAACAGATGAGTTGTGGTAAGAGGCTGGTTCAATGGATAGTGGGCAGAGATAAAGGCAGATTATAACAAATAGAAAATAGGTACTGAGAGGAGGGGAGCAGAGGGGCTGGCCTGGACCACTGGAGGTGGGAACACCTGTGAAAGTCCCCAATAGACCCTAGAGGGGAGAAGAAAGTGTACCAAGTATGGGAATACAACACTGCCAAGACCTGAGATGGAAATTTTGCTGTCTTTCCTGCTCTTGTAGTTCTATAGCTTTCCTAAACCACTGTAACCACTTTTGTAAAATGAATTGGAGAGAAACAATACATTGGTGCAATCAGTTTGCCAGAAGGTACTTGTAGATAAAGTAAGAGGCATATTAATAAACATTTTTCTAAATGGTCTGACATTTCTACTGAGAACTTAACATGGGAATTAGATTGTTGTGGGGTAAAACAACAAAAACAACAAC
This sequence comes from Leucopleurus acutus, assembly GCF_964270905.1. NCBI lineage: Eukaryota > Metazoa > Chordata > Mammalia > Artiodactyla > Delphinidae > Leucopleurus > Leucopleurus acutus. The sequence goes on from NC_139147.1 coordinate 107,893,530, forward strand.
AACAAAACCTGGTGCCCTTCATGGATAGGTTCATAGGAAGTGGTACTTGTCATCTTGAATTAAGAGAAACTTTAATGATCCTGTCCACTCTGACATACCAATTTTCAATGGTTTCAACCAAAAGAGAGGTGACAGATAGCCTTTTAAGATAGCTTCTTTCTCTGTTAACACAGTTTGGATATTGTTACCCATGGAGTGAATCTATTCAACACCAGCAGCAGAAACCCTAATTTAGTTTTGAAATTATGTGCCATTTTGCTCTGCAATTACACTGTCCTTTAGATGAATCTGTATTACATCTATAACTACCCAATCTCTACATGTAGAACTGAATAGATCAGCTGCACTTTATGCAGCTGATCTATTTATAACACCCATTTATGATAAAAACTCTCCAGAAAGTGGGCATAGAGGGAACCCATTTCAACATAATAAAAGCCATATATGACAAAACCACAGCAAACATCATTCTCGATAGTGAAAAACTGAAAGCATTTCCTCTGCGATCAGAACAAGACAAGGATGTGCACTTTTGCCACTATTATTCAACACAGGTTTAGCCATGGCAATCAGAGAAGAAAAAGAAATAAAAGGAATCCAAATCGGAAAGGAAGAAGTAAAATTATCACTGTCTGCAGATGACATGATACTATACATAGAAAACCCTAAAGATGCTACCAGAAAATGACTAGAGTTCATCAATGAATTTGCTAAAGTTGCAGGATATAAAATTAATACACAGAAATCTCTTGCACTCCTATACACTAACAATGAAAGATCAGAAAGAGAAATCAAGGAAACAATCTCATTTACCATCTCATCAAAAAAATAAAATACTGAGGAATAAAACTACCTATGGAGGCAAAAGACCTACACTCAGAAAACTATAAGATACTGACGAAAGAAATAAAAGATGAAAAAAACAGATGTAGAGATTACCATGTTCTTGGATTGGAAGAATCAACATTGTGAAAATGACTACACTACTCAAAGCAATCTACAGATTCAATGCAATCCCTATCAAATTACCAATGGCATTTTTCACAGAATTAGAGCAAAGAATTTTACAATTTGTATGGAAACACAAAAGACCACGCATAGCCAAAGCAATCTTAAGAAAGAAAAATGGAGCTGGAGGAATCAGGCTCCCTGACTTCAGACTATACTACAAAGCTACAATAATCAAGATAGTATAGTACTGGCACAAAAACAGAAATATAGATCAATGGAACAAGATAGAAAGCTCAGAGATAAACCCACGCACCTATGGACACCTAATCTATGACAAAAGAGGCAAGAATATACAATGGAGAAAAACAGTCTCTTCAATAAGTGGTTCTGGGAAAACTGAACAGCTACATGTAAAAGAATGAAATTAGAACACACCCTAGGATTTAGGATTAAAGACCGAAATGTAAGGCTGGATACTATAAAACTCTTAGAGGAAAACATAGACAGAAGACTCTCTGACATAATTTGCAGCAAGATCTTTTTCAACCTACCTCCTAGAGTAATGAAAATAAAAACAAAAATAAACAAATGGGAGTTAATTAAACTTAAAAGCTTTTGCACAGCAACGGAAACCATAAACAAGACAAAAAGACAACCCTCAGAATGGGAGAAAATATTTGCAGGTGAAACAACAAAGGATTAATCCTCAAAATATACAAACAGCTCATGGTGCTCAATATCAAAAAAACAAACAATCCAGTTAAAAAATGGCCAGAAGACCTAAACAGACATTTCACCAAGGAAGACATACAGATGGCAAAGAGGCACATGAAAAGATGCTCAACATCACTAATTATTAGAGAAATGAAAATCAAAACTACAGTGAGGTAACAACTCATGCCAGTCATAATGGCCATCATCAAAAAATCTACAAACAATAAATACTAGAGAGGGTGTGGAGAAAAGGGAACCCTCCTACACTGTTGGTGGGAATGTAAACTGGTACAGCCACTATGGAGAATGCTATGGAGGTTCCTTAAAAAACTAAAAATAGAGCTACCATATGATCCAGCAATCCCACTACCGGGCATATACCCAGAGAAGAACATAATTCAAAAAGACACATGCACCCCAATGTTCATTGCAGCACTATTTACAATAGCCAGGTCATGGAAGCAACCTAAGTGTCCATCGACAGAGGAATGGAAAAAGAAGATGTGGTACATATATATAATGGAATATTACTCAGCCATAAAAAAGAACAAAATAATGCCATTTGCAGCAACATGGATGGACCTAGAGACTGTCATACTGAGTGAAGTAAGTCAGACACAGAAAGACAAATATCATATGCTATCACTTATATGTGGAATCTAAAAAGAGGGTACAAATAAACTTATTTACAAAACAGAGTTACAGATGTAGAAAACAAACTTATGGTTACTGGTGGGTAAGGAGGAGGAGGGATAAATTGGAAGATTGGGATTGACACATACACACTACTGTATATAAAATAGATAACTAATAAGGACCTAATGTATAGCACAGGGAACTCTACTCACTGATCTTTAATGGCCTATATGTGAAAAGAATCTAAAAATGAGGGGATATATGTGTATGTATAACAGATTCACTTTGCTGTACACCTGAAATTAACACAACATTGTAAATCAACTATCCCCCCAAAATATTTTTTTAAAAAAATATTTTTTAAAAACATTTTTTAAAAAACTATACCCCCAAAAAACCATTTTTTTGAAAACTACCCCCTTTTTAAAACTTTTTTAAAAACTATCCCCCCAAAAAAACATTTTTAAAACTTTTTAAAACTTTTTAAAAAAGTATCCCCCCCAAAAAACATTTTTTTAAAAACTATCCCCTTTTTAAAACTTTTTTAAAAACTATCCCCCCAAAATATTTTTTCAAAAAAATATTTTTTAAAAACATTAAAAATAATGGTATATGATAATTTATTACCCATTTCATTAGAGTCGGGAATAAATTATTCCTAATCACTCACTATTAAAAATATGATCTTTGCATATAAATAACGTTCTTCTGCAGTTTTCTAAACATAAATTCACAAAGAGATTACTTGATCACAAATATTTTTATGGGTTAGAGAAATATAATAACAATATTTTATCACCAAAGGAAGGGAAGCTTTATCACTAAAGTCTTTGTACTAATTTTAAAGGAGGTAAATGTTTTATTTTTGTTTAGTTATTGGTAATTCAATGTTTCTTGCTTGTTTACCAAATTTCCTGTGTTAATTATCTGTTTCTGTTTTTCAACCATTTGCCTGCTTGGGGTCTTGGAGTTTTCTCACACAGTTGAATAAATTCTTTATATGGTATGGATAGTAACACTTTGCATACCATATATGATACAAATATTTTTTTGTCCATCTTCTATTTTTAGGTTTGGCAGTTTTTGAATTCAGAGATTATATTTTTTTATAGGCAAAATCTGTTAATATTACTCTTTGCAATTTCTGAAGTGCTGCTTTATTCCTCTGTGATTAGGGTAAGCTCTGTATCTTTTTTTGGTGCTAGTTTTTCCTGTTTTTTTTTTTTTCTATTTAATTCGAGGTTTATTTGGGTGTATTTTGGGTTATTTCGTTTTAGTTACCCCTACACCACTTATTACATAATTTTGCTTTTCCCATTTGTTAATGATCCTTATATTAAAATAGATTTGACTTCTGTATTTGCTATTCTGTTCTAAAAATAACATTGCCATTTTTACAGCTTCTACACACTCCTATAATAACATATTCAAAATATGCTAGAGCTAGGCAGCCAAACGTGGTTCTTACTTTCCAGACTATTTAAAAAATATGTTTTTTCCAAGATCTGACATGACTGCAATTGACACCAAGCAGCAGAAGCAGTAGAGAATTCATTCCAAGATCAATCTGTGTTCAAGACCATAGGAGTAAGTAGGGGATCGTGCAGGGTGTCCAGTGCTTTAAGGACACAGCAGCTGTACCCTTCCAGATGGTTCTTGTGGCATGATTTTGGCTGTGTTTCTGGCAGTTCTAGCTTCACGGTTTTCTAACCATCTTCTAGGCCTGATTCTTCCACCTTCTCAAAGATTCTGAATATATAAATAATATCCCTTCAGTAAATTTCTTTGATGATTAGAGTTAGTTCCTGGTACTTGCAACTAAAAAACCTCACTATTGCCTATTCTATTCTATTCTATTCTATTTACTATATATATTTTTTACAAAGAGACATTTTATTATCATTGTTACAGCAACGCGTCCCAGGAGCGGATGGATCCTCAGCACACAGCCCACTGAGCTGCAAGTAATGAGTCAGAGGGAAACAATTATTGTACACAGTGCAGACAAAGGATCATCCCAAGTCTCAAAGAGAAGATGTAAAATCACTTTACAAAAAAGTAAATAAAAATAACACCCATTTTTCTATTTTAAAAAGTGCCATCTCTCGAGTGGCAGAGGATGGAAAGCCCCAGGACCCGGCGACTCAGTAGCCCTGATGCTCGAGGGGCCGGGCCTGCTCTGTTTTCTAAAGCTTAACATAAGCGTCCCAGATCTTCATCTTTCATACTCCTTCTCTACAATTTTCGTTCCTACTAATTTCTTCAGTGCGTCAGCCTCACAGCTACCAGCCTTCATCAAAACGTTAAGATCAGAGACTCCCTTTGTAAAGCTTAAATCTGAGTAAAGAGTGAAGAGACGAAACATCGAATCTTAAAAAGCCAAAGGATAGTGGAGCCAGTGCCAATGCACTTCTTTTAAATTAAGGCATTTCATTCTTTCTTTTTTTTTTTTTACTGTGCTACAATGTGAACATGCTTTTTCCTATTTTTCTTATTCTTATTGTTAAGCTAGTACCAAATTTTCCTCATCATAGGAACCACCTCGAGCACTTATTAAAAGTAGAGAGTCTTAGAATCTTGGAGATACTCCGTATGTTCCGACTGATATGCAAGAATGTACATTTTCAATATGTTCCTTTATTATCCCCACACATGCATTTCCACAGTCCCAGATGTTCCTGTGGTCAGGCAATTTTGGAAAACACTGTCCTAGCTTTAATTCCTAGAAGACTTGCTAGGCCAATGGTCCATTTTTGTGAAAGGGGTAAAATCCACCACCTCTTTTTTTTTTTTTTTTTTTTTTTAAAGGAAAAGGAGTTCAGTGTTTTCATATGCCTTTTTGGAATTGACAGAAATGATTAATGAGCTAACAGGCTTTGTCCCAACAGAGATCTGGGTTTGAATCTCAGCAGTGTGACCATGGCCTACGTCTCTATGTCTGATAGGAAGAATAAAAGCTTTCACATTAGAATACTGTGAGGATTAGATAAGGGAAAATTAGTCAAATGCTTAGTGCTAGTCAAATGACTGATACAGAGAGAGTTCCTAGTTAGTGAAAATGTTTTCCCTTTCTTCTCTTGTCTTTATTCCCATAAATCACTTTTTTTTCAAACATAGAAAGGTAGTTACTTGACTTACCCCTTAACTACCTGTTACATGCAATATAAGATATGTTCCCTAATGTCTCACTGTTCTTTTAAGAAACTAAAACATTCAAGGAAATGGCTTATCTTAGAAACCACATTAAAATGATGAAATAAAAGAGAAATAAGGATAATAATCTTTGGGGTGAATTGCATTTTTGGGAAAGTTATGTATAACTGTGAAATGTATATTTTAGCAAATCTGTCCTAAATTTGTTCTTCTCTCTGAAGTCTAAAATAACAGCATGGCATAGTAGGAGTTTTATTTTACTTATAACTTCATTAATTTTTTAAATGAGTAATACATTCAAGTGGTTCAAAATATTTTTTAAAGTATCAAATATACTGTTGAAATTGTTACACTGATATTCATAATATAAATAGGTCTATAATATTCTTTTCTTTTAATGTCTTTGTCTTGATTTTGGTAACAGGGTTACCCTTGCCTTGTAGGGTGAGTTGGGAAATATTTCCAATTTTTGGTTGTTTAGAAAATATTGTGTAAAATTAGGATCCTCTGTTTCTTGAAAGTTGGTAGAACTTGCTTGTTAAATAATCTAGCCCTTTCCTGGTGAGCAGATATTGCTGCAATTTCTTGAATAGTTATAGGAACATTTAATTTTTCTGAGTAAGTCTTGGTAAGATATATTTTTCTAATAATATGTCCATTTCATCTAAGATTTCAAAGTTGTTGGCAGTATTCACTTTTCTTTCTACTTTTTACCTGTAGTCACTGTTTCTGTTTCATGCCTTATATTTTTCATTTGTATCTTCTCTCTCCCTATGATCAAACTTGCTAGAGGTTTGTCTATTTTATTTTATTTTTTTATCAATGTTTTGTTTTATTGATCTTTTTTATCATATTTTTGTTTTCTATTTCACTGACAGCTGCTTTTATTTTTATTGTATTTTTTCTTCTATGTTTTTTGAGTTTATTCCCTCCTTCTGATGTAAGTATTTAAAGCACCACTTTGGCTACATCCCACAAGTTTTTGATGCATAGTGTTTTTTAATACCATTCAATTCCAGATATTTTATATTCATTATAATTTCTGCTTAAACCCCAAAGTTATTTGGCAGTGTGTTTTTGTAAAATTGTGAATGGTACAAGGATGCCCACTATCCCTATTCTAGTCAAAACTGTATATGAAGTCCTAGCCAGTGTACATGTCATGAAGAAACTGAGTGATCCAACTGAATAATCCTGAGGTCCAATGAAAAAAAAAAAGAAGATAGGGAAATCTAACAAGCTTCCAGGTAAATGGATGAGTTATCTTTAAAGGAAAAAGAATAAGAGCTGTAGGTAGACTTCTCATTTGCAACACTGAAAGCTAGAAGTCAAAGCATTAGCATAAACAGTCTACTGAGAGAAAAGAACTCAAGTATTCTACACCTAGCTAAGTTAGCATTACATCCATCAAGTTGAGAATTATATTTTATTTTGAATTTCTAAGGAACATTTACAAAACCTGATCATGTACTCAACATAAAGAAAAGCTTAACAAATTCATAGAGGTATTATGTCACATTATTTAATCAGAATATCCCTAAGTTAAATAAATAATAAAAAAGTAACTCCCTTGCACAACAAATTAGAAACTAAGAAATATATTCCTAGATAACCCTTTAATCTAAGAAAAAATAAGAAATACAGAGTATTTAGATAGCATTGAAAAAGAAAATAATATTAAAAGCTATGAGATACAAAGTTTACTCAAACAAAAATTTATACTTTGAAGCCTCTATTATTAAACAAAAAAGATGAGAACTAAAAGAACTTAGTAGTCCTTTCAGAAGTCTAAAAAATGAAAACAAAAAGAAACCAGGAAGAAAAAATTAATAAACATAGAAGTCAAAAGTAATGTCATGGAAAATAAAAGTAGTAGAAAGCATTAAAAACAAAAAACCCAAAAGCTAGTTCTTTGAAAGCCTGATAAATAATAAGAGATAAATAAAAGTAGATACCATTAAAAATCAGAAATCAGGTATCACCACAGATAGAGGAGATATTTTAAAAATAAGAGTACTACATGCCATATTATGGATACAAATCTGAAATCTTAGAGAAAAATGAATGATTTCCTGTCAAAATATAAATAATAAAAACAGCTCAGAAGAACTGAAGATTTAAATAGTCAAATTACTACAGAAAACTCTGGAAACATTAAATAATTACCATTTAAAGAGGCACCAGAATCAGATGAGTTCATAATTGAATTTTACTTAATGATACTGGGTTCACATTCAAGTTTTATCTAACCTTTAAAAAAGAGACAATCAAATGTTATTAAACCTATTTATTAACATCACTTAATTTTAACACAAAACTCTAATTAGTGCCCCTTAATAAAGAAAAATTATAGACCAATCTCATTTATAAATGTAGGTACTGAACTTATAAATAAAATATAACCATGTAGAAAATGATATGTAAAAAAGTAGTATCAGGAAATTTAGTAATACAAATCCATTTTACCAGCTGGTTAAAGGAGAAAAAACATGCTTAATATCAATAGATGCTGAAAAGGCATATAACAAAATCCAAAAGCATTTCTAATAAAACATTTAAGTAAAGTTGGAATAGAAGGAAAATATTTGATTAAAAATAAACAATATTTACCAAAACCCAAACATCAAATATAATTCCAAGTGGAAAAACACTGAATGATTTCAATTAAAGTCAGGAAGTAGACAAGGATGATCACTGTCACCATTATTATTTAACACAGTTTCAGAGGTTCAAATAGATTTAATAAGATATGAACAAGACAAGAAATAAGATAAAATATATAAACATTGGAAAAGAACAGATGAACTCTTTTTGGGGGGCATTGGGGCTGGTCATATAAATGCACAGCTAGAAAATCCAAGAGACACTAAATAAAAACTACTAGAAGTAATATGAGAATTTTGTAAATTTAATGGATATGAGACATATATAAAAATCAATAGCCTTTTTTCATCTATCAATATCAGGACATTGAGACAGAGCAAATAGTTCATTCACAGTAGATGCAAATATGATAGTCATAAGTTTTAAAAGAATGGCAAAGAAACATTCAAATAAAACTATAAAATTATATTAAAGAACATAAAACAACATAAGGACATACCATATCTTGAATGAATAAACTTTTATAATATTAAAAAGACTTAGTATCACTAAAAATGTCAATTCTCTAAAAATTAGTATAAATATAATGTAATCCCAATTAGAATCCCTATTAATATCAGAATTTAATGATATCATCTTAAAGTTTATGTGGAAGAATACCTGCTGTGAATATGTAATAAAAGTATACAGACTGGAAGAGAAAAACTTTACTAGCTATCTATCAGAGTCTTTGGATTAGAGGTAAATAAATGATCTTAAAATTCAAATCAAAGAATAACTGCCTTCAAATATACATTTAAAAAGTAAGAACAAAGGAGAGAGAATAAACTTTACCAGCTATGAGAATATACTATTAAGTCAAATGAATATGATACTAATGGTACATCTAATAAATCAGTGGAACAGAAAAGAGAATACAATAATAGATACTAGCATTTGTGAAATTTTGACATATGACAGGTAGTAGGTTTATTTAGTGGGAGAAGGATGGATTATTTAATAGATAATACTGATACAACTGGCTATGTATTTGGAAAGAATAAAACTGGAGCCCCAAATCTCACATCATATAAAAAATAAATTCCATACATGCTACTGACTTAAATGAAAGAAAACCCAAGAGACCATATGTATAATCTAGGAATGGAATGGACTGTTTTAACCAAGACTAACCAGAAACAATAAAAGACATTAATTTGATGATACCCAAAAGAAAAACTTTGATATGGTGCAATTTACTGTGAAAAGTCAATAGACAAATTATACATTAGAAAAAAATTGAATATAGAAGATAATTACTTTACTATACAAACTGCTCTTAAAAATTGTTAAGGAAAATTCTAGTAATACAATAGAACATTGGCAAGATCTATGAATAAGAGAACAAGAGAAAAAGTAAAATACCTGATTTTAAAGTTTGTATCTAGTTCCATATTGCTTCCAAGTTCATGTGACAACTTCTCTTCTCTTTCAGAATCAGTTCCTCTCCAGATTTCTCTAGTCTGTGGCGTGCTCCCATCATTAAAGACTTCCAAGCAAAGAAGTTCAGAGCCCTCTGTGACTTCTTTCTCGCCCTTGTCTACTCAGCCAGGTGTTTACCTCTCTATTCCTGGGTAGTCCTCTCAACCCTGATTCTATTTAAGCCTTCCCAGTGTGGCCATGGAGAGGGCCAAGGAGACATAGTGGGACGAGCATGAGTCTTGGAGTCCAACTAGGTTTGCTTTCACTCCCTGCCATTTACCAGCTATGTGGGAACAAGTATGTTACCTCTCTGGACCTTCATTCTCTCCTCTGTAAGACGGGATAATTATACCTGCTATTCATGATCACTGTGAGAAGTGACAGAAGTAATTTATGTACAGTGCTAACATGGTTTCTAGCACACATTAGGACCTAAAAAATGTTAGTTCTCTACCCTACTTCAGTTTCTTATGGTTAGTCTAGGGACTGGGTTACCAGCAATGATATTTTCTAAATGGCTACCTGACTCCAATTTCTTGATATTTGGAACACCTCCATATGTTGATAATAGCTTAATTTTGCTAAAACACTGCTTGTGTTATATCATTCTCCTGATTACCAATTTTCAAAGATTCCTTACTGCCTTCAGGAAAAAGTACAAACCCCATAGCCTTACTGCTAACATACTCATTGTTCTAAGGTAAAAATTTTAAAACCTTGCCCAAGGTTTCCAAAACATAATTTTTAACCTTTTCATTTGGGAAAATGAAGAAATGCCTAAAAATTTGGAATCACCTTATATAACAGCATATGCTATATTTTCCTTCAGTACTCTAAACCACCATCCACTGGGAATAATGATATACAAAAGAAAATTCTACTTTGTTTTCCTGAAATCTCACTTTGTACTTGAAATGTCTTTAATATATTCACTTAATACTTGCCACTCTAAATGGCAGAATAGGAATGGATGATAGCAAACATTTATCACAGAAACAGTTATTGGCATTGTTATTAATAATTAGGCATATTTACAACACAAACTAGTTAAAACAAGGTTTTTGTTGTGATCATGAGAGAAATAAAAATTTAGACATTACTTTATTATGTCTAGTTGCTAACAGCAAAAAATAATTCTTTTACCTAGTACTTCCTTTTGCAAGTCATGGCATCTGGTTTGCAAGTTTACTTCCTGTTGTTTGAATGTCTCAATTTGCTGAGATCTCAATATGGCTGCATCTGACAACAATTTCAGATTTTTCATTTCCTCTTCAAGGCATACGTTATTTCTCTGGGACACTGTCAAACTTTTATTTAGCATCTTTATTTCTGTAAAGAAAATTCAAAGTTTACAAATAGATAACGCTGGATCATAAAACATTTCTTTAAAAATGATTATTTTCTTTTAGAAAATGAATACTTGAAAGCCAACATGACTTCTCTGAGAGTATAGTGACACCTAACCAAAAAGTTAAGTTTTAATTTAGTAGTTATTCTGAAAAATAAATGAAAAAAGGATTGTATTGCTAAATGATGCATGAAACCTTTTAGTAGTTTTTTTAAGCCTTTAAATTGTATTAAATGGCAATCCTGCCTGCTTTTTAAATACTCACATGAATGAATAAAATAATATCCATGTAATGTTCTGGGTTTTATTGAAATTAAATTGTTTTCTTGGCAACATGATTCAGAAAAGTAAATTTAAATGTGTTAGCATGAGCTGGTTGGGAAGAATTTCTAAGAGATAACTAGGGCATATTCTATACAAATTATGAAGAAAGGTGGTAGGGGTGGAGAGAAATAAAAGGATGTAGTGTCTAAAACTAATAAATTTATGGGCAGAAAGTATTAGCTAATATATCTTAATGGTTCTAATAACACTCTGTCCCCTCAAAATAAGGGCAGAATTTCATCATAGCAATCAATTCTCATTATTCTATCTACTTAGATTAAGTTTAATAACAATATGTCTTCACAGCATTATGTAGATTTAAATGTGCTAATTTTATATAATTTTGTGAGAAATTCATGGAACATTTTATCCTTCAGAATGATAATTATCAAGGTCTCCTTTGCTTAGTGTTTTCAGCACTGCTGCCTTAAGCCACCATTAAAATATACAAACACACATGCAATAAAAATACTATAAAATTTGTACAACAACAATTAACTGAACTGATGAGGATGTGATCTACATGAAAATCTGGACAGTCTGCTTTTTCAGAGAGCTCACTTGGCATTTCTTCCTTGCTTAGCTCATCCTGGACTACATGATGGGTTTAGTGTGTTGTTGGGTGTCAAAGGAGGTTGGCTTGGTTTACTGGTCTTGGAGCCATCACAGCAGAAATAGTAGCCACATGGGCCAGCGAAGACCAGAAGTAGACATCCATGGGACAGACATGGCTGCAGAGGCAATATGGCCAGTAAATGGTTACAGGAGAAGTAAAGCAGTACGCTGAACAGAGCACAGAGAAGAGGGCATGCCCCAAGGGATGGTGATGAGTAGGATCAGGAATGTGGTCTAAGGAGAGAAAAGCAAAATGCCTTTCTGTGGGAAGAAAGTACATCTGGAAGAGAAAGTGGCATTTAAGGTAGACCTAGGGCATGAACACAAGGGGTCTTGCCACCATCTTCACCTTTAATTCCTACTCAAAATGGAAAACCTAGAGAAATAAATTGGCATGGATCAAATAAGTGGGGGTCTACTATATTCCAATGGTTCCTTTATATGGGAATATTTTCCCCTAGGAATAGCTATATGCTTCTAAAAATTTATGGATATGTTCCCAGTTGTGTGAGGAAAGCTACTAACACAGTAGTACATAGAATTTTTTTTTTATGTAGTTAAAGAAAATAAGGAGGTTGCAATTTTTCTTCAGGCCCGAGAAGTCTTCCTGGGTAATTTTTCTAGCCATAATGGTAGCTTCTTATGGCTGAATAAACTGTAACCTACCGTAACCATATCTGTCTATGATTAAGTCCGAATGACACTGCAGAGGAGTGCACACATGCTGTGACCTATTTATCGTTTGCCAGAATGGTACTGCTTAGGTTCACAGGCTGACTCTCTTAGTGTACACTACTATCTGTCTCTAAAATAACTCCTTGTGTCAATGTCACTTTCTATCTGACATTAAAAGCATAAGAATTTGCAATACAAATTCATTTGTGAAATATATTCTAACACATGGAAAAGTACAGTAAGATTTTTAACAGGAGGTTTCTAACATGGAAATAGGAGAGTAAAATCAATGCGGGTCAATTAACTCACCCTTGGCAAATTATATATCCCCTGTACCTATGGCAATCCTGGTGTCAAATACTTAATCCTACTTTCATCATTAATACAACTTCATAATTGCCACTTATGTGTCCCAATTTGGGTTCACAAATTATGATCAACCTATTCTGGTCATTGTACCCACCATACACTCTCCCTGTCTTTGCACCGCCCCATGAAGAAGGTCCTCCTAGCCTCATACATTGGACCTACCACAGCTCTTTGGCTATCTCTGCCTGGAAATCTTTCCTGACCAGATCTGTAACTTGCGCCAGTTACACTATTTCTATGGCACTGATCATATGCATACATGTGACCTACTATTTGACCGTAAGTTATTTTAGGCCAGAGGTAATATCTCATTCATTTTTTATTCCTCCCATAATTTCTGCCACAACATTCTAGAATTAACAGAAGCTCAATAAATAGCTACTAAATGAGTAAAGGCATTATTGCACAAAGCTTCTAATATACCACTAGCTGAAAATCCTAAATATGTGTTTATCTTAACTCTCCCTTCACTTCAGAGGCAAGCATTTTGAGCCGCAAATTATTTAACGTAAGACTTGATAAGGCAGTAAACACACACATCTAAAAGAAGGAAACATTTTTAATAGGATAAGCAAATAGGCCTATTCTATCCCCAATTTCATCAATTTTATAAAAAAATGTGGACTACATTTCTAAGCCTAATTCAGAACTCGAATTTTAAAAGTTCAAGAGCTATTCGGTCAAGAGTTATTTTGAGAGTGGAAGCAAATTGATTCTATGCTTGCTAAAATATTCTGCCTTGGTAAAAATATTATTTTTTTCTGAAATTTCTTCTACTAAAATAGCTATGCTCTGATTTGAGAAAACCTAATCTATGAAAAGTTAGACTTAAAAATATTGATTACATAAATTGATAACCACTAATTAGAAGAATAGGAAATACTTCACTTGTATCTTCTACTTAATATTCAGCATACTTTGTCAGCAAGAAAATATTAAACAATGCATTTTTCTAGAAACTTCCTTCCTATTTTGGACTTTGATTTTAAATGTAAATTAATTTTAATGTGAAAATCTTTTAAAGTATCTGAATAATGTGTGCAGTGTATACGGGGTTTACTACATTTATTAGTTTGCTAGGGCTGCCATAACAGAGTATCACAGACTGGGTGGCTTAATCAATAGAAATTCATTTCTCACAGTTCTGTTGGCTAGAAGTCTGAGATCAAGGTGTCAGGGTTGGTTTCTTCTGAGAGTCATAAAGGACAGATCTGTTCCAGGCCTCTCTACTTGGCTTGTAGACGGCCGCCTTCTCCCTGTGTCTTCACATTGTCTTCTCTGTGTGTGTGTCTGTTTCTAAATTTCATCTTCTTGTAAGGATACCAGTCATTTTGGATTAGAGCCCACCCGTTTAAATTTTATTGTTTCTTTAAGAACCCTAACTCCAAATACAGTTATATTCCAAGGTACCAGGGAGTTAGGACTTCAACATATGAATTTGAGAGAGACGCATTTCAGCCCATAATGCTATATTTTAGAATAATTATTGGCGTTTATGTTGTGATTATAAATATGCAAAAATAGGTGAGCATGTGGAGTATAGAAGATAAAATTGAAAACTGAAAACAACTGAGTTAGTATAGAGGAATTAGGAGTTTATTTGACTTCTTAGAAAAATGTTTCAAGTTTTATTTTACATCAACTTTTCAAACGAAGAACTATGCCGTGCAGAATCAACTCACACCATAAGGATATATCCATGTGATCACAAATAAAAGCTAGTATTGAAAAAAAGTATGTTATTTAAAATGTTTGTAATATTGTCAAAGTTTATAGCCGATAGATGTTTTTAGCTTTTAAAGTAAGTGTGACAGAATTTGCTAGCTGATGCAAGTATAATTATTAGTATTAATCTCATACAATCAATTTTTTTGCCTTGATAAAATTTTTCTGTTGTTTTTAGTCCTGTTAGCTTAGTCAATGAACTTAAAATTATGTTATATCATTAAGTTTTTAGGAAGCTTCTATAACCTTATTACCAAGGCAAGCTGATATAAAATAATATTAAAAAACTCTGAAACACTAGATTTATTATTTAATGAAGGAGTCATAAAACACTATATAGGTTACTTTTTAAAAAACTATTTTGAAATACTTAGAGATTTACAGGAAGTTGTAAAGAAATGTATAGGAAGGTCCTGTGCTGCTTTTATTCCTCCTCTCCCCATGTTGACATTTTGTATAACTACAGTACTCTATCAAAATTAAGAAACTGCTCTTGGTATAATCCACAGAGCTAATTCAGATTTCACCAGGTATACACACCTTTCTCTGTGTGTGTGTGTGTGTGTGTGTGTGTGTGTGTGTGCACGTGTGTGCATAGCTCTATGCAATTTTATCACATATGTAGCTTTGTATAACTACCAACACGACCAAAACATAGGATTATTCTATCACCACAAAGCTACCTCCTGCTATCCCTTTATAGCCACACCTACTCCTATCCCCACTGCCATCCCTAATCCCTGGAAACAACTAATCTGTTCTCCTTCTCTATAATTTTGTTATTTCAAGAATGCTACATAAATAGACTCATATAACATGTAACCTTTTTGAGGCTGGATTTTTTTCATGCAGCATAGTCCCTTGAGCATGTATTAATAATCTGTACCTTTTTTATTGCTGAGTAGTATCCCAGTTTGTTCTTCATTCACTGAAGGATATTTGGGTTGTTTCCAATTTTGGTTATTATGAATAAAGCTGCTATGAATGTGTATGTACAGGTATCTGCATGAACTTAGGTTTTCATTTCTTTGGGACAAATGCCTAAAAGTGCAACAGCTGGGTCATGTGGTAAGTGTGTGCCTTTTTAGTTTTAGAGGAAATTGAAAAATTATTTTCTAGAATGGCTGTACCATGTTACATTCCCACCAGCAATACTGATTTGGTTTCTCTGATCCTTGCCAACACTTGCTTTGCTCAATTAAAATTTTAGACATTGTGGTAGATATGCAGTAGTATCTCATTATGGTTTTAATTTGCATTTCCCTAATGACTAATGATATTGAACAAATTTTTCTTGTGCTTATTTGCCACCTGTGTATCCTCTTTGATGAAATTTCTGCTCATTTATTTTGCCCATTTTCTAACTGCACTATTTTTTTGATGTAGAAATTTGAGAGTTTACAAAAAATAGATTCTAGATACAAGCCCTTTGTCAGATATGTGCTTTGCAAACATTTTCTCCCAGTCTGTAACTTGCCTTTCCATCCTTTTAACAGGGTCTTTCGCAGAGGAAAAGTTTTTAATTTTGCTGCAGTCCAATTTACCAATTTTTCCTTTTATGTATCATGCTTTTAAGTTCAAGTCTAAGAATCCTAGGTTACAAAGATTTTCTTTTTTTCCTAAAAGTTTAATAATTTTATATTTTACATTTAAGTCTATGATCCATTTTGAGTTAAATTTTTTATAAGGTGTGAGGTTTGGATCAAAGTTTTTGATATCCAGCACCACTTGTTGAAAGGCTAGGCTATCCTCTGCTGAAGTGCTTGTGCACCCTTGTCAAAAACGAGTTGGGCTGTATAAAACATATAAGCTACAAGGATATGTTGTAAAATACAGGGAATATAGTGAACATTTTATAATAATTATAAATGGAATATAACCTTTAAATATTGTGAATCACTATGTTGTACACCTGAAACTTATAAAATATTGTACATCAACTATACCTCAATAAAAAAAAACCTAGTTGGGCATATTCGTGTGGGTCTAAATAAATATATATACATATATATTTAATTTTAAAATTTCATTGTGAAATAATTGACATTCATCACTGTATAAGTTTAAGGTGTACACCATGATGATCTAATTTACATAGAGTGTGAAATGATTACCACAATAGGTTTAGTAATACCCATAATTTCATATAGATACAATAAAAAGAAAAAAAATTCTCCTTGTGATGAGAACTCTCAGGATTTACTCTCTTAACAACTTTCCTATATATCATAGAGCAGTGTTAACTATAGTCATCATGTTGTACATTATGTCCCTAGTAATTATTTATCTTATAACTGCAAGTTTGTACATTTTGACAACCTTACTCCAACTCCCCCTCTCCCTCCCCCACCTCCACCTCTCATAGCCACAAATCTGATCTCTTTTTCTATGAGTCTGGTGTATAGTTTTTCTTGTTTGTTTATTTATTTATTTAGGTTCTACATACGAGGAGATCATACAGTATCTGTCTTTCTCTGACTTATTGGGTTGGCCAAAAAGTTCATTCAGGTTTTTCCATAAGCTGTAACGGAAAAACCCAAATGAAATTTTTGGCCATCCTAATGTTTCACTTAGCATAACATCTTCAAGGTCAATTCATGTTGTCCCAAATGGTAGGATTTCTGTTTTTATGGCTGAATAATATTCCATTGTGTGTGTGTGTGTGTACACACACACACACACACACACACACACACACACACACACACACCCATTCACCCATTAATGGATACAGGTTGTTTCCATGTCTTGGCTATTGTAAATAATACCACTATGAACATAGGGGTACAGATATATTTTGGAGTTAGTGTTAATAAACTTAGGTAAAAGCTTAATTGAATAGTCAAGACAACAAACTAGAAATAAGAAACAGTAACAAAATAAAAGGGTGTCATTATAACTGACATTAAGCCCTTATAATTTTTGTAAATAAACCAAAATAAAATTATAACATTTTAACAGCTTTAAAGTATAAAAAGTTCATTTCACTATTTATACCAGCATTGTCCAATAGAAAGACAATGCAAGCCACATATATACATTAAAAGTTTCTAGTAGCCACATTAAAAATGTAAAAAGAAACATGTAAAATTAATTTTAACAGTGTGCTTTAATTCCACATATCCAAAATACTACCATCTCAAAGAGAGGCTAGAGCCACATTCAAAGTGCTCAATAGCTCTGTGTGGCTGGCGGCTACAATATTGGACAATGTAGGTCTATATACCTCCTAGGCTTTTGGTCATCTTTTTGTGTAGGTGTGATAGTTACTCAAGCTTTATAAGAATTAACCTTCAAAAGCATTACACTCTATTTTCTCTGAATCTAAATTTAAGATAAAGATTATTTATTTAAAATTCTACATTGTGAAACTGGCATGTTTATGTATTTACTAGAACTGCTGCTAAATTTAAAGTGTGCTCAAATTGATCAGAGATTATAAAAAGGCAAGCATCAGCATATTTGTCGTTTTGCATATACTGGTACATGTTTGTATATATGTGCCCTGAGGCTTCGATTGTGCTGATAACATTGAGTAAGAAGAAATTTTTTTAAAAAGAGGGGGAAAAACCCTTACAATAATATAGCTTCACTTTCACACACCCCAACTGTTATGGTCACTAAGCTCTTGCTTGGAAATTAAATATACTGTCCTTGTGTATGTATTTCCATCTCTGAGCTTCTGCAATCACCACTGTGTAACTTCCAAACAAAGCCCTCACACTTCTGATATAAAAGCAATATGGTTTATTATAATGGTAAATGTTAAAGTTAAGGGTTGAAAACTATCTCCTGTCTTCTCATGTTAGATAAAATGTGAAATGTAATACTACTTGATTCTTCAATACCACTTTTAGAAATTAACTATGTTAAATAAAAAAAATGGGACAAGATCATAGAGATTCATGAGTAAAGATGTTCACTGAAACCTTATTTATAAAAGCAAAAACTATGATCAACCTAAATGTCCACAAATAGAAAGCCAGTTAAATAAGTTAAGATACATTCCTACAATGAGATGCTATGTCAACATAGTTTACACAGTTAGTTGGCATGACTGTATATTTACATGATATATTATTAAGTATATATATCTATGCGGTGAAAATAAAGATTAGAAAGTTCTATATCCAAATGTTAACAGCAGATATCTTTGTGTATTGAGATTGTAGATGATGTTCACTTCCTTCCTTGTTCTTTTTCTGTATTTTCTATGTTTTAACATTGAGGCTATTTTATGTTTATAGTCAGAAAAATCCTTAAAGGCATTTGAATTTGAGGGAAAAAAAAGAATTATCAAGTTTTGCATTTCCCTCCTTAAAGTTCAAAAAATAAGTTTCAAACAAGCTTTAAAAATCAGATTGAGAATTTTACTACTGACAGTAACCCATGGCTGCAGGCACACGCAACTCATAAACAAAGCCTCTCCTTTCCCCTTACTCTCTCTCCCTAGATACAGAAGTAGTAAGTGAGCATTATCAAAAACATTTAGAAAATACTCAGAGATTTAAAAAGGAACATAAAAATTATCAGATTTAATCTGGGTTAAAATTTGGGTGCCCTTTATTTCCATTTAAATTCTACAATGTTCACTGAGCACCTACCCTGTGACAGGCAAAATTCTCTTAAAACACTAGGAAGACAGCATTCAGCAAAGCCATCAAAATTCCTGTCCTCCTGGAGATTATAGCCTAGTGTGAGGAGTCTGGCAGTAAACACATAAATCAGTAAATGGATAAGAATATTTCTGACAGTGATAAATGTTATTAAAAATGAAACAGAAAAATAGGATAGAGAAGTGTAAGGGAAGACTACTTTAACCAGGATGGCCAGCAAAGATCTCTCTGAAGAGGTGACATCTGAACCAAGACGTAAGTCATAAGAAAGGTCAGCTACTTGTTCTGGGAGACCCTTAGCTAATCTCCCCTTCATGTACCTGCAGTACTTCCCTCTGTCCTTATATTATATGGGTCACATTCAGAGAGAATAAAGTGACTGAGCTTTTAAAGTGAGGAAGGAGTAATATTCCTCCATGCAGAGGGGTTGTCAGTACCTCCTCGCTTTTCTATCTCTTTCTGTGATTGTGACATATTTCAGTCTATGTGCTCCTCTGTGATTTACCTAAAGTAAGTCCTAAAGTTGACAATTAGCTTAAAAGATTCCCCCAAAGAAATCATGCATTAGGGAAGATACTGATAATGCAACAAAAATGAAAACAAAAACAGGTAGAGCTGATGCTTCTTCTATTCTGGTATGACTGAGTTCATCATTACTGACATCGTGAGGTAAATATTCTATAATAAGATGTGACAAGACACTCAAAAATGAGAAAGTTATTGAGAAGTGATTTGAATGTGGATTAATATCCTCTATATGTGTCCCATTAAAATGGCTAAAATTTAAAAGATTGACAACACTAGGTGTTGACAAGGATATGGAGCAACTAGAACTCTCATACTTTGCTGGTAGGGATTTAAAAGGATCAACCACTTTGGAAAACTATTGGGTAGTTTCTTAAAAAGTTAAATATAACCTACCATAAGACCCAGCCATTCTACTCCCAGGTATTTACCGGAAAGAAACAAAGGCATATATTCATCAAAAGATATATGTGAATGTTCAAATAATGGAAATGATGCATAAAATAGAGTATATCTATATTATTGACTGTAGCAGACATTGTCAGTGACCCGCCCATATCCCTTGAACCTTTCAATGTTCTTCTACCGACTTCCAGTTCCCACTATTTGCATCTCTGTGCTGGAGGAATCTTTTCCCTGGAACTGCAGAAAGTAGCACTTCCCACCAAATGGCAGACTACAGGTGCCAAGGAGTTTACACCGTCTGGGAGCAGCCCTTAACCAATGACTCTTGGGAGTTGATGTCCAGCTCCCTCACTCCTTGAGTGAGGAATTCTGAGGCATGTGTTTTAAACCATTTCTCAGTTTCTTCATGGGATTAAGCTCCAGTTGCCCACTGCAATACTGCAACCTTTATTGGCTGCCTTTCTGTCCCTATACCTGCGTGACCTTCACTTCCCAAATAAACTACCTGCAGTTAGACCTTTGATTCAATGTCTGCTGAACTAAGACACTTTTTTTAAAGGTAAAGTATTAAAAATTAACAATTTTTGCAGTTGAAAACATGGTTGTTATAATATTCATCTGTATTTGTCCAAATTTAATTCTCAAAATTAGTTAAAAATTTTAAGAGTATTATCATATACAACTCATTTCTAAAGGCACATATTATATAATAAAATTAGGAAACTGAAGTTATATGGTTAGAATGCTTTCTTTTTCTAACATTTAACTATAAAAAATTTAAAGTATACAGAAAAGTTGGGAGAACTGTACTGTGAACTCAAATACACACACTACCTAGATTCTTCAACTAACATTTTACTATATTTGCTTTATAACATAGTTATTCCTCTAACCATCTTACA
The DNA here is from genome assembly GCF_964270905.1 of Leucopleurus acutus. Lineage (NCBI taxonomy): Eukaryota > Metazoa > Chordata > Mammalia > Artiodactyla > Delphinidae > Leucopleurus > Leucopleurus acutus. The sequence goes on from NC_139147.1 coordinate 107,914,553, forward strand.
TATTTATGCATTTCAAGATAAGTCAATATATTTGACTCCCTAAATACTTCAGCATGCACATTGTTAATTAGCGTTCAATATAGATTTCTAATTTTTGAGTGAAATTTACCCACAAAGAAATGCATAAATCTCAAATGTACCAACAGATGAGTTTTGAAAAATACATCCACTGTGTAACCCAAACCTCTATCAAAATAGAGAGCAATACTATCACCAAAGAAAGTGCCCTCATGCCCCCTTTCCAGTCAATCCTCCCCTCTGAGGTAACTTCTGTTTTTGTTTTTTTCCCACTATAGATTAGTTTTGCCTATTCTAGAACATCATATAAATGGAATCTTACAATGTGCATTATTTGTGTAAGGTTACTTTCAGGCAGCGTAATATTTTTGATGTTTATCCAAGTTACTGCATTATTGTAGCTCATTCTATATTCCATTGTTTATTCAGCCGTTTTTTTGATAATCAATTCTACTGATGTACTTCTGGGCTTTTACCAACTTAAGGCTATTTTGAATAAAGCTTGAACAAAGTTGCTGAATGTTTTTATGGACATATGTTTTCATTTGGGGGAGATGGTAAATTCCAAAGAGAAGAATTTCAGAGACATCAGACAGATGTATCTTTAGTTTTATTAAAACACTGTCAGATCCTTTTTCAAAGCAGCTGTAACATTTTATACTCTCACCAATTTGTTTGAGAGTTCCAGATGCCCTCCTTCCTCACCAAAATTTGCTGTTGTCATTTTTTTTCATTTTAGCCAACGTAGTGTGTATGTACTGGTATCTCACTGTGGTTTCAACTTGCATTTCCCTATGACTCATAATGCTGAGCACCTTTTCATGTCCTTATTGGCCATTTGTGTATCTTTCCTTGTAAAGTGTCTATTCAAATCTTTTGGCCATTTTTGGTTGGATCACTTGTCCTTTTACTATTGACTTGTAGGTGTTCTTTATGTAACCTGGACAGCAGTCCTTTGTCACAGAGTTTTGGAATATTTTCTCTGTCTGTGGCTTACCTATTCATTTTCTTAATGGCATCTTTTGATGAGCGGAAGTTTTCAACTTTAAGTCTAATTCATCAATTTTTGTTCTTTTGTTATTCTTACTTCTGTGTCTTATCCAACAAACCTTCATTTACTATCAATTCATGAAGATATTTTCCTGTTTCTCCTTTTATTGTTTTAGCTTTTATATTTAGCTCTGATTAATCCTGAATTAATTTTTATGGAGTTAAGGAGTCAAGGTATATTTTCCTATATGGCTATTCAGTTGTTCCAGCACAATTTGTTGAAAGACTTTCTTTTTCCCATTGAATTGTTTTGGTGCCTTGTCAAAAGTGAAATGATCATTATCAACAGGGGTCATTTACAAGGCTATTTTGTTCCATTGATCTATTGTTGATCCATATGCCAGTATTACACTGATTTGTTTACTGTGATTTTATAATAAATCTTAGAGTCAGATGATGTTAATTCTCCATTATTATTAGCTTTTTATATACTTTTTGTATTTTTTTAGTGGTTGCTCTAGGGATTATACACCCTTAATTTCTTAGTCTACATAGAATGAATGTTGCACCATGTCACATAAAATACAAAAAGCGTGCAACCATATGGATCTATTACCCCATCCCCCTGTCCTTTATGCTCTAGCTGTCATATGTTAAATCAATATACTTTATAACCTCCACCATATAATATTATAATTCTTACTTTAAATGATCATAGACAGTTTTTCAATTCAAAGGAAAAAGAGTTTCATATTTACTGATATTTATTACTTATGGTACATTTTAACCCTTCCCTGGAGCTCTGTTCACTTTTTTCAGTGTTTATCTCTCTTCTTCAAATTGAATAATTTCTATTAATCTATCTTAAAGTTCATTGATTCTTTCTTTGGTAATCACAATATGCTATAAAAGTCTATCCAGTAAATTTTTATTTTAGATATTGTATTTTTTAATTCTTGACTTTCCAATTTTTAATAGTTTCTTGCTGAGATTTTCTCTCTTTTCATTCATTATTAGCTTATTTTCCTCTATGTCATTGAACATAGTTAACAGCTGATTTGAAATCCTAGTCAGCTAATTATATCATCTGGCCTACCTCAGGGTTGGTCTCTGTTGACTGTCTACTCTTTTGAGTAGAAGCCATTTTCCTGTTTCTTTCCAGTTCAAGTAGTTTTGGATTGTATCCTAAACATTGCGGATGTTATGTTATGTTATGGAGACTCTGGATTCTGTTACGGTCCTCTAGAGTATTGATTTTTTTTTTTTTTTTTTTTTGGTATTGCTTTGTTTTAACAGGTAGTTAACTTGGCTGAACTCATATACTAAAGACTGTTTCCCCTAGGGTAGGTAGCAGGTAATGTCAATTGCTTTAGCCTTAGATGAGCTACTTAAGAGTCTTCCCTGTACACACGTATTTTAGGGATAAGCCAGAGATTTGGGAAGAGTTTATATGCGTAATTTGAGCTCTCACTTTCTATCTCTTTTCGAGGATATCCTCTCACTTCTCAAAGCTGGGACTGCCTTGATCTCTGTCCTCCAGTCTTAAAGCCAAAAAGACTATAGATTTCTATCAAAGTTCTAGCTTCCCTGCTTGGAATAGATTGTACCCTGCCCTCAATCTAATAGCCATAAAAAAACACCAAAACAAACAACAACAACAAACAGGGAATTCAACCAGTGCTATCCCCTTCTTTCAATTAAAAAAATAATAGATTTTTTTAGTTCAGTTTTAGGTTCATAGTAAAATTAAGCAGAAAGTACAGAGAATTCCCAGATACTTCCTGCCCCCCACACATGCATAGCTTCCCCCACCATCAACATCCTGCACCACAGTGGTATATTTTTTACAATTAATGAACCTACATTGGCACATCATTACCATCCCAAATCTATAACTTACATTAAGGGTACATTCTTGGCGTTGTATATTCTATGGGTTTTGGCAAAATGTATAAAGACACCTATCCACCATTAAACTATACAAAAATTTCACTGCCCTAAAATACTCCATGCTCTATCTATTCATCCTTCCTTCCTACCCTGGCAACCACTGACCTCTTTATTATTTCCATAGTTTTGCCTTTTCCAGAATAGTCATATATTACAGTTGGAATCATCCAGTACATAACCGTTCTAGATTGGCTTTTTTCAAATAGTAATAGGGCTTCTTTCAATTTTTCTTATGTTCCCTCCATGTGCTTGGTCTTGGTCACTCTCCAGTGTTTTTAGGTAGGTACTTTGTCCAGAATTTATAGTTGTTATCTATGGGAAATCTGATCTAATTAGAGCTACTCAGCCATTAACAGAAAAAAAGTTTTAAAATACAAATTTGTACATTTAACAGGAATAACCAGACTTCTGGTCACAGTTCAAGATTGATCTATCAGAGCTTATCTTAGATCAGGCCTATAATTATTAAATTTCAGGGATGGAATAGATCTTAATGGTCATCTAGTATACTAACAAATAACAGGTTTAAAATTAATCATAATTCCCATCACATAAAATGAAGTATCATTATTTCATGACTTATGATATACCATTTACCAAAAAAAGGACGATTATGTTCTAAACATATATAACAAACCTGTCAAGGCTGTTTCACTTATGGATTTAATTTGTAGAAAAACTTCTCCTTTCAGTGAAGTCCAGTTTTGAAAATTATCATATACTTCATTTTTAATACTGGTTAGCTCTCTTTTACTAAAAGTAAGTAATGAAAGGGTCTTATTCCAGAGATACTTGTATTCTGTCAATCTCTGACTGTAAAGAAGTAAGGAAAAATTAGGATTTTTAAAAATAGCAAGCATAATAACAAATATGTATTTGAAAAAAGGTTTTCTTTGAAAAATGGTTTTAGAGTGACCATACAATCTACTGTTTAAATGGAGACAGTTATGAAAGTAAAAGTAGGTGCTATCTGCATTATGCTGAGACAACATATAAACTGGGGTTATCCCAGGAAGACTGAGGTATATGGTCACCCCAACTCATTTCCACTGTGTTATAATATTTTAACTATAAATAAAGATAGCTAACTACTTTCATACACATTTTTCTATTAATCTTTTAAAATTAATTTAACAGCAAACATTTAGTGAAGGAAATTCAGTCAAAAGTGACTTAGTCAGGACTCCCCCGGTGGCGCAGTGGTTAAGAACCCGCCTGCCAATGCAGGGGACGCGAGTTTGATCCCTGGTCTGGGAAGATCCCACATGCTACGGAGCAACTAAGCCTGTGTGCCACAACTACAGAGCCTGTGCTCTAGAGCCCACAAGCCACAACTACTGAGCCTACGTGCCACAACTACTGAAGACCGCGCGTCTAGAGCCCGTGCTCCGCAACAAGAGAAACCACCATAATGAGAAGCCCAAACACTGCAAGGAAGAGTAGCCCCCGCTCGCCGCAACTAGAGAAAGCCCGCCTGCAGCAACAAAGACCTAATGCAGCCAAAAATAAATAAATAAAATAAAAAAGTGACTTAGTCACTGAGCCTAAAAGAGAATCTCAGATTTGTAGACAGCATTCTTCCTGCGCTAGAGTCCTACAGGCAGTGTAAAACCTAGGGTAATAATAAATGAAACCTTTTTAAGTGACTGATCCAGTGCTTTTCCCACATCAAATGCCACAGCTCAAAGTGACCACATGTTTTTTACTATCTCAATGATTTTTATTACTTCAGATGTCCTGGCTATCATTTACCTAATAATCAAGCAAGATGCAGACATGGATATGAGTGTTATCAGCAAAAAGATGATGACTGAAGCCATGGGAGTTAATATTTATCTACCTAAGTAGACTAAGATCTATTATACAGAGACTGTATCTGTCTTGTTCATCACAGTCTCCCTTGCACCTAGCACAGTACCTACCACAGAGTATGTACTCAACACATATTGATGAATGAATGAATGAGTGAAAAAAATAGATCACTCTGTTGGAGGAATAAATAAGTAAGAAATACTGAGGATAAGATACTGGACAACACTAATATTTATGGGAATAAATCAGAAAACAAACCCTCAAAGGAGATGAGGGAGGAGCAACCAGTGAAGAAAAGCCAAAAAGATAACATCGGAAAAGCCAGGGGATAAGAGAATTTAAAGTAGAGAGTAGTGATCAGTGTTTAAGGCCTCAGACAAAGGCTGAACAGAGGCCATTATATCCGGTATTAAGGAGGTCTTTGGTGACCTAAGAGAGAGGCTTCAGGTAGGAAAAGACTGAGCAGTAAAGCAGAAGTGAGAAAATAGTTATGTGGTACCAGCAATCAAGAACCTTGATTGAGGCAGCAAGGAGAGAAAAAGGAAGATACACAGTAGAATGGTTTGTTAGGATGGGAGACACCTGAGTGTTTACAGAGCTGAGCAGACAGTATGAGTACAGTCACAGAGGCTAAAAAACACAGGCAAGAGATGTGATCATTTTTTGTGCAGAGAGCTAGAAAGAAAGGACAGATGTAAAACAAAGGCTGAAAGATTAGCCTTTGCCAGGAAGAAGGGTGGTGTCATTCTGTGTGGTTAATTAATAAGGTCCACTTGAGTGACCAAAAGCCACAGGGAATCCTCAATCAGCATGCAGACCTGGGAGCTAAGAGAGATGTTGATTTCAAAAAAAAAAAAAATCAAAGAAAGGGGTGGGGGTGAGGGAGGGATGGATTGGGAGGTTGAGGTTAGCAGATGCAAACTATTACATATAGAATGGATAAACAAGGTCCTACTGTAGAGCACAGGAACTATATTCAATATCCTGAGATAAACCATAATGGACAAGAATATAAAAATGAATGCATATAACATGTGTAACTGAATCACTTTGCTGTACAGCAGAAATTAACACATTGTAAATCAACTATATTTCAATTAAAAACAAGCCAAAAAAAAAAAAATCAAAGAAAGAGTCCAACAGATCACTAAAGCAAAGGGGAGCAATGGTGAGGATGGGAAGTTTGAATGCGAAGCCAGGAAGTGGTAAGACAGAGGCAAGAACTATGAACTAAGTCAAGGTTAAAGGCCTAATGGGCCCAGTGTAAGGCAGCTGCTGGGAGCAAGTCATGAACATGGGGGTCAAGGCCTAAAGGGATATTTAATAGAAGAAAGACCAGATACGGATGCATGTGCTTCTGTAGGGACAAAAGGCAGGAAACAGAAAAATCAAGCCACTTAGCGAAGAGCAGATCCATCACATTTTGTGCGGCCTAGAGCTTATATGATTGGTGTGGATAGAGGGATGGCTTTCTTGTAAAAGACGACTACAAAATTAGGTTTAAAAGTGTGCACTTATAGATTGAGAAAAATCATTACAAATAAAATTGTAAAAGTTAATAAATCTCATCAATATCACAAAATACAGAAAAACAGTATAACTTTTTAATAAGTAACAGCTCTACAATACTTCTTTTGTCTATAATTTTTGGTTACATGCTTTACAAGCACCTTTTCATATGAGAACCATTTTATAATACTACTTTGTGTGGAGAGAATATAAAAATTATACAGCCTTTCATCTAGCAGGGCCATTAGTTTTATTATCTGTGGTAGTTTAGAAAGATTCTTTTAGCTTCATAGCCCATTATTGGTAATATCATGTAAATATTAAGCATTGTCAAATTTGGGAAAATCCTTATAAAAAATTTTCATATATGATAAAATTTTTGGTATTTCAAGTTTTCTTGGAAAATGACATCTTAAATTGTCTTTGAAATAATGAAACTCATGAACCAGCTTATCTCAGATGTCCTTGAAGTGGTATACTATGATTTTTATGTTATATTCAGTGATGTCAGCAGCTTTGGTCAAATCAGCAAGAAACTTAAATCTTTCTCCAATGTATTCAAATAATTAACTCCTCTTCATTGAATGGATTACAAAATAATCCAAGAGATTTTATTGAAATTGTATCACTTATGATGTAATCTGAAAAAATGTTATAATTTGTTTTTTATGACAGAATAATTTCTATTGTTTAAATTGTTCATCTTTATTGCTTTTACTCCATTAATTCCAAAAAATTCATACAGGGCTTCCCTGGTTGTGCAGTGGTTGAGAGTCTGCCTGCCGATGCAGGGGACACGGGTTCATGCCCCGGTCCGGAAAGATTCCCACATGCTGCAGAGCGGCTGGGCCCGTGAACCATGGCCGCTGAGCCTGCGCGTCTGGAGCCTGTGCTCTGCAACGGGAGAGGCCACAACAGTGAGAGGCCCGCGTACCACAAAAAAAAAAAAAAAAAAAAAGAAATTCATACACATCCCTATTTTTAGTCTGCAATGTCTTGTTTGTGTAATTGAAGCAGTCTAAAATGACTTTCCAAATGGCAGTTATAATGTATATTCCCAACACAACTTTCTCTCTCAGATCCCTCAAATGCCAGGGACTACTCCAAGGGCATACTGACATCAGAAGTAGGAGAAGGGAAATCAGAGTGCAAAGAGACAGAATTTTTACAATTATAATTTAAAACCATCTTACTTTGCCAGGGGCCCTCCCAGAAGCTTGGAAGGGGGTCCTGAGTGCGGGGTTCTGAAACTTAAGTATCATTTGACTCACAGGAAATATGTCTGTGTTGATAACTTTAACTCTCTTTGTGAAATACAAGGCAAGACACACAGCTGGTGAGAGATGAGTAGCACAAAGAATTTTAAGCAGAATATTGAGGATTTAGAATAGTATTGAAGAAATTGAGGGCCTGGTGTTTAACAACCTGTAAGTGGATATAAAGACTGAGGGTTTTAAGGGTAAATAAGCAGAGGTAAAAGTAGCTGGAGTATTGGTAAATTCCTCTATGCAGAAACATACTCTATGAAGAAAATCCTAAAGAATACACACACACACACACACACACACACACACACACACACAAATACTAGAATAAATGGGTTCATCAAGATCACAGGATACATAAACCATGTGCAAAAACCAATCTGTTTATTAGCAATGATGAATCCCAAAAATAAAGTTAAGAAAAAAATCCCACTTGTCATAACATCAAAAAGAATAAAATATTTAGAAATAAACTAAATAAAAGGAGTGCAAGACTTGTATACTAAAAACAAAACATTTCTGAGAGAACTAAAGATCTCAGTGGAGAGATATATGGATTCTTGGATTGAAAAATTCAACATTTTAAAAATGGCAATTCTCCCCAAATTGATCTATAGATTTAATGCTATACCTATCAAAATCCCAGTAGGCTATTTTTCAGAAATTGACAAGATGATCCTAAAATTTATATGGAAATACAAGGTTCCCAGAATAGCCAAAACAATCTTGAAAACAAAGAAATTTGAAGGGCTTACATTTCTTGATCTCAAAATTCACTAAAAATTATAATATTCAAGAGAGTGTGGTACTGACATTAAGAATAGATATACATCAATAGATGAATAAAATAGAATAGAGAGTCCAGAAATAATTCCTTCCATTCATGGTGAATTGATTTTAGGTAAAGGGACCAAGGCAACTCAATAGGGAAAGAATAGTCTTTTTAACAAACAGTGCTAGAATAATTGAATATTCACATGAAAAAAAAAGATGAATTTAGATCCTTACTTTACATCATTCACAAGAGTTAAAATGGATCACAGACCTAAAGGTAAGAGCTAAAACTATAAAATCTTTAGAAGAAACTACTGGAAAAAAATCTTTGTGACCTTTGGTTAGGCAGAGTTCTTAGATACATTACCAGAAGCACAATCCCTAAAAGAAAACATTGATTAAACTGTATTTCACTAAAAATAATAACTTTTGTTCTTCAAAAAGACACAATTAAAAAAATGAAAAGACTTGCCACAGACTGGGAGAAAATATTTGCAAATCATATTTCAAATAAAAGACTTGTGCCCAGAACATACAAAGAACTCTTATAATCTGATAACAAGAAAACAAACCAATGAAAAATAGAAAAAAATATTTTAATAGATATTTCACCAAATAACCATAAAAATAGTTAATAAGCACACGAAAAGATGTTCAACACCATTAGTCATTTGGGAAACACAAATCAAAGCACAATGAGGTACCATTTCACAGCCTCTAGAATGGCTACTATAAAAAAAAGACAGACAATAAGAAATGTTGTCAAGAACACAGTGAAAGTAGAATCCTCATTCCTGGTAGGAATGTAAAATAGTGCAGCCACTTTGCAAAATAGTTTTGCAGTTTCTTAAAGGTTAAATATCAATTTACCATATGATTCAGTAATTCTACACTTAAGTATCTACTCAAAAGAAATGAAACATACATCCACACAAAGACTTACATGTGAATGTTTATAGCAGCATTATTCATAGGTGCCAACAAGCGGAAACAATCCAAATGTCCTTCAACTAATAAACGCATAAATAAAATGTGGTATGTTCAGACAATGAAACACTATTTAGCAATAAAAAGGAACAAAGTACTGATGCATGATACAACATGGATAAACATCAAAAACATTATTGAAAGATGTCAGATATAAAAGACCACATACTGTAGGATTCCATATATTTGAATTGTCCAGAGAAATATCTATAGAAACAGAAAGAAGATAAGCAATTGCCTAGGATTGGCGGTGAAGATAGAGATTGCAAATGGCATGAGGATCTTCTAAGGATGACTCAAATGTTCTAATATTGCACGTGGTAATGGTTGCACAACTCAGTTAGTTTACTAAAAATCATTACATTGTCTACTTAAAAGGGGTGGATTTTGTAGTATGTAACTTATATCTCAATACAGCTGTTTAAAAAAGACATGAGCTGATTATGGGATCAAGGCTAGAAAACAAAGTAAGGCCAGGAAATGGTTGGGAAAATCAGAAAAACAAAACAAAACAAAACTAGAAGCCTTAATGTGGTTGACAAGTTGGTGTGAAAGTGAGAGATTTGGGGAGTTGGCTTAATTTCAGAGATGACAGAGTCTGGATTTACAAACAAGAAAAATTAGAGGATAAGTATATTTCAAACAATTTATGAAAGATTTACAATAAGAATCCTATAAAAGTAAGCACTACCAAAATATTTCAAATATGGATTGATTTGGAATATTGGAGTTATACACAACTTTACATAAAGTGAAGTATACCTATATTCCATATTGTTTTTTAGTATCTATTTTACAGGCTTTCAAAAGTTGATTTCCATTCTCAAAAGACACTTTATTCTGAATTGCAGTTGTGCTGAGCCAACTGAGGCATACCACAGCTACTCCTCATCAACCCCTTGCCAGAGACAGGTTGGAAATGAGGTCAGGGAAAATACAAAGCATGAAGAACACTTTGCTGGAGGCTAGGTGATTAAGCCCTATTGCAATTAAACAAATGAGAGAATAATTTAAAAAGAGCAAAGTGACTCAAAGACTTAGTGCATTGATCTCTTGAAAGTTCCTTTGGGACTCCGTAAATAAAGATGATTACATCTGAGTAGCTAAAGCTCAAGCTTCTTTTCTTTACCACTTTAAGAGAGAAGATTATAAGCTCCTTTTCTTTATCCACAGCAAACTCGAAGTTTTACGTTCTGGTAGATATTTTTTTAAAATAATCAGTAAACTAGTTTAAAATGAGCTTTTAGTAATGCAACAAAATCACTGAACTCTACAACTTTTGGTTTGATTTTATTTTCACCAGACTGCCTTCTCCCATGCAATGACCTACTAGTGAGAGTATTAATAAAACATGTAATTATTTTTATTCATCTGTCACAAACTTTTATTTATACTGTCTAGTTAAATGGTTACTTCTAAAATTTCTAGTGTTACTTTTTTATATAAATCAGATCCGAAACTTCCAATTTGTGATCTTTTATCTAAAAGTAAACAAAAACCACAGATCTTTTGAAAACATTTTAAAAAATAAGCAGTAAAAGTATAATGCAAAATGATGACAAAATTACAACACAGAATAAAAATAACATTTAAATATGTATAAGCTTCTTCAAGAATTTAAAATACTACAAATTACATGTAAAATGTGAATAATAAAGACTGACTTTATCAGTCCATAATATCCTGAAGCAGCATTAATTGTCTAATCTAGTCCTAGTCTAGCCTTTAAAATTTAGTCAATCCTGCCATCCATAATGGCATCTCTGGATAAAACAAATGGGATTTCCCGAGTGGACCTGAGCCAAAGCTATTGTTGGGGCCAAGAATGAATACTGATGGTCCTGACTAAAATGGAGAGTTGGGGTCACCGGGGTGATATCCTGCTGGTTCAATACTATATTTCTAGGAAAGGACAGAGAAGATTTCTGATGACAAAAATTGTCATCTGTTTTGTGAGTAGACTCATTCATTAATTCAAAAATTATTTATTTAGCATCAGTTATGTGCAAGGCATTAATGAAAGGTTAGATGGCTAACAGGTTATCACCAGATATTGCATAAAAAAATTATTAGCCCAGATAATTTTTTTAACAGAACAATATTCCCAATAATAATAAGTAGACTGGAAAAAATAAGAACATTAAAAGTATTTACCCGGCATATTTTTTTTAGTCATCCTGAACCTGTGTCTATTTATAATGTTCATTTAACTTATTTCCCTTTTCTAAGAGCTAAAAGTTACTCAATTTAAAAATTAATCATTCTTTCTGATATTCTCAATATATGCAATTCCATTTTTAAAAAGTACTTCCTATTTTCTTTAGAACATTGGGCTTTACCTTTAGTTATTATAAAGCCTTCAAAGATTATATAAAAGAAGATTTAACACCATTTATATTGGAAATTTCTAAATTTAGGAGGTCTATTACTATCCAGTTAGAAAGTTTCCCCATTCTATTCTTTTCATGTCACTGGACTGTCGGTCAGGAGATCAAGTATACCAAGAAATACTGGCCAAGAGGAAAATGAATTAGTTACTGTGCTTTCATTCTAAATGTCACTGCAAAATCAGAACAAGGTGTTTGCCTAATTTAAATGTTATTGGCAAAACTATTTAGTTGAGATAATAGTTTTAAAAAAGTGAAGTGTTTCCATTTTTTTCAACAACACTATAATATTAAACTATATAAATATAGAAACTATATTACTAAAAGGTGTTTCAATGTTTATAAAGTTAGTATTAAATGAGTGTATATTTTCAATACTATAATATTCAATTCTTTAAAGATAATCTTACCTGAAGATTTCTGATTGTCTTTGTTTAATTTTTAACTCATGTTGCAACTGACTCAATTCTTTCTGTACTCTCTGAAAATCATTTTGGTGACTTTTTAACTGCATGCTTGCATCTCGAATTCTAAAAATATAAACAAATAACAACTGTTATAAGCCTAAATATTTCCTCATGAGTACTTTATCAAAATTTAAATCCACTTTTTTCATTGCAGCACTATTTACAATAGCCAGGACATGGAAGCAAACTAAATGTCCATCAACAGAGGTATGGATAAAGAAGATGTGGTACATATATACAATGGAATATTACTCAGCCATAAAAAAAAAACAAAATAATGCCATTTGCAGCAACATGGATGGACCTAGAGACTGTCATACTGAGTGAAGTAAGTCAGACACAGAAAAGACAAATATCATATGATACTGCTTATATGAGGAATCTAAAAACAGGGGACAAATGAACATAGTTACAAAACAGAAGTAGAGTCACAGATGTATCAATAGAAAACAAACTTATGGTTACCAGCAGATAAGGAAGGGGTGGGATAAACTGGGAGATTGGGATTGACATATACACACTACTACATATAAATAGATAATTAATAAGAACCTACTGTACAGCACAGGGAGCTCTACTCAGTACTCTGTAATGGGCTATGGGAAAAAAATCTAAAAAAATGGTGGATATATGTATATGTATAACTGATTCACTTTGCTGTACACCTGAAACTAACACAACATAGTAAATCAACTATACTCCAAAATATATATTTTTTAATTTTAAATCCATTTTTAATAAAAATAAAACTATGGGGGGGGGACCTTCAAGATGGTGGAGAAATAAGACGTGGAGATCACCTTCCTCCCCACAATTACATCAAAAATACATCTACATGTGGAACAACTCTTACAGAACACCTACTGAATGCTGGCAGAAGACCTCAGACTTCCCAAAAGGTAAGAAAATCCCCACGTACCTAGGTAGGGCAAAAGAAAACAGAAAAAACAGAGACAAAAGAATAGGGACAGGACCTGCACCTCTGGGAGGGAGCTGTAAAAGAGGAAAAGTTTCCACACACTAGGAAGCCCCTTCACTGGTAGAGAGGGAGGTGGATGGGGGGAAAGCTTTGGAGCCATGGAGGAGAGCGCAGCAACAGGGGTGCAGAGGGCAAAGTGGAGAGATTCCTGCACACAGGATCAGTGCTGACCAGCATTCACCAGCCTGAGACAATTTTCTGCTCACCCGCCAGGGCAGGTGGGGGCTGGGAGCTGAGGCTTGGGCTTCGGAGGTCAGATCCCAGGGAGAAGACTGGGGTTGGCTGCGTGAAGACAGCCTGAAGAGGGCTGGTGTGCTAAAACTAGCTGGGAGGGAGTTAGGGAAAAAGTCTGGACCTGCCGAAGAGGCAAGAGACCATTGTTTCGGGGTGTGTGAGGAGAGGGGATTCCTTCCATGTGTGCCCACAGGAGACAGAGCACCACCTAAGCGAGCTCCAGAGATGGGCATGAGCTGTGGCTAGCAGCTCAGACCACAGAGACAGGCATGAAATGCTAACGCTGCTGCCGCTGCCACCAAGAATCCTATGGGCAAACACAGGTCACTACCCATACCCGCCCCCACAACCCCACAGGAGCCTGTGCAGCACACCACTGCCACTGTCCCCAGATCCAGGGACAACATCCCCGGGAGAACACACAGAGCACCTCAGGCTGTTGTAATGTCACGCTGGCCTCTGCCGCTGCATGCTCCCGTCACATTCCAATTATGACTACCATCCCCCTCCCTCTCCCTGGCCTGAGACAGCAAAAGAGCCCTAATCAGCCGCTGCTTTAACCCTCTCCTGTCTGGGTGGGGAACAGACGCTTGAGGGTGACCTACACACAGAGGTGGGGCCAAAACGAAAGCTGAACCCCAGGAGCTGTGTGAACAAAGAAGAGAAAGGGAAATCTCTCCCAGCAGCCTCAGGAGCAGCGGATTACACTCCCACAATCAACTAGATGAACCTGCATCTGTGGAATCCCTGAATAGACAATGAATATTCCCAAAATTGAGGCAGTGGACTTTGGGAGCAACTGTAGACTAGGGGTTTGCTGTCTGCAACTGATTTGTTTCTGATTTTTATGTTTATCTTAGTTTAGTTTTTAGTGCTTGCTATCGTTGGTGGATTTGTTTATTGGTTTGGTTGCTCTCTTTTTTAATTTTATTATTTCTTTATTTTATAATTTTTAAAATTTTATTATTATTATTTTCTTCCCTTTTTTTGGATCCTTTTCTTCTGAGCCATGTGGCTGACAGGGTCTTGGTGCTCCAGATGGGTGTGAAGCCTGAGCCTCCGAGGTAGGAGAGCCAAGTCCAGGACATTGCACTACCAGAGAGACGCCCCAGCTCCACATAATACTAACTGGCGAGAGCTCTCCCAGAGATCTCCTTCTCAACGCTAAGACCCAGCTCCACCCAACGGCCTGCAAGCTCAAGTGCTGGATGCCCCATGCCAAACAACTAGCAAGACAGGAACACAGCCCCACCCATCAGCAGAGAGGCTGCCTAAAATCACACTAAGTTCACAGACACCCCAAAACACAAAACCAGACACAGCCTGCCCACCAGAAAGACAAGATCCAGCCCCACCCACCAGAACACAGGCATCAGGCCCCGCCACCAGGAAGCCTACACAAGCCACTGAAACAACCTCACCCACTAGGGGCAGACACCAAAAACAAAGGGAGTTATGAACTTGCAGCCTGTGAAAAGGAGATCCCAAACACAGTGGGTTAAACAAAATGAGAAGACAGAGAAATATGCAGCAGATGAAGGAGTAAGGTAAAAACCCACCAGACCTAACAAATGAAGAGGAAATAGGCAGTCTACCTGAAAAAGAATTCAGAGTAATGATAGTAAAGATGATCCAAGATCTTGGAAATAGAATGGAAAAAATACAAGAAACGTTTAACAAGGACTTAGAAGAAATAAAGAGCAAACAACAATGATGAACACCACAATAAACGATATTAAAAATTCTTTAGAGGGAATCAATAGCAGAATAACTGAGGCAGAAGAACGAATAAGTGACCTGGAAGACAAAATAGTGGAAATAACCACCGAAGAGCAAAATAAAGAATGAAAAGAATTGAGGGCAGTCTCAGAGACCTCTGGGACAACATTAAACATGCCAACATTCAAATTATAGGGGTCCCAGAAGAAGACCTGGGTCTGATAAAATATTTGAAGAGATTATAGTTGAAAATTTCCCTAATATGGGAAAGGAAAGAGTCAATCAAGTCCAGGAAGCAAAGAGAGTCCCACACAGGATAAATTCAAGGAGAAACATGCCAAGACACATATTAATCAAGCTATCAAAAATTAAACACAAAGGAGAAACATTAAAAGTAGCAAGGGAGGGCTTCCCTGGTGGCGCAGTGGTTGAGAGTCCGCCTGCCGATGCAGGGGACACGGGTTCGTGCCCCGGTCCGGGAGGATCCCACGTGCCGCGGAGCGGCTGGGCCCGTGAGCCATGGCTGCTGAGCCTGCGCGTCCGGAGCCTGTGCTCCGCAGCGGGAGAGGCCACAGCAGTGAGAGGCCCGCACACCTCAAAAAAAAAAAAAAAAAAAAAAAAAAGTAGCAAGGGAAAAGCAACAAATAAAATACAAGGGAATCCGCATAAGGTTAAGAGCTGATCTTTCAGCAGAAACTCTGCAAGCCAGAAGGGAGTGCTAGACACATTTAAAGTGATGAAAGGGAAAAACCTACAACCAAGATTACTCTAGCCAGCAAGGATCTCATTCAGATTCAACAGAGAAATTAAAACCTATACAGACAACGAGAAGTTAAGAGAATTCAGCACCACCAAACCAGCTTTACAACAAATGTTAAATGAACTTTGCTAGGCAGGAAACACAAGAGAAGAAAAGGACCTACAAAAACAAACCCAAAACAATTAAGAAAGTGGTCATAGGAACATACATATCGATCATTACCTTAAATGAAAATGGATTAAATGCTCCCACCAAAAGACACAGACTGGCTGAATGGATACAAAAACAAGACCCATATATATGCTGTCTACAAGAGACCCACTTCAGACCTAGGGACACATACAGACTGAAAGTGAGGGGATGGAAAAAGATATTCCATGCAAATGGAAATCAAAAGAAATCTGGGGTAGCAGCTCATATCAGGCAAAATAGACTTTAAAATAAAATTACAAGATACAAAGAAGGACACTACATAATGATCAAGGGATCGAACCAAGAAGAAGATATAACAATTGTAAATATTTATGCACCCAACATAGGAGCACCTCAACATATATGGCAAATGCTCACAACCATAAAAGGGGAAATCAACAGTAACACAGTAATAGTAGGGGACTTTAAAACCCCACTTTACCCAATGGACAAATAATCCAAAATGAAAATAAATAAGGAAACCCAAGCTTTAAATAACACATTAGACAAGATGGACTTAATTGATATTTATGGGACATTCCATCCAAAAACAACAAAATATACTTTCTTCTCAAATGCTCATGGAACATTCTCCAGGATAGATCATTTCGTGGGTCACAAATCAAGCCTCAGTAAGTTTAAGAAACTTCAAATTGTATCAAGTACCTTTTCCAACCACAATGCTATGAGACAGGAAAAAAACTGTAAAAAATACAAACACTTGGAAGCTAAACAATACGCTACTAAATAACCAAGAGATCACTGAAGAAATCAAAAAATACCTAGAAACAAATGACCATGAAAACACAATGAGCCAAAACCTATGGGATGCAGCAAAAGCAGTTCTAAGAGGGAAGTTTATAGCAATACAATCCTACCTCAAGAAACAAGAAACATCTCAAATAACCTAACCTTACACATAAAGCAGTTAGAGAAAGAAAAACAAAAAAAACCCCCCAAAGTTAGCAGAAGGAAAGAAATCATAAAGATGAGGCAGAAATAAACGAAAAAGAAATGAAAAAAACAAGAGCAAAGATCAATAAAACTAAAAGTTGGTTCTTTGAGAAGATAAACAAAACTGATAAACCATTAGCCAGACTCATCAAGAAAAAAGGAGAGAAGACTCAAATCAACTGAATTAGAAATGAAAAAGGAGAAGTAACAAATGACACTGAAGAAATACAAAAGATCATGAGAGATTACTACAAGCAACTATATGCCAATCAAATGGACAACCTGGAAGAAATGGACAAATTCTTAGAAAAGCACAACTTTCCAAGACTAAACCAGGAAGAAATACAAAATATGAACAACTAATCACAAGTAATGCAATTGAAACTGTGATTAAAATTCTTCCAATAGACAAAAGCCCAGGATCAGATGGCTTCACAGGTGAATTCTCTCAAACATTTAGAGAACAGCTAACACCTATCCTTCTCAAACTCTTACAAGATATAGCAGAGGGTGGAACACTTCCAAATTCATTCTACGAGGCCACCATCACCCTGATACCAAAACCAGACAAAGATGTCACAAAAAAAAAAAACTACAGGCCAATATCACTGATGAACATAGATGCAAAAATCCTCAACAAAATACTAGAAAATAAAATCCAACAGCACGTTAAAAGCATCATACACCATGATCAAGTGGGGTTTATCCCAGGAATGCAAGGATTCTTCAATACACACAAATCAATCAATGTGATACACCATATTAACAAATTGAAGGATAAAAACCATATGATCATCTCAATAGATGCAGAAAAACCTTTCAACAAAATTCAACACCCATTTATGATGAAACTCTCCAAAAAGTAGTCACAGAGGGAACTTACCTCAACATAACAAAGACCATATATGACAAACCCACAGCCAACATCATTCTCAATGGTGAAAAACTGAAACCATTTCCTCTAAGATCAGGAACAAGACAAGGCTGCCTACTCTCACCACTGTTATTCAACATAGTTTTGGAAGTTTTAGCCACAGCAATCAGAGAATAAAAAGAAATAAAAGGAATCCAAATCAGAAAAGAAAAAGTAAAGCTGTCACTGTTTGCAGATGACATGACACTATACATAGAGAATCCTAAAGACGCTACCAGAAAATTACTAGAGTTAATAAATGAATTTGGTAAATTAGCAGGATATGAAATTAATGCACAGAAATCTCTTGCATTCCTATACACCACTGATGAAAAATGTGAAAGAGAAATTAAGGAAACACTCCCATTTACCATTGCAACAAAAAGAACAAAATACTTAGGAATAAACCTACCTAAGGAGACAAAAGACCTGTATGCAGAAAACTATAATACACTGATGAAAGAAATTAAAGAAGATAAAAACAGATGGAGAGATATACCATGTTCTTGGATTGGAAAATCAACATTGTGAAAATGACTATACTACCCAAGCAATCTACAGATTGTATGCAATCCCTATCAAACTACTGATGGCACTTTTCACAGAACTAGAACAAAAAATTTCACAATTTGTATGGAAACACAAAAGACCCTGAATAGCCAAAGGAAACTTGAGAAAGAAAAATGGAGCTGGAGGAATCAGGCTCCCTGACTTCAGACTATACTACAAAGCTACAGTAATCAAGACAGTATGGTACTAGCACAAAAACAGAAATATAGATCAATGGAACAGGATAGAAAGTCCAGATATAAACCCACACACCTATGGTCACCTTATCTTTGATAAAAGAGGCAAGAATATACAACGGAGAAAAGACAACCTCTTCAATAAGTGGCACTGGGAAAACTGGACAGCTACAAGTAAAAGAATGAAATTAGAACACTTCCTAACACCATACATAAAAAATAAACTCAAAATGGATTAAAGTCCTAAATGTAAGGCCAGACACTATAAAACTCTTAGAGGAAAACATAGGCAGAACACTCTATGACATAAATTACAGCAAGATCTTTTCTGACCCACCTCTTAGAGAAATGGAAATAAAAACAAAAATAAACAAATGGGACCTAATGAAACTTAAAAGCTTTTGCACAGCAAAGGAAACCATAAAGAAGAGGAAAAGACTACCCTTCAGAATGGGAGAAAATATTTGCAAAGGATTAATCTCCAAAATATACAAGCAGCTCATGCAGCTCAGTATCAAAAATCAAACAACCCAATCCAAAAATGGGCAGAAGACCTAAATAGACATTTCTCCAAAGAAGATATACAGATTGCCAACAAGCACATGAAAGGATGCTCAACATCACTAATCATTAGAGAAATGCAAATCAAAAACACAATGAGGCCATCCTCACACCAGTCAGGATGGCCATCATCAAAAAATCTAGAAACGGTAAATGCTGGAGAGGGTGAGGAGAAAAGGGAACCCTCTTGCACTGTTGGTGGGAATGTAAATTGATACAGCCACTATGGAGAACAGTATAGCGTTTCCTTAAAAAACTAAAAACAGAGCTACCATACTACCCAGCAATACCACCACTGGGCATATACCCTGAGAAAACCATAAACCGAAAAAGAGACATCTACCACAGTGTTCACTGCAGCACTATTTACAATAGCCAGGACATGGAAGCAACCTAAGTGTCCATCGATAGATAAATGGATAAAGATGAGGCACATATATACAATGGAATATTACTCAGCCATAAAAAGAAATGAAATTGAGTTATTTGTACTGAGTTGGATGGACC
Source organism: Leucopleurus acutus (assembly GCF_964270905.1). Classification (NCBI taxonomy): domain Eukaryota; kingdom Metazoa; phylum Chordata; class Mammalia; order Artiodactyla; family Delphinidae; genus Leucopleurus; species Leucopleurus acutus. The sequence continues at coordinate 107,934,277 of NC_139147.1, forward strand.
TAGAGTCTGTCATACAGGGTGAAGTAAGTCAGAAAGAGAAAAACAAATACCATATGCTAACACATATATACGAAGTCTTAAAAAAAAAATGGTTCTGATGAACCTAGGGGCAGGACAGTAATAAAGACGCAGACATACAGAATGGACTTGAGGACACGGGGAGGGGGAAGGGTAAGTTGGGACGAAGTGAGAGAGTAACACTGACATATATACATTACGAAATGTAAAACAGATAGCTAGTGGGAAGCAGCTACACAACACAGGGAGATCAGCTGGGTGCTTTGTGACCACCTAGAGGGGTGGGATAGGGAGGGTGGGAAGGAGGCGCAAGAGGGAGGGGATATTGGGATATATGTATACATATAGCTGATTCACTTTGTTATACAGCAGAAACTAACACAACACTGTTAAGCAACTATACTCCAAAGATGTTAAAAAAAAGAAAAGAAAAAAAAACTATGCTTCTCTTATATGCTAAATGAATGTACAGAGAAAGTATAGAGAGACACATACCAAATAGCCATTTTTCCTGGGAAGGAGAGTGGAATTCTCAGGCAAGGAATAGGCAACAAATATTGAAGGGAAGCATAACTTTATATCTTTTGTATTGTTTGAATTTTTGCAATGAACGTGTATTTTTACTTGTAATACTAATTAAAATGTACCTGAACAAATAATTTAACTTTTATCAAAGTAATACATGTACATAACTTAAAATGTCAAATATTTCTAAAAGAGTTATAAGAAAAAACAGTAATCATTTGATTTTACCCCAATTCTCACTGCCCAAAATAACTTTCAACTTTTTTTCTTCTAGTATTTAACTCTGTATTATTAAATAACATGCTTATACTGTTATTTCTTAAATTTCATTTTAGATATTGTCTAGTGAATAAATCAGTTAAATCTGGTTCTGCTACTTAATATAACTGAGACCTGAATATGATGACTTAAATATACATAGGTATCAATATATTATCTTACATAAAACAAATGTATTGTTAGCCAGTCCAATGCTGATACGATAGCTTTAGAGTGTCATCAGGGCCCCAGGATCCTTCCAGCTCTGTGGTCTACTATCTTTGGTGTGTGTCCATTATTCTCATGGTCTATGATAATGGCAGAAATGCCAACTATCACTTTCCCATTCCAGACCATCAGCAGTAGAAGACTCCTCTGTCCCTTTCAAGGATATTTCCTGGAAGTACCACAGTATACTTCTGCTGAACCTAGACACCTGGCTGTACCTAGCTGCAAGTTAAGCTGAGAAATGTAGTCTTTTAACTGGAAAGATTACCCCCCAGATATATCCATAGTTCTATTTCTAAGGAAGAAAGAAGAATGTACGTTGGGATAAGTACCTTGCAGTCTCTAACACAATTGCAATAAGAATTAACCCTCCTATACATATCTACACACCTATACACACACACACACATGCACACACATGCACACACACAGAGCCTTCCTCCCCTCATCCTCCCAATATAGTTAAATCACTCTTTTTATCCAGTGTTGATATTATTCTTCACTATGGGCTACATGTTATGCCATGATCACATTTCTTTTTTTGTACAACTTTTTGTTGCCCCTGGATTAAAAAACATCTCCTTTTCTTCCTTCTTAGTTTTTTGTGTGCCTATCACTTCTGAACCTTACAGAGGTGTAATCCTCCTCTCTCGATACCTTCAGCACAGCAAATAATCCTTCCATATCATTTCTTTTCCAGAGGCAGCCTTCTTAGAGCTCTCCACTCCCCTGCTCTAGTCTCATTATGCTCTGGTTTGACTATACAACTGTCATTCTGGGACTTCCCTTCCTTATTATTTCAGCTTGCTTTCATGTCAGAGCTCCTGTATCCTGGTTCTAAAGTCTTCTTCCTCCTTGGTTTACTCCTTTTGGTGGAGTAAATCCTCCAAGAGCTTTTTGTGCACAAGAGGTAAATCTGAGACCTTGATAATCTGAAAATATCTTTATTTGATCTCAGACTGAACAGTTTGGCTGGATGTAGAATCATAGATGAGGAAAGTAATCTTCATCAGAAAATTAGGGCTTTGTTCTGCTGTTTCCTAACTCTTAATGTTGCTTCTGAGAAGTCCAATGACATTCTAATTCCTACTGCTTTGTGTGATACATGGTAGGTGCTCCCCACCCTGTCTCCACCCCAGTTCAGAAGGTTTAAAAGTTTCTCTTTTCACTTTGTATTCTTAAATTTGATCACAATATATCTTCATGTTAGTCTTTTGTCATTCTCTGTACTGGGCGCATGGTGAATACTTCCTTTGGAAATGGATGTCTTTGAATTCCAGGAATTTTTCCCTAGGAAAAGGAGAAAGATTCCTTCCCCTCCATTTTCTCTATTTTATTTCTGGAGTATCTTTCTAATTTTTTGAATGTGGGGCTTCCCAGAGAGATCTAATTTTCAGACCTACTGGAGAACGGACTTGAGGATATGGGGAGGGGGAAGGGTGAGTTGTGACAGGGCGAGAGAGAGTCATGGACATATACACACTAACAAACGTAGTAAAGTAGATAGCTAGTGGGAAGCAGCCGCATGGCACAGGGATATTGGCTCGGTGGTTTGTGACAGCCTGGAGGGGTGGGATAGGGAGGGTGGGAGGGAGGGAGACGCAAGAGGGAAGACATATGGGAACATATGTATATGTATAACTGATTCACTTTGTTATAAAGCAGAAACTAACACACCATTGTAAAGCAATTATACCCCAATAAAGATGTTAAAAAAAAAAAGAAGATGTGGCACATATATACAATGGAATATTACTCAGCCATAAAAAGAAACGAAATTGAGCTATTTGTAATGAGGTGGATAGACCTAGAGTCTGTCATACAGAGTGAAGTAAGTCAGAAAGAGAAAGACAAATACCATATGCTAACACATACATATGGAATTTAAGAAAAAAAATGTCATGAAGAACCTAGGGGTAAGACAGGAATAAAGACACAGACCTACTGGAGAACGGACTTGAGGATATGGGGAGGGGGAAGGGTGAGCTGTGACAGGGCGAGAGAGAGGCATGGACAGATATACACTAACAAACGTAAGGTAGATAGGTAGTGGGAAGCAGCCGCATGGCACAGGGATATCAGCTCGGTGCTTTGTGACTGCCTGGAGGGGTGGGATAGGGAGGGTGGGAGGGAGGGAGACGCAAGAGGGAAGAGATATGGGAACACATGTATATGTATAACTGATTCACTTTGTTATAAAGCAATTAACCCCAATAAAGATATTTAAAAAAAAAAGAAAGAATGAATGAGGCACTGAAATGCTGTCTGTAAGCTTGTGTGTGTATGTGTGTGTGTGTGTGTGTGTGTGTGTGTGTGTGTGTGTACAGTAGTTGTTAAATGATGGGCTTCACTGTGGGGAAATCAGGTGAGGAACTAGCTGTTTTGATAGTACCTATGCCATCTGACCGAGTCAGGGAAGGGTAATTATCAGCCTTTGGGAAGGTATACTGGGAAGAAGTTCTGAAAAGCCTAAATGCACCTTTAAAATATTTTTCATGAATCGTACTATTTCCATTCCCACTTTGTACCCTGAAAGTATTTCTCTAAGCATACTAAGAGGAAAAAAATCAGCTGAATTTGTTTTCAGGAGTCACACCTTAAAAAAATAATTTAACAGAGGAACGTAGAAAAAAGGTTAAGAAAATATATACTGGAGAGATGCTTTAAAACGATAAAAGATATATATTACTGTTAATAACTAGCAAGACACTAAATGGAACAACACTTTTATTTTGATAAAAAGCCTAATTTACCATGAAAAATACGAATTATGAGCCTTTGTATACCCAAAACATAGCCTCAAATTATATAAAGGAAAAATCTGTTAAAAATCCAATAAGAACAAATTAATAATCATAATAAAAGGTATTAACACATTTCTCACAGAAATGGTCACAATGACATGAAAAATAGGTAAAGATATTGAGGATCTGAATAACATAATTAACAAGCTTAATGTATGGCCATAACCGGAACTTATATCTAATAATCATTTCTTCCAAACACATGGTATAACCACAAAAATTGACCACGTAATCAGCCACAACTGACATTTTAATATATTCATAAAAAGAAAAAAAATTACACCCACATTCATTGTCCACAATAAAATCACATGAAAGTCGACAACAAACGGTAGTCAGAAACCACATACATGGAAACTTCAACATACATCTGATAAACCTTGGGCCAAAGAGGAAATAGAAGTCGAGTTATAAACTATTTAGAAATAAATGATAGTGGAAGCACTGTTTATCAAAGTATTTAGAAGAAAATTTATAGCTTTAAATTTTTTTTTTTTTTTTTTTTTTGCGGTACGTGGGCCTCTCACTGTTGTGGCCTCTCCCGTTGTGGAGCACAGGCTCCGGACGCGCAGGCTCAGTGGCCATGGCTCACGGGCCCAGCCGCTCCGCGGCATGTGGGATCCTCCTGGACCGGGGCACGAACCCGCGTCCCCCGCATCGGCAGGCGGACTCTCAACCACTGCGCCACCAGGGAAGCCCAGCTTTAAATATTTACTTTAAAAAAAACAATGAATGTGTATTCTGAATGTCACAATCCAGGAGAAAAGCATAAATGACAAAAAACAATGAATATTCAGAAGCAAGGCAACCCCAGTAGCAATGAGCACACCCAAACCCAATATCTTGGTTTCTAAATACTATTCTCCAGTAAAAGACATCAGAAGCTCTTAGAGAACTGGTTGATTCCAGGGGTGGGGCAGGAAAAATTTAAGATGAGCCTAGAACATTTTATGATGCCAGAAAGTAAGGAAGAGTTCAAAGGAAGACAGAGGCATGTTGAAAGGGCACAGGTGCCACCTCAAAGAGCTCCTAATGGCTAAACTGGAACAACTGAGCAACAAAATAAATAACTATAGTACTGGATTATAACCCACAAAATAAAAGTGAATGAGTCCATACTGACATTAACAAATAACTGAATAGTTAAACAAATGGGAGAGAAGGAACAGCTGTTCCTTACAGAGAAATTCCAGTTAATAAACATAGAAGGAATGAGAAAAAAAAAATTGTTAGAAGAGCACAGCAATAACTGTTGCAAGCAAAATCTATGCTAAAAGTAGGTGAAAGTTTGAGGAGAAACAGAATATTTGAATATTCTCAAAGTTTCTACCCCAAGATATTTATTAATTGTAAAGGGAAAAATAATAATTTTACAGTGGAGGAACCTGGCATACATCACCTTAGCCAAGTGATCAACATTTAACATGATCTGTATTAAGACATATTGACATCACATACACTCTGACATGATACACTGAGAAGGGCATATCACTTCTGTGGTATTCTTGCCAAAAATGAACAATCTCTATTAAATTATGCGTAAACATCAGACAAACCCAAATTGAGGGGATTCTACAAAATAACTGACCAGTTCTCTTCAAAAACCTCGAGTCATGAAAGACAAAGAAAGACTGAGGAACTGTCACAGATCAAAGGAGACTAAAAAGATATGAGGTCTAAATGCAATCAGTGATCCCAGATTGAATCCTGGAGTGGGAAAAAAAAACATGTCAGTGAAAAAACTGATAAAATCAAATAAAGTCTGTAGGTTAGTTAGTTAATAGTATTATACCAATGTTAATTTCTTAGTTTTTACAATTGTACCATAGTTATGAAAGTTGTTAGCATTAGGGGAAGCTGTGTATATGGGAACTCTCTGTACTATTTTTGCAACTTTCTATAAATCTAAAATTATTTCAAAATAAAAAGTTAAAAAAATCACTTGTACATATTTAATGAATAATTTGTACATGTCAAATGTATCTGTTATAAACTATGGTGTAAAAAGGCAGGTATACTTTAAATTTTGGAAGTTATGCATTTTTATATAGCAAAAATAAAAGAAAACACCTTCACGGTCAATATTAGAGAAACATTAAGTAACCTATATTCCTATGGAATACCATATATATATATATATATATTAAAAAAAAAAAAAAGAATGAAGTAGATCTCTATGTCCTGACATGGAAAGAATACTAAGACTTAACAAGAAGAAAAAAGAAAAGCAAGTTGTAATTTACAGATCAACAAGAGTTTTCAAACACTCCTACTGGGAATGTAAATTAACATAGCTACGTTGAATAAATAGTAGGATCTACTAAGCCTGGCCATATGCATAATGCCATGACCCAGAATTTCCACACCTGGTACATACCCAACAGAAAAATGTACTCAAATATGTACCAAAGACATGCACACAAATGTTCATGGCAGCACTGATTTTAATAGCCCCAAATTGGAAACAGCCAAATGCTCACCCACAGTAGAATAGATAAATCCATTGTGGTATATTCATACCATTGAAAACTGAACAGCAATAAGAGTGAACGAACAGCAGCTACCCATAGCAAGATGAATGCTTCTTGCAAACATAAGGCTAAGTGAAGTAAACCAGACAAGAGAATACACACCATATGATTCCATTCACATAAAGTTCAAAAATAGGCAAAATTAATCTATGGTGTTATAATTCAAGATAGTAATTTCCTTTGGGTGGGTGACAGTAAGATAAGTACAAGAGAGCTTCTAGGGGGATGTATCTTCAGTTTCATTATCCGGATGCTGATTACATGGGAAATTCACTTTGTGATATTTAATTTAGTTGTACATGTATTATTTGTGCATTTTTCTCTTATATATGTTATACTTCAATAAAAATTTAGAAAAATAAAAAATTAAATAAAGTAGAATTAAAAGAATCACCTAGACAGTCTCATTACGTGTAAGTACATCTAAGGTTGATAAATAGGGAAAAAAGTCCAGAAATATTAGAAGGATTTTAACCTTATATAGTACATTGCGGGGTTAAATGAAATTTGTATTAAACATTCCTTAATAAAACATGAGGAATACAGCCCATCTTTTGTGATAATTGTAAATGGAAGGAGGAGGCAAGATGGCAGAATAGGAGGATGCAGAATTTGTCACCCCTCAGAAGTATATCAAGAATACATCCATAAATGGAACACTTCTCACAGAGCACCTGCTGAACATTAGGGGAAGACTTCAGACACCTAAAAGGACAAGAAAAATCCCCTCACAACCCGGTAGGACAAAAGAAAGAAGAAAAAAAAGAAAAGAGGAATCAAAAAAGGGACCAGCAACCCTGGTGGGAAGCTGAAGGTGAGGGGAGGTCCCCGCACTCAGAAAATCCCTCACGGTGGGGAAATCAGCTGGGACGGAAGGAGACCTTCAGGAGATCCAAGGAGAATGCAGCGGACGGCCTGTGGAAGGCAGGACAAAGCAAGAACTGCGTGCATAGTTTGCGCTGCAGCTCTGCGCATCCCAGCCTGAGTCGTGAGTCGCCTGTTGCTGAGGGGGGCTGGGTGCTGGAAAGAGGGGTTTGGCGCCCAGACGCAGGTAGGGGACAGCTGCTGGCTGTATAAAGATAGCCTGAAGCGACAGGAATAAGGGACTGCACAACCGGGAAAGTTTGTGGAAAAAAGCCCAGAACACCATAGAAGCAAGGCATCATTGTTGAGTGGTGCCCAAGGGGCGGGGCCACTATTACAACTCCTTTCCCCACCCGCCAGCTTCTTCGGCCTCCATGGGAACTGGAAAGGGCTCCCATCTGAGTAGTTCGCCTGTCCCTCAAGCCAAGGCCTCCTCCGCCCGCATAGGCTCTGGGGTCCTGAGTGCCCCTGCATGAGATGGAAATCTGCCAATGCTGGTGGGGGCTGAGTACTAAAGTGAGGGGTTAAGAGAGAGGATCTGGGGAGACGAATGCTGTTGGCTGTGTGAATTCAACAGAGGGGATGGGAATGAGGGGCTCCATGGCTGGGAATGCCCCTAGAGGAAGCGTGATCTGCCGAGGAAATGAGGCACCATTGTTGAGAGGTGTGCAAGGGATGGGGATGCCACTGCCGCCCACACACCAGCCCTTGCCTCCGTGGGCACTGGGAGGGACTCCCACCAGACCGAGCATGCCACAGTCTGTTGCAACTGCCTGCTGGTCCCTGCCACCACAGGCAACTTGCACACACCCCAGGTGTGGCTGCTGTACCCCTCCCTAGGTGGAAGGAGCAAGTGTGCCCTAATCAGCCACTGCTTTCTCTCCCTCTCACCTGGGCAGGGAACAGATGCCTGAGAGTGATGCACATGCAGAGACGGGGCCAAAGCCAAAGCTGAGCCTCAGGGGCAGGGAGACTAAGAAAAAGGAGTGGAAATCTTTCCGTGAAGGTGCACAAGCTGCAGATTAAATCCCTGAGGTCGGCTTGGTAAATCCTGCATCTGAGGAATACCTGAATAGACAATGAGTGTTCCCACGACTGAAACTGGTCTAGCCTTAGCAGCAGTGGACTTTGGGGACAAGTACACATGGGAGTTGGGGCAGGGCATTGTCTGAGCTGGTCCCACAGTGCCCAGAGCCAATCCCCACCTCCCCAGGAGGCCCTCCAATACCTCCAGGTAGGTCTTTGGACTCTGATGGCCAGAAGGGAGTAGCAGGACATATTTAAAGTGATGAAAGGGAAAAACCTACAACCAAGATTACTCTACCCAGCAAGGATCTCATTCAGATTCGACGGAGAAATCAAAAGCTTTACAGAGAAGCAAAACTAAGAGAATTCAGCACCACCAAACCAGCATTACAGCAAATGCTAAAGGAACTTCTCTAGGCGGGAAACACAAGAGAAGAAAAAGACCTACAAAAAATACCCCAAAACAATTAAGAAAATGATAATAGGAACATACATATCAATAATTACCTTAAAGGCAAATGGATTAAGTGCTCCAACCAAAAGAGAGAAACTGACTGAATGGATACAAAAACAAGACCCATATATATGCTGTCTATAAGAGACCCACTTCAGACCTAGGGACACATACAGACTGCAAGTGAGGGGATGGAAAAAGATATTCCATGCAAATGGAAATCAAAAGAAAGCTGGAGTAGCAATTCTCATATCAGACAAAATAGACTTTAAAATAAAGACTATTTCAAGAGACAAGGAGGGACACTACATAATGATCAAGGGATCAATCCAAGAAGATAAAACAATTGTAAATATTTATGCACCCAAGATAGGAGCACCTCAATACATAAGCCAAGTGCTAACAGCCATAAAAAGGGAAATTAACAGTAACACAATAATGGTGGGGGACTTTAACACCCCACCTACACCAAGGGACAGATCATCCAGACAGAAAATAAATAAGGAAACCCAAGATTTAAATGACACATTAGACCAGACAATTAATATGTATAGGACATTCCATCTGAAAGCAACAGAAAATACTTTCTTCTCAAGTGCACGTCGAACATTTTCCAAGGCAGATCACATCTTGGTTCACAAAACAAGCCTCAGTAAATTTAAGAAAATTGAAATCATATCAAGCATCATTTCTGACCACAACGCTATGAGATTACAAATCAATTACAGAAAAAAAACTAAAAAAAACATACGGAGGCTAAACAATACGCTACTAAATAACCAGGAGATCACTAAAGAAATCAAAAAATACCTAGAAACAAATAACAATGAAAACATGATGACCCAAGAACTATGGGATGCAGCAAAGGCAGTTCTAAGAGGGATGTTTATAGCAATACAATCTTACCTCAAGAAACAAGAAATATCTCAAATAAACAACATAACCTTACACCTAAAGCAACTACAGAAAGAAGAATGAACAAAACCCAAAACTAGTAGAAGGAAAGAAATCATAAATATCAGAGGAGAAATAAATGAAATAGAAATGAAGAAAACAATAGCAAAGATCAATACAACTAAAAGTTGGATCTTTGAAAAGATAAAATTGATAAACCTTTAGCCAGACTCATCAAGAAAAAAAGGGAGAAGACTCAAATAAATAAAATAGAAATCAAAAAGAAGTTACAACTGACACTGCAGAAACACAAAGGATCGTAAGAGACTACTACAAGCAACTATATGCCAATAAATTGGAAAACCTGGAAGAAATGGACAAATTCTTAGAAAAGTACAACCTGCCAAGACTGAACCAGGAAGAAATAGAAAATATGAACAGACCAATCACAAGTAATGAAATTGAACCTATGATTTAAAATCTTCCAACAAACAAAAGCCCAGGACCAGATGGCTTCACAGGCAAATTCTATCAAACATTTAGAGAAGAACTAACACCTATCCTTCTCATACTCTTCCAAAAAATTGCAGCGGGGCACTTCCCTGGTGGTGCAGAGGTTAAGAATCCGCCTGCCAATGCAGGGGACACAGGTTCGATCCCATATACTGCAGAGCAACTAAGCCCGTGTGCCACAACTACTGAGCCTGTGCTAAAGAGCCCACAGGCCACAACTACTGAGCCTGTGTGCCACAACTACTGAAGCCCGTGCACCTAGAGCCTCTGCTCTACAACAAGAGAAGACACAGCAATGAGAAGCCCACGCACCACAATGAAGAGAAGCCCCATTCACTGCAACTAGAGAAAGCCCGTGTGCGCAGCAATGAAGATACAACACAGCCAAAAATAAATAAATAAATAAATAAATTTATTTAAAAAAAAACCCACTATACTCTTTAAAAAAAAAAAAAAATTGCAGCGGGAGGAACACTCTCAAACTCATTCTACAAGGCCACCATCACCCTGATACCAAAACCAGACAAACATACCACAAGAAACGAAACTTACAGGCCAATACAACTGATGAACATAGATGCAAAAATACTCAACAAAATACTAGCAAACCAAATCCAACAACACATTAAAAGGATCATACACCATGATCAAGTGGGATTTATCCCAGAGATGCAAGATTTCTTCAATATATGCAAATCAATCAATGTGATACACCATATTAACAAATTGAAGAATAAAAACCATACAATCATCTCAATAGATACAGAAAAAGCTTTTAACAAAATTCAACACCAATTTATGATAAAAACTCTCCAGAAAGTGGGCATAGAGGGAAACTACCTCAACATAATAAAGCCTATATATGACAAACCCACAGCAAACATTATTCTCAATGGTGAAAAACTGAAAGCATTTCCTCTAAGATCAGGAACAAGACAAGGGTATCCACTCTCACCACTATTATTCAACATGGTTTTGGAAGTCCTAGCCATGGCAATCAGAGAAGAAAAAGAAATAAAAGGAATCCAAATCAGAAAAGAAGTAAAACTGTCACTGTTTGCAGATGACATACTATACATAAAAAATACTAAAGATGCCACCAGAAAACTACTAGAGCTAATCAATGAATTTAGTAAAGCCACAGGATACAAAATTAATACACGGAAATCCCTTGCATTCCTATACACTAACAACAAAAGATCAGAAAAAGAAATCAAGGAAACAATCCCATTTACTGTTACAACAGAAAGAATAAAATACCTAGGAATAAACATACCTAAGGAGACGACAGAACTGTACGCAGAAAACTATAAGATAATGATGTAAGGAATAAAAGATGACACAAACAGATGGAGAGATATACCATGTTCTTGGATTGGAAGAATCAGTTGTGAAAATGACTATACTACTCAAAGCAATCTACAGATTCAATGCAATCCCTATCAAATTACCAATGGCATTTTTCACAGAATTAGAACAAAAAATTTTACAACTTCTATGGAAACAGAAAAGACCATGCATAGCCAAAGCAATCTTGAGAAAGAAAAACAGAGCTAGAGGAATCAGGCTCCCCAACTTCAGACTATACTACAAAGCTACAGTAATCAAGACAGTATGGTACTAGCACAAAAACAGAAATATAGATCAATGGAACAGGATAGAAAGTCCAGATATAAACCCACGCACCTATGGACCCCTAATCTATGACAAAGGAGGCAAGCATATACAATGGAGAAAAGACAGTCTCTTCAATAAGTGGTGCTGGAAAAACTGGACAGCTACATGTAAAAGAATGAAATTAGAACACTCCCTAACACCATACACAAAAATAAACTAAAAATGGATTAGACACCTAAATGTAAGGCCAGACACTATAAAACTCTTAGAGGAAAACACAGGCAGAATACTCTTATGACATAAATCACAGCAAAATCTTTTTTGACCCATCTCCTAGAGTAATGATAATAAAAACAAAAATAAACAAAGGGAACCTAACTAAATGTAAAAGCTTTTACACAGCAAAGGAAACCATAAACAAGATGAAAAGACAACCCTCAGAATGGGAGAAAGTATTTGCAAATGAAGCAACTGACAAAAGATTAATCTCCAAAATATACAAACAGCTCATGCAGCTCAATATCAAAAAACCAAACAACGCAATCAAAAAATGGGTGGAAGACCTAAATAGACATTTCTCCAAAGAAGATATACAGATTGCCAACAAACACATGCAAGGATGCTCAACATCACTAATCATTAGAGAAATGCAAATCAAAACTACAATGAAGGGACTTCCCTGGTGGTCCAGTGGTGAAGAATCCACCTTCCAATGCAGGGGACACCGGTTTGATCCCTCGTCGAGGAACTAAGATCCTGCATGCCATGGGGCAACTAAGCCCACGCGCCACAACTGCTGAGCTCGCACACCTCAATGAGAGCCTGGTGCTGCAACTACAGAGAACATGAGCTCTGAAGCCGGCATGCTCTGGAGCCCATGCACCACAATTAGAGAGAGAAAAACCCACACGCCACAACTAGAGAGAAGCCCGTGAACCACAACAAAAGATCCTGCACGTCTCAACGAACAGATCCCATGTGCCTCAACTAAGACCCAACGCAGCCAAAGAAAAATAATAATAATAAAGAAAAAAAAACCTACAATGAGGTATCACCTCACACCAGTCAGAATGGCCATCATCAAAAAGTCTACAAACAATAAATGCTGGAGAGGGTGTGGAGAAAAGGGAACCCTCTTGCACTGTTGGTGGGAATGTAAATTGATACAGCCACTATGGAGAACAGTATGGAGGTTCCTTAAAAAACTAAAGATAGAATTACCATATGATCCAGCAATCCCACTACTGGGCATATACCCAGAGAAAACCATAATTCAAACAGATGCATGCACCCCAATGTTCACTGCAGCACTATTTACAATAGCCAGGTTATGGAAGCAACCTAAATGTCCATTGACAGAGGAATGGATAAAGAAGATGTGGTGCATATATACAATGGAATATTACATAGCCATAAAAAGGAACACAATTGGGTCATTTGTAGAGACATGGATGGACCTAGAGACTGTCATACAGAGTGAAGTAAGTCCGAAAGAGAAAAACAAATATTGTATATTAATGCATATATATGGAATCTAGAAAAATGGTATAGATGATCTTATTTTCAAAGCAGAAGTAGAGACACAGACATAGAGAACAAATGTATGGATACCAAGGGGAAAAGGGAGTGGGTGGAAGGAATTGAGGGATTTGGATTGGCATATATACACTATTGATACTCTGTATAAAATAGATAACTAATGAGAACATACTGTATAGCACAGGAAACTCGATGCTCTGTGGTGACCTAAATGGGAAGGACATCCAAAAAGGAGGGGAAATATGTATAGGTATAGCAGATTCACTTTGCTGTGCAGTAGAAACTAACACAACATACTATACTCCAATAAAAATGTTTTAAAAAGTCAAATCACTATGTAGTACACCTAAATCTAGCATAATATGATACATTAACCATATTTAAAGAAAAATTAAATAAATTAAAAATTTTAATTTTTTATTGGAGTATACTTGATTTATAATATTGTGTTAGTTTTAGGTGTACAGCATATTGATTCAGTATATTTGAAAATTATATTCCATTATAGGTTATTACAAGATAATGGGTATAATTACCTATGCTATATAGTATATCCTTTAAATTAAAATTAAAAAAAATAAAACTGACTGGAGCTATATCGTCAGTGCTACCACTTAAAAAAAAAAACAACTGTTAATGGAGTGTAACCTTTAAAAATTGTATAAAAATAAAATTCTTTTAAAAAGCCCACTCCAACTATTAAGATTTACCCAGAAAAGAATTCTAAGCCTGTTTTTTAACAAAACATTTTTTTTATAATTTAAAAAGAAAAAAAAAACACACATTAAAACACTTTCCAAGGTCACTTATTTTGATATATTCCCCAAATGAATGTTACATATAAATAGCATCTCAAGCCCTCTGACAACACTCCCTGAGAAGTTAGGTCACATTAGTTCACTCTATTCTGGCTTTGCTAACTCCACTTCTTTCAAATCAAACTGATACGGTTAAAAATGACATGCCTGAAAGGTCCTTATGTTCTCTTTTACTGTATATATTATATCAACTTTATGAAATAAATAATTCACAAAATATTGCAATCCAATATGCACTGTGCAAGCACACGGATTTCTCTAAGAGTCATAATTCTTCTGCACAGAATTTGAACACTACGTTGACTGACGTGAGGACATGCTGTTGTCTAGTCAGAGGGTGTTCCAAAAACAGTGGGACTAACAGCATGTTCTAGTGGACAGAGTCCTGTACTGGAATTAGATGACTTGTATTATAACCCTCTTGCCAACGCAACCATGAGAACAACACATTTATTACTGTTATCTATTTTCCAGTTTTTCCTGTAGCCAACTTGATCAAAATGGATTGCGGTAAGAATCACAGAGTTGTAAAACAAATTTGGGAAAGGTATTACTGTCTCTTCTTAATTATTTTCATTTGGATCATCTATTGACATTATTCGTAATGAAAATATTCTAAAGGAAAATACTTTAAAATGTCCTTTTAACTTCCCTCCACTCTGTAGTCAAACACTTTAGAAAAGACAACCAGAAAGCTGATCGCGTCATTGGGTATTTTACCACCTGAAACCTAAACTCTTTTTTGTTAAGCTCCTGGTTCTAAGGATTCATTTATTTTTAGTCTTTCCATCAAACTGGTTTTGCAGCAATCTGAGATGACAGGTGGAAGTTCAGGGTCTGAAAAAAATAAAGTGGGGGATTTTCAGGATTGTATCCTACCAAGATCTGACAGGCAAAGGCATCTAACTATCAAGGGGAAAATTAGAACTGCAACAAAGAAATCAATCAAAACAAGATAGTACTTCAAGGGTTCTTGGGAAATGGATTTTAGACATTGACATACGACTGCCAAGAAGTGGCTTCTGTAACCACTTTTTTGGAATCAATCACTACCTAAATGCATCCAGAAAATTAAATTACCTTTCTAGAAAATAAAGAATGAGGGTGGGAAGCCCACATATACAGGTAGATAAATCACTCAGGATTCAATAAAACTAGAAAGAATTCTTATTTTGCAGAGAAAAGTCATAAGTACTTTGTGAAACTCCAGAGGCAGAACCCAAACTTCTTTACCTATTATCAGGACCTATGGCAACTTCAAAAATGTCAACAGGAGATTGCACAGGACCAGAAATGTCACTAACATACAAGGGTATAGAACAGTAGCAATATTCAAGACAAAATTATTTGTGAATACAAACACTTAATTTCCTCTTGAGTGGCATTCTATTGGTTTTATTTTAAAATTTTATTTTATTTAAAAAATTTTATATATAATATAAAAATATATTCTTTTGCTAAAGTAGTTTTAAATTTATCCTGAAGAGTCATTACCCTGTATAATGTACTCCTTTAGTTTGACTCCTTCTAAAACGTGCTTGCCTTATTGAGTTAAGGGTCAGGAATATTTAGCTTTGCTAACAGGTAGGGGTTTCAAAAGTCTAACATTAATAAGCCATCGCTTGACTTTGATACACATTCATATTCATTCCCTCCTCTCTCCTCTCCCCTCTGTCTCTGTCTCTCCCCACCCTCTCCCAATAAGGCGAGGGAATGGTACCTTGCATTAGACTGAATCTACATTGCTTGTTAAATTAACCTCATTTAATTAACCTCATTTGAGCTTTATTCAGTCTTTGATTATTCACTTATTTCCCCCCGGTCTCTTTAATATGTAGAGAGTCTATTAAAATAATAGATCTTCCCTTGATTAAATACGATAATGTTAAGCTTTACTAGTGCAGAAGCAGAAGTTAAAACCCTTAACCCTGACTTAATAAAAAACCGATAAAATACACACAATTCTGTATTTTAGGGTTGATATATATAGTTCATAAAATGGAGGCAAAATGTTTTACTGTATTTTTCTTGAAAGTAAAGAAATAAAAGACAATTTAGAGAAAAACTGAAATCTCCATTGTTTTAAAGTGCTCTTAATAAAATCACGTTGTTTATATAAAATACTGTCTTAAATATTGCTACCATCACTTTAAAGTACTCTGAATAAAAATTACCTTATTTATTCTTTAATGCAAGACCTTATGTTTCTTACTTCCCTAATTGTTCTCTCCTGAGAGTTCTAGTAGCATAGTAGGCATTGATAAATATTCTTCTATTGATTAACTCTAAAGGATGAAAAAGCATATAAAATCCTTGGATATCCTCTCTTTTTCATGTAGTAGTTAGCTACTATTTTGTCCACCTAACATATTCCTTTTCTTTTGGGAATCATCAATGCTTCCTTCCACCCCACTCTTACAGATCCAACCATTCATATGACTGCCACAGACAGAAGTTTCCATGTTTATGACCCAACCCCAGTGGCTTAGTGGACGAAACACCTGCCCCAAACTGGGTCAGAGCTCTTATCCAGGATTATTTTCTTGGAACTACAGAAAACAGCAGACAGTCCCTCTCAGGTGGCAGTAGATGTAAGAAGTAAAACTTGGGCATTGTGGGCAACAATTTTTCCTTTAGGTAAAAGAAAGCCAATCAGTAGTTTAAGAGAATAAAGGCAAAATGCAAAGAAAAGCAGAAATGAAAGACAACAAAAGGAAAATCTTAGGGCTGGTCATGTCCTGTGTTCAGGTTACTCCTGAAGCCTAGCTTCATAGACCCTTCCACTGTTCAAATTTTTCCTTGAAATCTGTGATCTATTAAACACTTTCTGCCTATGCCAGTTTAAGCTAGATTTTAGTCCTTACAACCAAGAGTCCTAACTAAAAGTGTTTGAAGACTGAATGCTTTCTACCAGTCCTTAAGAATGAAAAACATATAGTTAAAGAAGCAAATGACAATAAATGGGCAATTCAGAGGAAAGTAATATTCTGAGTAAAAAACCCAAAAAAATGTATATCACTAAAATTCAGAGAAATGGAAACTGAAACAATAATATTTTAATCTAATAAATTAACAAAGCTTTAACAAAAATGAGCATATCCAATATTGGCAAGTTACAATGAAACAGCATTCTCTTACATCATTTGTGGAAGAATAAATTTTTATAATCTGTTTTTATAATATATTTTGAAACTATGCATTAAGAAGCTTAAAAGTATTCATATTCTTTGACCCAGAAATTGCACTGCTCGGATCTAGCCCTAATATAGAAAACCTTTTTCTTTGCTTTGGCTTGGAAGAAAGCCAATCACCCAGTAATCTGCAGTAGCAAAATTCTGAGAGTAATACAAATGCTTGGTAAGAAAGTGATTTATTAATTTATTCAATGCAGTATTAGTCATTAGAAATAATTTTATAGTCAGTGTGTGTAATAACACAGAAAAATGCTTATATTATGGTACTGGATTTTTAAAAATCAGAATATCAGATTGCAAAATTAAATGTTTTTAAAACTATATATATAAACAAAATAATTCAGGCATGTCTTTGACTGTAAGTTTTTATAATATAAGCTAGATATTATTCAATAGGTTAACAGGGAACATAATTTGCATTCTGAAGACTGATTTTACTGAAAAGTTGATGTCTACAGGTATTAGCACCTTGTGTGAAGGGATAAAAGCTGTTGTTCTCCAAATGCAGGAACACATGGCTACTCTGTGTAAGGGGCTGGCTGTTGAGTCGGCTGCCTCCTTTCTTTACTGTTGGTGGTTCTGACGCACAATTCCTAGAAACCCAATTTCAGTACAGTTTTACAGGCTGTTCAGGATGTTCTCAGTGATATTTAAAGTATATGTTTGTCCCTTAGCTAAACTATATTTATTATTTTTATGCTGCAGTAGTAAAATGTCTATAAAAGATTTTTAAACTTTTATTAAAATTCTTATAGAAAAAGCAATGTTTTCATTGTGAAATTCTCAGCTTCTAAATCTCTTTTTCTCATTGAAATATCTTTTTTTAAGTGTGATTTTTAAAGTTTTGGGGGGTAATACAATGAACACATTTTTTTTTTTTTTTTTTTTTTGCGGTACGCGGGCCTCTCACTGTTGTGGCCTCTCTCGCTGCGGAGCACAGGCTCCGGACGCGCAGGCTCAGCGGCCATGGCTCAAGGGCCCATGGGATCTTCCCGGACCGGGGCACAAACCCATGTCCCCTGCATCGGCAGGCGGACTCTCAACCACTGCGACACCAGGGAAGCCCCCAATGAACACATTTTAAAAGAAGAAACTGACTCTAAAAGTTAATATCAGCTATCATAGGAAGTAAAATTAAGGTAATCTTTTTCATCTACTTTCTTTTTTTGGTGGGGAGGGTTGGCACACTGCATGCCTCGCGGGATCTTAGTTCCCTGACCAGGGATGGAACCCGTGCCCCCTGCAGTGGAAGCGCAGAGTCCTAACCACTGGACAGCCAGGGAAGTCCTTACTTTCTACTTTCCTAATATTCCATAATGTGTACAGCAAAAATATGACAGATAATTTTTTCTAAAGAATAGATACTAGATCAGCAAATCATCTACAAATTAACATTTGAAATGATGAAAAAATGAGTATATCTGAAACACAGTATGATAACCCATTTATTAATGTGCCCCAAAATATCATTAGATTACATCAGTTGTTTTAAACACTAGTCTAACATCTATTTTTCTTTGAAGAGGTTCAAGAGAGCTGTACGTAAGCTTCTAGAAATAACATATACAACTATAAGCTGTTCAAAGAATCATTAAAATTTAAGGTTTCCTTTTCTTCCCACTTTTAGGTTTGAAATAGTAACCTTGGTTCAATAAAAGGAAAAGAGAGGATGTGACAGCTTCAGGTCACTATTTGTATCTTCTGATAAAGCTGTAATTACACTAAGGAGAAAAAAGAAAGATGAAAGTCATTCATTTTAAACTATGTATTACATGCCCACGATGTGCATGATACCACACCAAACACCATTTATTTATTTGGATAGAAAGGAATGGTACCTGTCCTCGAGGGACTCATGGTTAGATGTGGCAGAGAGCAAAAAAGAAGGTAGTTACATTGCAGTGCTATACCAATGGTAAAGGAAAAAGGCAGATGAGAGGAGGCAGAGAAAGGCAAGTAATCAGCTGCTGTTTCTGTGTCCTGGAAAGCATGAAGAACTTTCTGATTAGAGAAGTCTCTCTGATTTCATCATAAATGCTGTTGTAAACAGGCAAGGAGGGAGGGGAGAGGAAAAGAGGGAGGAGGTCCGCCAAGCGTAATGGAGGGAAGAAATGAGGATTTGTTAGAAAGACTTAATTTCCTTCTCAAAATATTTAATGATCATCAAAAAAAAAAAAAAGTTATTGTGGTTACTCCCAAATCAAAGGTCATTCAAATAAGTTCATTAATACTGCAGTGACATTTAAAATGCATGAAAAATCTTTTCAACAAGGTATTACATGCTCTTCATTTCACCATTCAAAGAGAATAAGAAAAATAGGAAAAAAAAATTTAAGTAGTATTTATTTAAAATTCAACTTATTGCCTGCCATATTCTGCGGAAATAAAGTTATGAAATATTCTCCAACTGAAAATTATTAAATCACATAAAAATATAATAGCCAAAATATTCTTGCAGTTAAGAAAACTATTTTACTTTTGGCCACTTTTTCTGCTATCATTGTTTTACTAAATATTTTCTAACTCAAATCCTACAACCTTAAATTGAAAGTTTCCTAATGGCAATGCCAGTAGGAAATGTGACTCTTTTCGATCATCATATAATGGTACTGTGGCCTCAAATTAATTTTAAGCAGATGCTTATAAGGTTCACAAAAGACACCTCAGCTACAGGGTTGGCTAGGAACATTGTTACACCAGTTTCTTTGTAAAGGGTTCAGCTATAGACAGAACAGAGAACTAAGCTGGTGTGAGGACTTGCCCCGGTTCTGCTGTGAACAATCTTACATTTGCCTAATTTAGAAGCTGCAAACCAGTTCCTGAACATGTTTTATTTGACTTGCAGAGTGGGTTTTTTTTTTTTTTTTTTAATGAGCACCAGTTGAAAATTTGAGGGATTTTACATAAAGATCCAGATTCTCTGCTTTTTCTGTAAAAATCAAGTAATTCAGAAACAGTGGCCCACATTTCTATCTCCTGGAGCAGCTGCCTCATTTAATGAGCCTGTACTTTTCCAATCACTGTAGTTCACATCCAGCCTGTTTTGTTCACTTACTCTGGATACCTGTTTTGCTCCATAGGAATTTGATTTGCCATTCTGCCTACTTCTAAAATGAGCCCAACTGAATGAGCATTTGGCTACTTCAAATATTTTTTTCTCTGAAAATTACGAAAGGTGGTTGCCTGCCATTCACTTGAGGAATTCCGTAGAATAAATGAACTCTATTTTTAAAAACAAAAAAGTATATATATATATCTCTATCTATCTATCTAGAGAGAAAGAGAGGAAGAAAGAGAGAGAGGGAGAGAGAGAATGGTAAAACCATAGAGAAAAATCTAAATTTATACGGACAGTTACCAAGATATTAAAACTTAAAGGCAAGGAGAAACCATGACTGCTCCAAAACTGCAGTGGTTCCTTAATTGAAAGATTAGCTGATATCTACCACACTGACAGCAATTTGGTTCAACCACAGCTGGCAAGAATAGGCCTTTTTCATCTCCTTTCCCTTTAAACAATAAAAACAAAAACAACTGCAGCAAGAAGTGGCCCAGCACCAACTATACAAAAGGCCCACACAACATGCTTTACAGATATTCTGATTGCAATCTTTTGGGGTTTAGCTCCAGCTTCTCAATTTCCTTTCAGTTCCAATCAAGGGATTTTCACCAGATATTTAGCAGTTTCTTCACCAGATCAAATGTTTCATTAACCCTTATTTTAATGTTGTCAAGGTGTGTTCTACAGTAAGCCCCCACCACAATTATAATGGTTTCATAGTAAACTAAGATTAGAAAAAACAGATTTCTTTACTGTAAGACTTCTCACAGCTTTTACTATGCTAATGTGTAAAGAGAATCACCAAGAAAAGATAAATGTAGAGAATGTTCTAAACTTAAAATTTGACCATAGAATACTTTCTCAGTAACATTTCTCAGGAATCCCTTGGAACACACTTTGAGCGTGTTCTATTTTCAGTATTAATTTAATAATCATTCTAAGTGGTTACTTTTATTTAAAGTGATGTTCATTTCAATAGGGTATCAGAATATATCAGCAAAAGGCAGAAAGTCAAGCAGATAGCAGCTACTCCCAACAAGAATAGAGATTCTTCTTTTCCTATTGAGTCCTGAAGAGGACTCACATCTGGCCCCATAAGCTGTCCCCTTCAGAGGGACTCCTGCCCAGGATGTATTCTGCCCCATTAAAGGCTTCCCTTCCCTACATACTATTTCAGGGGTGGTCTGAGGCTCTGCCCTCCAAGCTTTCTTGATAATCAAACTGGTTTCCAGTTCTGAATCCTTTGTTTCACCTCTAAGTTCACCCTTGGCCCACTGTTTTCAACTTGGAAGACTCTTTGAGTAGGCCAATGTGCCCAATCCTGTCCTCCACCTGCAGGGGGCAACTGGGGCATGTTCCCTTCCCCAAAACCAAATTTCTTCCTCAGACCTAGATACTTTCTTTGATTTTGAGAGAAGAGCTATAGGACCGTATCTAAATATGCCGTTCCTCAGATTGGTTCAAGATGGCAGAGTAGAAGGACATGCTCTCACTCCCTCTTTCGAGAACACCAAATCACAACTAACTGCTGAACAATCATTGACAGAAAGACACTGGAACTCACCAAAAAAGATTCCCCACATGCAAAGACAAAGGAGAAGCTGCAATGAGACGGTAGGAGGGGCGCTATCACAATAAAATCAAATCCTATAACTGCTGGATGGGTGACTCACAAACTGGAGAACACTTATAGCACAGAAGTCCACCCACTGGAGTGAAGGTTCTGAGCCACACGTCAGGCTTCCCAACCTGGGGGTCTGACAACGGGAGGAGGAATTCCTAGAGAATCAGACTTTGAAGGCTAGCGGGATTTGATTGCAGGACTTCGGCAGGACTGGGGGAAAGAGTGACTCCACATGTGAAGGGCACACACAAAGTAGTGTGCGCATCGGGACCCAGGGGAAGGAGCAGTAACCCCACAGGAGACTGAACCAGACCTCCCTGCTAGTGTTGGGGGGTGTTCTGCAGAGGCAGGGGGCAGCTTTGGCTTAACAAGTGACAAGGACACTGGCAGCAGAAGTTCTGGGAAGTACTCCTTGGAATGAGCCCTCCCAGAGACCACCATTAGCCCCACCAAAGAGCCCGGGTAGGCTCCAGTGTTGGGTTGCCTCAGGCCACAAAACCAACAGGGAGGGAACCCAGCCAAAGCCATCAGCAGACCAGCAGATTAAAGTTTTACTGAGCTCTACCCACTACCAGTCCCTCCCATCAGGAAACTTCCACAAGCCTCTTAGCTAGCCTCATCCACCAGAGGGCAGACAGCAGAAGCAAGAAAAACCATAATCCTGCAGCCTGTGGAACAAAAACCACATTCACAGAAAGACAAGATGAAAAGGCAGAGGGCTCTGTATCAGATGAAAGAACAAGATAAAACCCCAGAAAAACGACTACATGAAATGGAGACAGGCAATCATCCAGAAAAAGAATTCAGAATAATGATAGTGAAGATGATCCAGGACCTCGGAAAAAAAATGGAGGCAAAATCGAGAAGATGCAAGAATTGTTTAACAAAGACCTAGAAGAATTAAAAAACAAACAAACAGAGATAAACAATACAGTAACTGAAAGGAAAAATACACGAGAAGGAATCAATAGCAGAATAACTGAGGCAGAAGAACGGATAAGTGACCTGGAAGACAGAATGGTGGAATTCACTGCTGCAGAATAGAATAAAGAATGAAAGGAAATGAAGACAGCCTAAGAGACCTCTGGGACAACATTAAAGGCAACAATATTCGCATTATAGGGGTCCCAGAAGGAGAAGAGAGAGAGAAAGGACCCAAGAAAATATTTGAAGACATTATAGTCAAAAACTTCCCTAACATGTGAAAGGAAACAGCCACCCAAGTCCAGGAAGCACAGAGAGTCCCATACCGGATAAACCCAAGGAGAAACACTCCGAGACACATAGTAATCAAATCAGCAAAAATTAAAGACAAAGAAAAATTACTGAAAGCACCAAGGGAAAAACAAATAACATACAAGGGAACTCCAATAAGGTTAACAGCTGATTTCTCAGCAGAAACTCTACAAGCCAGAAGGGAGTGGCATGATACACTTAAAGTGATGAAAGGGAAGAACCTACAACCAATATTACTCTACCCAGCAAGGATCTCACTCAGATTCGATGGAGAAATCAAAAGCTTTACAGACAAGCAAAAGCTAAGAGAATTCAGCACCACCAAACCAGCTCTAAAACAAATGCTAAAGGAACTTCTCTAAGTGGGAAACACAAGAGAAGAAAAGGACCTACAAAAACAAACCCAAACCAATTAAGAAAATGGTAATAGGAACATACATATCAACAATTACCTTAAATGTGAATGGATTACATGCTCCAACCAAAAGACACAGGCTTGCTGGATGGATACAAAAACAAGACCCATGTATATGCTGTCTATAAGAGACCCACTTCAGACCTAGCAACACATACAGACTGAAAGTGAGGGGATGGAAAAAGATATTCCAAGAAAATGGAAATCAAAAGAAAGCTGGAGTAGCAATACTCATATCAGATAAAATACACTTTAAAATAAAGAATGTTACAAGACACAAGGAAGGACACTACATAATTATCAAGGAATCAATCCAAGAAGATATAACAATTATAAATATATATGCACGCAACATAGGAGCTCCTCAATACATAAGGCAACTGCTAACAGCTAAAAAGGAGGAAATCAACAGTACCACAATAATAGTGGGGGACTTTAACACCTCACTTACACCAATGGACAGATCATCCAAACAGAAAATTAAGAAGGAAACATAAGCTTTAAATACACAATAGACCAGATAAATTTAATTGATATTTATAGGACATTCCATCCAAAAACAGCAGATTACACTTTCTTCTCAAGTACACATGGAACATTCTCCAGGACAGATCACATCTTGGTCACGAATCAAGCCTCAGTAAATTTAAGAATTGAAATCATATCAAGCATCTTTTCTGACCACAACGTTATGAGATTAGAAATCAATTACAGGGAACAAAACATAAAAAACACAAACACATGGTGGCTAAACAATACGTTACTAAATAACCAAGAGATCACTGAAGAAATCAAAGAGGAAATAAAAAAATACCTAGAGACAAAAGACAATGAAAACACGATGATCCAAAACCTATGGGATGCAGCAAAAGCAGTTCTAAGAGGGAAGTTTATAGCTATATAAGCCTACCTCAAGAAACAAGAAAAATCTCAAATAAACAATCTAACGTTACACCTGAAGGAACTAGAGAAAGAACAACAAACGAAATGCAACGTTAGCAGAAGGAAAGAAATCATAAAGATCAGAGTAGGAATAAATGAAAAAGAAACAAAGAAAACAATAGCAAAGATCAATAAAACTAAAAGCTGGTTCTTTGAGAAGATACACAAAATTGATAAACCATTAGCCAGACTCATCAAGAAAAAGAGGGAGAGGACTCAAATAAATAAAATTAGAAATGAAAAAGGAGAAGTTACAACAGACACTGCAGAAATACAAAGCATCCTAAGAGACTACTACAAGCAACTCTAGGCCAATAAAATGCACAACCTGGAAGAAATGGACAAATTGTTAGAAAGATATAACCTTCCAAGACTGAACCAGGAAGAAACAGAAAATTTGAACAGACCAATCACAAGTAATGAAATTGAAACTGTGATGAAAAATCTTCCAACAAACAAAAGTCCAGGACCAGATGGCTTCACAGGTGAATTCTATCAAACATTTAGAGAAGAGCTAAGACCCATCCTTCTCAAACTCTTCCAAAAAATTGCAGAGCAAGGAAAACTCCCAAACTCATTCTATGAGGCCACCATCACCCTGATACCAAAACCAGACAAAGATGCTACAAAAAAAGAAAATTATAGACCAATATCACCAATAAACATAGATGCAAAAATCCTCAACAAAATACTAGCAAACAGAATCCAACAACACATAAAAAGGATCATATACCATGGTCAAGTGGGATTTACTGTAAGGATTCTTCAATATACACAAATCAATCAATGTGACACACCATATTAACATATTGAAGATGAAAAACCATATGATCATCTCAATAGATGCAGAAAAAGCTTTTGACAAAATTCAACACCGATTTATGATAAAAACTCTCCAGAAAGTGGGCACAGAGGGAACCTACTTCAACATAATAAAGGCCATATACAACAAACCCACAGCAAACATCATTCTCAATGGTGAAAAACTGAAAGCATTTCCTCTAAGATCAGGAACAAGACAAGGATGTCCACTCTCACCACTATTATTCAACATAGTTTTCAAAGTCCTAGCCACAGCAATCAGAGAAGAAAAAGAAATAAATGGAATACAAATTGGAAAAGAAGAAGTAAAACTGTCACTGTTTGCAGATGACATGATACTATACATAGAGAATCCTGAAGATGCCACCAGAAGACTACTAGAGCTAATCAATGAATTTGGTAAATTGCAGGATACAAAATTAATGAACAGAAATCTCTTGCATTCCTATACACTAATGATGAAAATTCTGAAAGAGAAATTAAGGAAACACTCCCATTTACCACTGCAACAAAAAGAATAAAATACCTAGGAGTAAACCTACCTAGGGAGACAAAAGACCCATATGTAGAAAACTATAAGACACTGATGAAAGAAATTAAAGATGATACCAACTGATGGAGAGATATACCATGTTCTTGGATTGGAAGAATCAATATTGTGAAAATGACTATACTACCCAAAGCAATCTACAGATTCAATGTAATCCCTATCAAATTACCAATGGCATTTTTTTATGGAACTAGAACAAAAAATCTTAAAATTCGTATAATTCAAAAAGACACATGCACCCCAATGTTCACTGCAGCACTATTTACAATAGCCAGGTCATGGAAGCAACCTAAATGCCCATTGACAGACGGATGGATAAAGAAGATGTGGTACATATATACAATGGAATATTACTCAGCCATAAAAAGGAACGAAACTGGGTCATGTGTAGAGATGTGGATGCATCTAGAGACTGTCATACAGAGTGAAATAAGTCAGAAAGAGAAAAACAAATATCGTATATTAATGCATATAGATGGAACCTAGAAAATGGTACAGGTGAACCGGCTTGCAGGGCAGAAATTGAGACACAGAAGTAGAGAAAAAACATATGGACACCAAGTGGGGAAAGCGGCGGGGGTTGGGAGTTGTGGTGTGATGAATTGGGAGATTGGGATTGACATGTATACAGTGATGTGTATAAAATGGATGACTAATAAGGAAAAAAAAAAGTAAAAATACACTCCCCGCCCCTCCCCCCCCCCAAAAAAAAAGCACCACAGAACTGATCCAGTCAATTCCCAGAACAGTGAGAGATAATAATAAATGATTGTCATTAGGTACAGTTAGTGTGAATTAGTTCCTGTAAAAAAATGATCAATTCTTGGACTCTGGCAAAAAAATAAAATAAAATAAAATAAATAAAATAAAGATGCTGTTCCTATAAGTTTGGTGAAGTTGAATATTAATATTTTTCTTGTTAAAGATCAGTAAGGCCAATCCAAAAGATACATGAAGTGAGCTAATGAAGAGTATATTGTCATACCCACAACTTGTCACGTTGTCAAATCCACAAAATCTGATCTATCTGATCTTCACATATTTCCCAAGCAGCCCACACCATGAACTTCAAGATCCATGGATAAAAATTATAGCCAAGGAAGGTTTTTCCAATGCCATTCCTTCACCAGCATCTTGAAGACAGAAACTACATTATTTCTTTTAGACTTCTCCGCTCTCCAAAATATAGAACTTGAAACCTCCCCTGATAGCAAAGGCATAGTTAGAATTCCTGAGCCCCTTAATAACAGAGATTCTCCTATGTATCTTGACCTAACAAGGCTCCAGTGTCCCACAAAGGGCTCTATTGAGAAACAGAAGCCAGCTAAGGGAGACCTCTTGAAAGTTTTTGGATAGTTCCTTCACTGCAAACAGGAAGCTATCATTAGTAGGCCTGAGGTGCTTCAAACTAGCTGACCATCAAACCAGGCTAAATCTTAGCAGTAATTCTCTCCACTCAGTCTCACCTATTCATTTATTCATTCATCAAAGAACTTCAGTTAATTTAGAACACTGGTTGGTTGGTCAACCTGCACTAAAGGTAAGTACTATAGCAGCAGGCATGCACAGAATTTTTTGTGAGCACAGAGGAGGATTCAGTCAAGGAAGTTAGAATGGTAAAGGATGAGTTAGGGTCAGTATGGAGCAGAGGAGGGCATAATAAGCAAGTAATTTCAGAAGGGCATTAGCCAAAGCAGAGAAGCTTGAGAAAAACTGGCATATTCTGGTTAATTCTTAGTGGTTCCCATGGAGTGAAAACAATTAAGGGCAAACTGAAGATCATGTGAGCCATGTTATGGAATGTACACTTTTCCCTCAGTGCTATGGGGCCCCTGAGGGATTTGAGGCAGGAATCAGATTTGCCTTTTAGAAAGATTGCTCTGCCAGAAGTCACCTAAAAAACTTCCAAAAAGACTTAGGCTCAGGAATATTTGAGGGGGAGAACCCCCTCCTCCTATCAGTATATCCTCCAATTGAGTCCTCTCCTTTAGAATCTTGTTTCTCCTATACAGCTCAACTTATAGATGCTCTCATTGATTGATAGCATCAATCAGTGCTTATTCTACTTCACAACTACTGCCACATGATTTCCCCACTTAGAGACTCGAACTCCTGCCCTCATGCCTTTCTCCTCTCTCCTCCTCTCTTTCCTGCTTGTTAGGACACCAGTTCTGACTCCAGGCCTGAGTTCAACAGCCCTGCACAACTCTCTGCACCAATTCATTCTTGTTGTTGAATTTTTTATGCTCCATTAATAAATAGGCTTCTATCTTGGTTTCTTGTCATCTTTTCTTCTATTGGTAACCCCATCTAAGACTACATCCTTAATATTCTCTTTCCAGGCCAGGATCACAGTCTTACAATTCAGTTTCTCTAATTGTCACTGACTGAGTGATTAAATCAACTTTTGGATTCCCCAACATGAGCCCTGCTATCTGTTGGGGAAACTTATTAGTTATTAGTACTTTGACTTGAACTTCTCATGTTAATTTTTATCCAACACATCAACTTAGAAATTCAAGGGATGTGTGTGGAAGGAGAGCAAGTATTAAAAGTCTACACCTATACAGTACATAAGGCTGAGGCTGTTTTCCTTAGCACCTGTTCTAGCCAATGGATGAGCGTAATTCCAGGTCCCAACCTCTTCTAGTGAGCTATATGCTTGTCATAAGAAACCAAGCCAACCTTCACTTGAGCTCAGGAAGGTGATAACTGCCAGTTATTCTAACTGTTCTCTCAGATGATAACCTGGCTCCTCAGACTGATCCTCACTGACACCTAAATCTTACGTTGCATGCCATAAAATAATCATGTTATACTTCTCCTTTGCTACCCTTTACGTGTTTCCTTCCCTTATCCAGATTTAAAAGATTCATAAACGCTTTAATTCTCCCATTCTTAGAAACTAGATAGGACTTCCCTGGTGGTGCAGTGGTTAAGAATCCACCTACCAATGCAGGGGACATGGGTTCAAGCCCTGGTCCAGGAAGATCCCACATGCTGTGGAACAACAAAGCCCGTGCACCACAACTACTGAGCCTGAGCTCTAGAGCCCATGAGCCACAACTACTGAAGCCTGTGCGCTACAGCCCGTGCTTTGCAACAAGAGAAGCCACCGCAATGAGAAGCCTGCGCACCACAACAAAGAGTAGCCCCTGCTCACCACAACTACAGAAAGCCTGCACTCAGCACAATGCAGCCATAAATAAATTAATTAATAAAAAAAAGGAAACTAGATAGTATTGGGCCTATGCTGTAGGATTTATAATCTATTGAATATGGAATCATGTAATCCAGAAGGCAAAAGCGAATACTTTTTCTTACCCTTTAGTAATTTTGAATTTATTTCTCAAAATTAAAATTCTCCTGAACAAAGCTGGTGGTATAGTGCTCCTTGATTTCAGACTATATTACAAAGCTATAGTCGAAACAGTATGGTACTGGCACAGAAACAGACACATAGATAAATGGAACAGAACTGAGAGCTCAGAAATAAACCCACATATATAGGGACAATTAATTTACAACAAGGGAGCAAAGAACATACAATGGAGAAAGGATAGTCTCTTCAATAAATGGTGTTGGGAAAACTGGACAGACACATGCAAAAGAATGAAATTAGACTACTGTCTCACACCATACACAAAAAAATAAAATGGATAAAAGACTTGAACGTAAAACATGAAACCATAAAACTCCTAGGAGAAGACACAGTGGTAACTGCATTGCATTGGTCTTAGCCATGTTTTTGTGGATCTGTCTCCAAAGACAAGGGAGACAAAAGCAAAAATAAACAGATGGGATTACATTAAACTAAAAAGCTTCTGTACAGTGAAACCATTATCAAAATGAAAAAACAACCTATGGACTGAGAGAAAATATTTGCAAACCATATATCCAATAGGGAATTAATATCCAAACTATATAAGAAACTCACACAACTCAATATCAAAAAAACAAATAACCTGATTTATAAATGGACAAAGGACTTGAACAGACACTTTTCCAAAGAAGACATACAAATAGCCAATAATATATGAAAAGGTTCTCAATATCACTAATCATCAGGAAATGCAAATCAAGATATCACCTCTGTTGACTGAAAAAAAAATGCACAATGTGAGAGCTGTGAGTTAAGTTTTAGTTGGGGGAAAATGAGGACTACAGCCCGGAAGACAGCATTTCAGATAGCTCTGAGAAACTGCTCCAGAGAGGTAGGGGGGAAGGTCACTGTGTATGTGATGTTGGTAAAGGGGGAGTACATGTAATCAAGCAAGTATTTTTTGCAGAAGGTTTTTGCTAGTCTCATGAAGGTTACTGCTAGTCACAAGGAGCAGACGTCACCATGAAGGATTTAATGCTTTTCTAGATATAAGGAGATGCAAGAATAGGGCTCATAAAATCATCTCCTGAAAATATCTAACTATCTGAAGACCTATTCTGCCAGTTTTTCCCAGATCACAGAGTGCCTCATTCCTGATCTCCACCCTGAACTCCTTTCAGGGGGTGTTGAAGGTCAGCAGCTGCAGCGGCTCATAATTTGATTCTTGTACAGGTAGATGGCAAGTGCCAATTTGTAGGTGACAGGGCCCCCTCATGGTCATAAATTCGACCATGGTTTGGGAGGCATTACATGACCATTTCAAGTGCCAATTTGTAGGTGACACTTCACACCTGTTACAATGGCTATTATCAAAAAGACAAGGAATAACAAATGTTGGAGAGGATGTGGAGAAAGTGGAACCTTCCTATTCTTTTGGTGGGACTGTAAATTTGTGCAGCCACTATGGAAAACAGAATGGAGATTCCTCAAAAAATTAAGAAAACAACTACCATATGACCCAGCTATTCCACTTCTGGGTATTTATCCGAAGGACAAAAAAAAAAAATTCAAAAAGATATACGCACCTCTATGTTCACTGCAGTATTACTTACAGTAGCCAAGATATGGAAACAACCTAAGTGTCCACTGATGGATAAACAGATAAAGGAGCTGTGGTATGTAAACACAATGGAATACTACTCAGCCACTAAAAGAATGAAATCCTGCCATTTGTGACAACATGGATGGACCCTGAGGGTATTATGCTAAGTGAAATAAGTCGGCCAAAGACAAATACAAATTTCACTCACATGTGGATTATAAAACAAAATAAACAAACAAAACAAAAACAAACTCATAGATACAGAGAACAGATTAGTGGTTACCAGAGGGGAAAGAGGCTGAGGGGTGGGCAAAGTGAGTGAAGGGGGTCAATTGTCTGGTGATGGATGGTAACTAGATTTGTGGTGATGATCACTTTGTAGTGTATATCGAATTATAATGCTGCATACCTGAAACTTGTAAAATAAAAAAAATTCTCCTAGAGTGTCATAGTGTAAACAAGCAAAAAGATACTTATCTAGCTTCCCATAAACACTGCTGTCATCTTTGATTAAAAAAAAAAAACACAACTTTTAGAAAATAACTGCCCATATCCAAGGTTGCTGCCTCTTTTCTTATCCACCCTCTGTCAAAGTAATGCTCTATCAGGGGTAGGCTGATAGTGCTGATCTCAATCAACAGCATAGAGACACCACAGAGTTGCCTGGTAAATATAATGCAATATTACAATTTAATTGACTCCAAATATACTAACGGGGAATTTCTGATAGTTGGAACAAAAGACTGGGCTAAAGTTTGTCTGCATTATTTATGAGGGAAATATTAATTTAATAACCACTTACAAACTTCAGAAAAATACTTAAGTATGAACTGTTTACATTTAGAAATAATTAAAAAGTTTAACATTAGGTTTAAGGGTTATTAAATCAAATCGGTGAAGTATTAAATCACACAGTGCTTTGTCATCCTGGTTTTATTACTTATATATACTTCAATGAATTAAAACTATATATTAAACATTCTCTCATTTAGATATTTAGTAATCTAGATTGCTCTTGGCAAACAATACTGAATTTTGAGGTCAATTACCACTTGTGAGATTTTACTTCTCTTAATTTTGGCATTTAAATATATGAGTTAGTTCAGTATGCTGCTTTATATGTTGCTACTTTATTGATAGTAAAACGTTTATTTTTCAAAATCATATCTTCCTGCAGTTCAGAAAACTTTTATAACAATGACAATAATAACAACAAAAATAATAATTAACTCTACTGAGTGCCAGACACTGTGCTTAATAATTTACATGAAACATCACAATATTCCTATGAGATTAATTCATAACCAGCCCCATCTGACAGGTAAAGGAATGAAGAGGCAGAGAGGTAAACAAGCTGAATGAGGCCACACAACAAGCAAGGATGGAGCCAGGATTTGAACCCAGGCAGCCTAACTCTCATCCTGCTACTGACGTGGAATTGACCATACTTTGCTCTGATTTGTACATTTGATTATTTATTTGCATATCACTTTAGAAGATGGATTTTTTATATGCATATTGTACTTTGACTTCTGTCTTGATTGAATTGATACTTAATGGGGACTGACATGAATCGAAGAGTAGGAAATGGCCTTATTAAGAAAGGGGGGTGAGCGGCAGCTAAAAATGTTATGCGCATGAAGTTAAGCAGAAGATTAACTTTACACATATTCCCAAATATACATTTTTTTTTAAATCCCCTCACAAAACCCAGGAGTTCACAGAGGGAAAGAGTTCACTGGTAATTCTCACGAACCTTTGTTTCATGGGCATAAAATGTTTTCAGAATCAACCCCAGTTAGTCTCTGTCTTTCAGCACGGTAAGAATTTGGCATGCTGCTCCTTTCCTCCTTAGAGAGAAATCCAAATGCTTGCCAAAGCGCTTAATATTCTAGCTTCCACAGCAAATCTCTTTCATCTCCTTCTAACTTCCTCCAAATTGGCTTCAGATTTGGGCAAAAGAAAGAAAGGCACTGGAGGAAAGGGGCATAAGGGGGGTTGTTGGTGTTGCTATCTTTTTCTACTGCAACAAACAAAACATGCTTATAATTATATGAAACATATTTTTTTAGTATAATTCTTGCTATCAACCCTAGAAAGCTCTCAAGCTGCAGCTTCCCTCTCACAACAGCGTAAAACCCCAGGCCAATATTATAGTGTAAATGAGGTACTAAATGATTGGCTTCTAACTCATTGACAATTTTGAGTTTTACTTTCTATAGCTAACTTCTTTTTTCCTCTAAAAGTGATAGGAAATAGAGAAAATTATAACCTATTCTTCTAGATATAAAGATATGAGTGAATAAAATATCTAGCCAAAGAAAACAAGATTAATAAAGAAATCTAGGATTTAACATTTACAAGACGATAAGCTTTCCATTTCAGAAAATAAGAGCTCTAAAACAGGTTATACTAATGTTTCTTTTTTCAGAGGCATAAACATAATATGTTTTTCTGCTCATATTCTAATTAGCTTTTCATTAAGTTAAAAAAAAAAAAGGAAAAAAAGACAGGCTTGTGTTTGGAATGTGACACTGGTGAGAAAGACCTGAAAACACTGGATAAAGTCTGACACAGAACAATGGTGACAAATATTCCAAGAAAATTCTGCCTTTAACAGACACAACTTAAAAAGAAATAAAAGACAGCAAAAGGCTAAAAGCAAAAGATTAAAGAAAGAGAAAACAAATAAATCTAAGCAAAAGGAAAGGAGCAATAGGACACAGCACATTTAATTAGCTATCCCTTTCCTCAGATTAGCAGCCCCGCAGATCTGCTGGATATTCTAACTAGGCATTTGCAATCTTTTTATTTTTGTTTCTCTCTCTGTGCCTCTCCAAAACCTTCTGACTTAATATCAAAAGAAAGCTATTAACCTCATTTCACAAAATTACTTATTTTACAAAACCAAGGTTATTAACAAAAGGATAAGGACAACATAAATCACAGATCTATGCACGGCTCAGTGAGTGTTGTGAATTTGGCACTAGTTTTTTTCTTGGCCATACTGTATTTCCAATCTAAGTCTGAGTCTAGGATATGTTCTGCTGTTAAGATTGGCCATACATACTACCTTGCCTCCCTATTCCCTGATTGTATCATTATGTTCACTGTTATCACAACTCTATTTGCATGTTAATGACAGAACATGGACTGAACAACTCTCTTGAGTTTGTCAAAATAATAACAGAATGATGCAAAATATATACAAATGAATATTCATATGTCTTTCTTAAGATATACCACCGGGAAAAAATTAGAAAACGATCAGTCATTCACGAATAAATGAGTGAACAAGTTAACCTAAATCTTTATCTACAGATTTTTTTTCAAGTGGGAAGGGGAGGGTCAGAAGAATTACCCTGATTCCAGCACCTTACCGCAATAATTATGTTCCATTTAAAATTTTTTAAAAATTTCCAGTAGATAAAAATGATTCTAAATTAGATCAACATTAGGATTATAACTCATATAAATTATATGAGTTGCTATTTGAGTGCTCTTCCCTGAGCAATAACCAGGGGACTTTCATTAATATACCAATAAAGCAGAATATAGAAAGTATCATTCAAATATTTTTCAATAGAGAAATCGGAATTCAAAGATACCATTCTGATGGCCACACAAAACATCTAAAAAATAATCCTAATATTTATGAATACATGTTTTTAATTATGAAGTCTTGTTCCCTGAAAAAAAAATCTGTATCATTTTACTAACATATAATTTGAAAAAGAATGTTCTCCATGAAAATAAACGTGATTTTCTTTTACCTTTATCTCGTGTACAATGTGAGTCTTTGAACACAAAGGGTCCTGACGAAAAAAAAAGCTTTAAAAAAATGTTTAAGTTCATCTACATAATTACTGACACATGAAAAATGTATAATTATTACAAAGTAAAAATTTTTTTCTTGTTCTCTGAGCCTTGATTAAAAGCTAATACCACATTTAAATATGCATTTTCCTTCTTCCAAGCTTCCTTGCAACACTCCATCCCCAATGTGGATAAGGAAAATGTCATAAATCATTTTCCATTTTTCCTTTCTCTCTGTTTCTCTGCTCCCCTTTCTGAACTCAGGCACAGGTATTCCACAAGATGCTGGCTGGTAGCAGGTAAAATACATCCCTCCTCTTCTGAGAGCAGATGATGACAAAACCCACGAGTAATCATATACAGGCGACAAAACTCAGTATAAAAACTCATGTCCATTAACAGAAACATGGAATATAAATTCCAGCAAATTGCTATGATTCAATATTTTAAATAATATTGAATGATGTGCTTTCCAACGTGTCATTGACATTCATCTGAAACCATGAAGAAGCAAAGCGAGAACATCTTTCATAGCAATCTAAGCATTTATCTGGGTACAAATATCAGAGGATTCAGCATGAGTGAGGTTGCCTGCTGAGAACAGAAACTGAAATGCCAGGAGGCATATTAAAAGCCACTGTAAATGATGCAATTCATAGCAGACAGCCATCTAGAGGCCTACATGCATTTACTGTTAACGGAAAACAAAGGTGGCAGCAAGAGATATGTTCCATTTCTCCATCCTTGACATGAATATCATTTATAATACAGAACAACGCATAAGCTTGATTACTTTCCAGGAGGTGTGTAAACATTTCTGTTTTGTGGACAGTGGTAAAATCAAAATGAAATGTAATATGAAAACCTTGGCTTCATGATTAATATCATGCATTTCAATCACTCAGCAAACTAGCAAACACCTCCCATGCAACCACCACGAGGTGCTAGATCCTATGGGTAATATAGGGGAAGATAAAGACAGTTACTGCCTCAAGGATTTTGACATATTAAAAAGGCAAGACTTAAGAACAAACACCTACAAAAATACAAAATAAGACTGTACCTACTCAACTGCTAAATGGTTTGCTTGAAAATGTAAGTGCTATATTATATGAAAAAGATTATTATGGGCTGGAGTAAACAGAGGTAACATCATAAAAAAGAAAGATCTTGAAGAATCAAAATAATGTAAGCAAAAAGAAAGAAATGAAATGGGTAGTTTATTTTGGCTTGGGAAAAAATATGTGCAAACACACAAACGAGAATGGCCTCAGAAAGTTTTATACTAATTCATATCTGTATCAAAATTACAGACTTTTTACATATGCAAATGAGTTATTTTCCCAAGATTAATCGTAAGTCCTAGGATAGTTCCAGTTTAAGATTATTCAAGAATAATTACTGAGGGGAGGAAAACCTAAATTGCAAATGACAAACTGCTGAAGGCTCACTGTGGACAAGTCTGAAAGGGACCTAGTCATAGCACTGCCTCCATAATATTGTGCAATTTACCTCTAGGAACTTGACTGGGTTCCCATAGTAGATACTGAAGAAAAAACCCCTTCTCCTTCTGATTCTAGTAGAGGGAATGGAAAATGAATATGCCAGAGCACTTTGTTCTTAATAAGACCTGCACTCAGGGGAAACCAGTCAACCAGAACCTAACCTGCTGAGGTATTATCAGAGGCCTTGCTAAGGGAGATACCCAACTCCAGCTCACTCCAGCCATCCTGTCCCAAATAAGGGCTGGGGATGGAAGGTGGGCAGGGGTGGAGGTGGGAAACCTTATGAAGTTCACAGGACAAAGGCTCACTACAAGACTGAGACTTAATCACAGGACTACAGATCACTTCCCTTCCCTCAACACCTCACCACTACATTACTAAAGGCCTATTGAGAGCAGTTCCTTTTACCTTGTACATTATGTCCAGCCATCAAGAAAAAATTATAAGGCATACCAAAAGGCAAAAAAACACAATTTGAGGAGGATACAGAGCAAGCATCAGAACAAGGCATGGCAGGGATATTGGAATTATCAGACTGTGAATTTAAAACAACTATGATTAATATACTAAGGTTAATATGCTCGAATGTACAAAGTAGATAGAATGCAAGAGCAGATGGGCAATGAAAGAGAGATGGAAATCCTAAGAAAAACCTAAAAAGAAATGTTAGCGACAAAAAAAACTATAACAGAAATGAAGAACACTTGATGGGCTTATTAGTAGACAGTACAGTTGAGGAAAGGATCTCTAAGTTGTCAATATATCAATATATATTTGATATATCAATAGAATACTTGAACCTAAAAAAGCAAAGAGAACTAAGACTGAAAAAAACAGAACAGAATATCTAAGTATTGTGGGACAACCATAAAAGGTATAACACATGCATATTGGGAATAAGAGAAGAGGAAAAAGAGAAGGAACAAAAGAAATATTTGAAAAATAATGACTGAGAATTTCCCCAGATTCATGTCAGATACCAAAGCACAGATCCAGGAACCTCAGAGAACACCATACAGGATAAGTGAAAACAAACAAACAAATAAAAAATAAACAACAAAAAAAAAACCCCACAGTGCATACTCAGGCACATCATCTCCAAACTAAAGAAAATCAAAGATAAATTTAAAAATCCTGAAAGAGGCCAGAGGGCAGAAACACTTATCTATATAGGAACAAAGATAAGATTTACATGTGACTTCTGCTCAGAAACCTTTGTGAACAAGAAGAGAGTAGATAAATATTCAAAGAGTTAAGAGAAAAAAACCCACCAACCTAGAATTCTGTATGCTGTGAAACTATCCTTCAAAGGTGAAAGAGAAATGAAGGCTTTCCAAACAAAAGTTGAGGAAATTTGTTGCCAGTAGACTTGCCTTGCAAGAAATATTTTAAAAGTTTTTTAGAGAGAAGGAAACTAACATAGGTGAGAAACTAGGATCTACATAAAGACAGGAAGAGCATCAAAGAAGGAATAAGTTAAGGTTAAAAAAAAAACTTATGTTTTTCTTATCCTTAATTCATCTAACAGGTCACAGTTTGCTCAAAATGATAATAGCAACAATGTATTTGATTATGAATGCTTATGTATATAACTTATGAGTATATATATGCTTATGTACATATAAGTGAAATGAATAACAGCAATGATACAAGGGATCGGAGGAAGAAATCAGGATTATTTTGTTATTATAAGGTATACATAATACTACTGATGAAGAGGTATAGTGTTATTTGAAAGTGAACTTGGATTAGCTGTAAATATATATTGCAAACCCTAAGGCAACCACTGAAAATGTAAAAAAAGAAGTAGAATTGATATGTCAAAAAGAGGAAAGAAAAGAGCATCATATAAAATGTTCAGTTAAAAACACAAAAGATAGGAAAAGAGTAGAAGATTTAAAAAAAAAAGAGCAAAGAGCAAGGGCAATAAGTAGAAAGCAGTACAAATACAGCAGAAATTAATTCAACTATATCAATAATCACTTTGAATGGGAAAGGTCTAAGTACACCAATTAAAAGACAGATCATCAAAATGGATCCAAAAAACAAAAAAATAAATCAACTATATGTTGTCTGTAAGAAACCTACTTTAAATATAAAGACACATGCAGATTAAAGGATTAAAAATAAACAAATGAGACAACATGAAACTAAAAAGCTTTTACACAGTGAAGGAAACTATCAACAAAACAAAAAGGCAACCTACTGAATAGGAGAAGATATTTGCAAACAATATATCTGATAAAGACAACAAATAACAAATGTTGGCAAGGTTGTGCAGATAAAGGAACCCTTGTACACTGTTTGTAGGAATGTAAATTGGTGCAGCCACTATGGAAAACAGTATGGAAGTCCCTCAAGAAATTAAAAATAGGAGTACCATATGATCCAGCAATTCCATTGCTGTGCATGTATCTGAAGAAAACAAAAACGCTAATTCAAAAAGATACATGAACCCTAATGTTCATAGCAACATTATTTACAAATAGCTAAGATATGGAAGCAATATAAGTGCCCATCAATAGACGAATGGATAAAGAAGATGTGAGACACACACAAATGCACAATGAAATACTTCTTAATTTGTTTTTGATAGTTTGTCGTTAGTGTATGGAAATGCAACAAATTTCTGCATGTTAATTTTGTAACCTACAAATTTACTGAATTCATTTATTATTTCTAACAGTCTTTCTGATGGCTTCTTTAGAATTTTTTACATATAGTATGTCATCTGCAAACAATGAGTTTGATTTATCCCTTTCCAATTAGGATTCTTTTCATTTCTTTTTCTTGTCTGACTGCATTGCCTAGGATTTCCAATACTATGTTGAATAAAAGTGGTGAGAGTGGGCATTCTTGTTTTGTTCCTGATCTTAGAGGAAATGCTTTCAGCTTTTCACTGTTGAGTATGATGTGAACTGTGGGTTTGTCACATATAGCCTTTATTATGTTGAGGTATGTTACCTCTATACCCGCTTTGGTGAGAGTTTTTATCATAAATGATTGTTAAGTTTTGTCAAAAGTTTTTCCTTTATCTATGGAGATGATCATATGATTTTTATTCTTTGGTTTGTTAATATGGTGTATCATATTGATTTGTGAATATTGAACAATCCTTGCAGCCCTGGGATAAATCCCACTTGATTGTGGTGTGAGATCCTTTTAATGTATTGTTGAATTTGGTTTGCTAATATTTTGTTTTTGCATCTATGTCCATGAGTGATATTGGTCTTTAACTCTCTCTCTTTTTTTTTTTTTTGGTGGTATTTTTGTCTGGCTTTGGTATCAGAGTGATGATGCTAGCCTCATGGTATGAGTTCAGAAGCATTTCTTCCTCTTCAGTTTTTGGAAATAGTTTGATAAAAATAGGTGTTAACTCTTCTTTAAATGTCTATTCAAATTCACTTGTGAAGATATCTGGTCCTGGACTTTTATTTGTTGGGAGTTTTTTCGTTTTGTTTTGTTTTTTTACTGATTCAATTTCATTACTGGAAATCGGTATGTCCATATTTTCTATTTCTTCCTGATGTAGCCTGGGGACATTGTACATTTCCAGGAATTTATCCATTTCTTCTAGGTTGTCCAATTTATTGGTATATAATTGTTCATAGTAATCTCTTATGATCTTTTCTTATTCTATGTTGCTTGTAACTTCTCTTTCATTTCTGATTTTATTGATTGGATCCTCTCCTCTCTCTTTTTTTTTCTTGATGAGTCTGTCTAAAGTCTTGTCAACCTTGCTTATCTTTTCAAAGAACCAGCTCGTAGTGTCATTAATCTTTTCTATTGCTATTTTCAGTCTCTATTTCATTTATTTCCACTCTGACCTTTATTACTTCTTTCCTTCTACTAACTTTGTGTTTTTTCTTCTTTTTCTAGTTCCTTCAGGTGCAAGATTAGCTTGGTTAATACTGTAACTGTTTCCTGAGGTAGCCCTGTAACGCTATAAACTTCCTTCTAAGAACTGCTTTTACTGCATCCCATAAATTTTGGATTGTTTTGTTTCCATTTTCATTTTTGTCCAGGCATTTTCTGATTGCCTTTTGGATTTTTTCAATGACCCATTGTTTATTTAGTAGCATATTTTTTAGTCTCCATGTATTTGTGTTTTTTACAGTTTTTTTTCTTGTATTTAATTTCTAGTCTCACACCTTTGTAGTCAGAAAAGATGCCTGATATTTCAATCTTCTTAAATGTATTGAGACTTGTTTTGTGGCCTAGCATGTGATCCATCCTGGAGAGTATTCCATGTGTAGTTGTTTTGGGATAGAATGTTCTGTATATGCCTATTAACAAGATTTGAAATAATGTTTCATTTAAGGCCAGTGTTTCCTTATTAATTTTCTGTCTGGATGATCTGTCCATTATATAAGTGGGGTGTTAAAGTCCCCTACAATTATTGTATTACTGTCTATTTCTCCCTTTATGTTTGTTAATATTTGGCTTTATGTATTTAGGTGCTCCCATGTTGGGTGCATATATATTTACAATCGTTATTTCATCTTCTTGGATTGATCCATTGATCATTAGGTAATGTCCTTCTTTCTCTCTTGTTATAGTCTTTGTTTCGAAGTCTCTTTTGTCCGATATAAGCATTGCTACCCCACCATTCTTTTCATTTCCATTTCCATGGAATATCTTTTTCCATCCTCTCACTTTCAGTTTGTTTCTTTGGGTTTGAAGTGAGTCTCTTGTAGGCAACATATGTATGAGTCTTTTTTTTTTTAAATCTATTCAGCCATTCTATGTCTTTTGATTATTTAGTCCATTTACATTTAAAGTAATTATTGATAGGTATGTACCTCTTATCATTTTGTTAATTGTTTTCTAGTTGTTTTTGTAGTTCTTTTTGTTCCTTTCTTCTTCTTATGCTGTCTTCCCTTTTGATATGATGACTACCTTTAGTGTTAGGTTTGCATTAATTTCTTTTGTGTGTGTGCATCCATTATAAGTTTTTGTTTTATAGTTACTCTGAGGTTATACAAATATAACAACCTATATTTACAGGTGACTATTTTAACTCGAAACTCTCTTAAGTTTGAACACATTCTAACAAAACTCCCTCCCCCCATATTTAATGTTTTTGATGTCACGTTTTACATCTTTTTATTTTGTGTATCCCTTAAATACTTATTGTAGATACAGATGGTTTTACTTGTTTTATCTTTTAACCTTCCTATAGCTTTATAATTGATTGATCCATTACATTTACTGTATGTTTGCCTTTACCAATGAGAGTTTTCCTTTCATAATTTTCTTATTCTTAGTTGTAGCCTTTTCTTTTCCACTTAAAGAAGTCCTCTTAAGATTTCCTGTAAGGCCAGTTTAGTGGTGCTGAACTCTTTTAGCTTTTGCTTGTCTGTAAAACTCTTTATCTCTCCTTCAAGTCTGAATGATAAACTTGTTGGATAGAGTATTCTTTGTTGTAGGTTTTTTTTCCTTTTAGCACTTTGAATATATCATGTCACTCCCTTCTGGCCTGCAAATTTTCTGCTGAGAAGTTAGCTGGTGGTCTTATGGGAGTTCCCTTGTAGGTAAGTAGCTTTTCTCTCGCTGCTTTTAAGATCCTTTCTGTAATTTTTGCTATTTTAATTAAAGTGTCTTGGTGCAGACCTCTTTGGGTTCATCTTGTTTGGGACTCTCTATCCTTCCTGGAATTTAATGTCTGTTTCCTTCCCCAGGTTAGGGAAGTTTTCAGCTATTATTTCTTTAAATGAATTCTCTGCCCCTTTCTCTCTCTTCTTCTGGGACTCCTATAATTTGTATGTTATTAAGATTAATGTTGTCTCTGAGGTTTCTTAAACTATCCTTATTTTTTTTAACTCTTTTCTCTTTTTCCTGTTCAGCTTGGGTGATTTCCACTTTTCTATCTTCCATATCACAGGCCAGTTCCTCTGTATCTTCTAATCTACTGTTGATTCCTTCTAGTATATATATTTTTTATTTCAGTTATTATATTTTACAGTTCTGTTTGGTTCTTTTTTATAGTTTCTAACTCTTTATAAATTCTCACTGTGTCTATCCATTCTTCTCCTGAGTTCGATAAGCATCTTTATGATCATTACCTTGAACTCTTTATTGGGTAGACTGCTTATCTCCATTTTGTTGGTGCATTTTCTGAGGTTTTGTCTTGTTCCTTCATTTGGAACATATTCCTCTGCCTCTTCATTTTGCCCAATTCTCTGTTTATATCTATGCATTAGGTAGGTCAGTTATATGTCCCGATCTTGGAGAAGTGGCCTTATGTAGGAGACTTCCTATGGGGCAGAGCAGCACACCACCTCTAATCACCAGAGGTATATGTTATAGGGATATTACCTATGGGAACTACATGCACCCTTCTGTTGTGGTGGGGTCAACTACTGTGGGCACATTGGTAGGTGGGGCTTGCCCCCAGCCCGGCTAGCTGCAAGGCCCTGCCTTGTGTGGTGGCTGTGGTCCACTGGTGGGTGGGGCAGCCTCCCCACACAGCTGGCTTTGTGGCCCAACAGCACGTGGTTGCTGGGGGCTAACTGGTTCATGAAACCAGC
The DNA here is from genome assembly GCF_964270905.1 of Leucopleurus acutus. Classification (NCBI taxonomy): domain Eukaryota; kingdom Metazoa; phylum Chordata; class Mammalia; order Artiodactyla; family Delphinidae; genus Leucopleurus; species Leucopleurus acutus. The sequence goes on from NC_139147.1 coordinate 107,976,986, forward strand.
TCCTTCCATGGCTATTTGTGCATCTTTGTGGCACATGGCAGCTGCCGACCCACTGGTAGGCAGGGCTGGCTCCCTGTGCATCTGGCTGGCCCAGGGGCATGCAGCTGCTGCAGGCCTGCTGATGAGCAGGGCAAGCCCCCAGCACTAATTGGCTAGAGAGAGAACTCCAAAATGGTGCTTCCCAGCACCAGTGTCATCACAGTAGAATGAGCTGCCCAAAATGGCTGCTGCCAGTGTCTCCAACACCAGGAGGAGTCCTGCCTCTCTATGAGGGTCTCCAAAATCAGCAAGTGGGTCTGATCCAGGCTCCTTTCAAGCTATTGCCTCTGTACTGGTACTTGGAGCACGTGAGATTTTGCACCTGCACTTTAAAGGGTGGAGTCTCCATTTCCTATATCCCTCTGGCTCTCCTGAATTTAAGCCCTGCTTGTTTTCAAAGCCAGACATTCTGGGGGCTCATCTTCCCAGTGCAGGACCCCTAGGCTGAGGAGCCCAACTTGAGGCTCAGGACCCCTTGCTCCTCAGGCAGGACCTCTGCAGTTGTGATATCTCTCTCATTTTTGGGTTGCTGACCCAGGGGTGTGGTTCTTCACTATAACTGCATCTCTACCCCTCCTACTCATCCTGTTGTAGTTCATTCTTTATCTCTTTAGTTGTCAACATCTTTTCTTCTACTCTTCGGGTCATCTGATAAATAGTTGTTCTGTAAACAGTTGTAATTTTGGTGTGTCTGTGAGAGCAGGTGAGTTCAGAGTCTTCCTACTCCACCATCTTGGGGAAGCTCCCAAGACATAACAATTCTTAACATGTAGGTGCTAACAACAGAGCACCAAAGTACCTGAGACAAAAAGTTATAGAACTATAATGGGAAATAGATGCATCCACTATTATAGTTGCAGATTTCAACACCCCTCCATCAGAAATGAATAGATCCAGTAGATAGAAAATCAGTAAGGAAATAGTTGAACTCAGTAACACCATCACAACTATATAATTGATATCTGTAGACAACTTCATCCAACAGGAACAGAATACACATTCTTCTCAAGATCAATGGAACATTCATCAAGATACACTACATTCTGGACCATAAAACACATCTTAACAAATGTAAAAGAATATTAAATCATACACAAGAGTAGAGTCTGCTCTAAGGCTACAAGAAATTAAACTAGAAATAACAGAAAAATATCTGGAAAATCCCCAAAAATGTGAAGATTAAATTACACACTTCTAAATAACATGAGTCCAAAAAGAAATCTCAAAAGAAATGTAAGGATATTTCAAACTAAATGAAATGAAAACATACCTTATCAAAATTTATGGGATGAAACAAAAGCAGTGTTTAGAAGCAAATTTATAGTATTGAATGCATATATTAGAAAATAAGAAAGATCTACTAACCAATAATCTAATCTTCTAACTTAGAAAACTAGAAAAAGGAGAAAATTAAATCCTAAGTAAACAGAAGAAAAGAATTAATAATTAGAGCAGAAATGAAATTAAAAACAGAAGATCACTTGAGAAAATCAATTAAAACAAAAGCTGTTTCTTTGATAAAAATCAATAAAATCAATAAGTTTCTAACTAGGCTAACTATGAAAAAAAGAGAGAGGACACAAATTACTAATAGCAGAAATGAGACTTCACTACAGATAACATAAAAAAAGTAAAAGGATAATAAAGGAATACTATGAATAACTCTATGCCCACAAATTTGATAACCTAGGTGAAACACACCAATTCCTTGAAAGAACTGTCAAAACTCACACAAGAATAAATAGCCAATCTGGATAGGACTATACCTAGATAAGAAATTGTATCAATAATTAACAGCCTTCCAAAAGAGAAACAACAAGGCCCAGATGGGTTCTTTGGTGAATTCTAACAAATATTTAAGAAATAAATTATACCAATTCTTCATGATCTCTTTCAGAGGATAGAAGCAGAGGGAATACTTCCGAGTTCATTTGACAAGGCCAGCATTACCCTAGTACCAAAATCAGACAAAACATTACAAGAAAAGAAAAGTACAGAGTAACATTTCTCATAAACACAGATGCAAAATTTTTCAAAAAATTATTAGCATATTGAATCCAAAAAAGTTTTAAAATATATAGACCACAGCCAAGTAGGATTTATCCCAGGTATGCAAGGTTAATTCAACATTTGAAAATCAGTTAATGTAATCCATCACATCAACAGCCTCAAAAAGAAAAATCACATAATCATATCAATAGATGCAGAAAAAAACATTTCACAAATCCAACATCCACTCATGGTAAAAATTCATAGTAAACTAGGAATAGAGGGGAACATTCTCTACTTAATAAAGACAATCCACACAAAAAAAACTATAACTAAATCATACTTAATGGTGAGAAACTGAAGATTTCCTTCTAATATCAGGTACAAGGCAAGGATATCACCCCTCATCACTCCTTTTCAACATCATATTGAAGTCCTTGTTAATGCAATAAGGCAAAAGAAGGAACTAAAAGGTATACAGATTGGAAAGGGAGACATGAAACTGTCTTTGTTCTCAGATGACATGATCACCTACGTAGAAAATCTGGAACTAATAAGCGATTATAGCAAGGTTACAGGATGCAAAGTTAATATACAAAAGTAAATCACTTTCCTGTATACCATGAACACATGGAATTTAAAATTAAAAAACACATTACCATTTACCTTAGCACCCCTCAAAATGAAATACTTAGGTATAAATCTAACAAAATACGTACAAGATCTATATAAGGAAGACTACAAAACTCTGATGAAAGAAATCAAAGAAGAATTAAATAAATTAAGAAATATTCCACGTTTATGAATAGGAAGACAATATTGTCAAGGTGTCAGTTTTCCCCAACTTGATGTATAGATTCAATTCAATGTCAAAGTACCACAAGTTATTTTATAGATATCAGTAAACTGATTCTGAGATTTATATGGAGAAACAAAAGACCCAGAATAGCCAACACAGTACTGAAGGCAGAATAAAGTTGAAAGAGATACTACCTGACTTCTGGACTTACTATATAACTACAATAATCAAGATAGTGTGGTACTGGTGAAAGAATAGATAAATAGATTAATGGAACAAAATAGAGAGTCCAGAAGTAGAACTACATAAATATGAATAACTGATCTTTCTTTTTTTTTTTTTTGGTTGGTGGGGGGCATGCCACACGGCCTGTGGGATCCTAATTCCCAGACCAGGGATCAAATCCCGGCCTCTGGCAGTGAAAGCACCGAATCCCAACCACTGGACTGCCAGGGAATTCCCTATGGTCAACTGATCTTTGACAAAGATTGACAGTTTGACAAAGGAGCAAAGGCAATACAATGGAGCAAAGACAGTCTCTTCAAGACATGGTGCTGGAACAAGATGTTCACTTGCAAAAAAATGAATGGAGACACAGACCTTAACACCCTTTACAAAAATTAACTCAAATGAATCATACACCTGACATAAAATACAAAACTATAAAAAATCCTAGAAGATAACATAGGAGAAAACCTAGATGACCTTGGTTACAGCAGTGACTTTTTAGATACAACACTAAAGGCAAGATTCATAAAAGAAACAACTGATAAGTTAGACTTCATTAAATTTAAAAACTTCTGCAAAAGGCAATACCTAGAGAATTAGAAGAAAAACCATAGAATGGGAGAAAATATTTGCAAAAGACACATATGATAAAGGTCTGTTATCCAAAATATACAAAGAACTCTTTAAACTCAACAATGAGAAAATAAACAACCCAATTAAAAAATGGACCACAGACCTTAATAGACACCCCACCAAAGAAGTTATGGCAAATGAGCATATGAAAAGATGCTCCACATCATATGTCATCAGTGCAAATTAAACAAAAATGAGATGGCCTATTAGAACACCAAAATACAGAACACTGACAACACCAAGAGCCGGTGATGATGTAGAGCAACAGGAGCTGTCATACATTGCTGATGGGAATGCAGGCACTTTGGAAGACAGTTCAGCAGTTTCTTACAAAACTAAATATACTCTTATCATATGATCCAGCAATCATGCTCCTTGATACCTACATATGAATATTTATAGCAGCCTTATTCATAATTGCCAAAACTTGGAAGGAACTAAGATTTCCTTCAGTAGGTAAATGGATAAATAAACTGTGGTACATCCAGACAATGGAATATTATTCAGAGCTAAAAGAAACCATGAAAAGACATGGGGGAACCTTAAATGCATATTACTAAGTGCAAGAAGCCAATCTGAAAAGGCTACATACTGTATGATTCCAACTATATGACATTCTGGAAAAGGTAAAACTATGGACTCAAGAGAAAGATCAGTGGTGGCTGGGGGGAGGGGTAGATGAACAGGTAGAAGACAGAAAATTTTTAGGGCAGTGTAACTATTCTGTATGATACAACAGATGGATATACATCATTATACATTTGCCAAACCTACAGAATACAACACCAAAAGGGAACCCTAAGAAAAACTACAGACTTTGGGCAATTATGATATGTAAATATAGGTTGATCCTTGGAAAAAATAAATGTACACTTCTGGTGAGTGATATTGATAATGGGGCAGGCTATGCATGTGTGGAAGAAGAGAGGATATGGGAAGTCTCAGTATCTCCCTATCAATTTTGTTGTGAACCTAAAACTGCTTTAAAAAATAAAGTCTCAAAGAATAATTCTTAATAACATCCATTTGACTCTCATAAAGTTCCCAATTTGGATATGAATCTTATGGTCCTCTTATAATGTGCTGTTTCAGCAGAGAATTACACTACTTGACATCCTTTCATTTAATAAAGGTTGTTTTGTTTTAAACACCATTGAGAAGAACCTTTGCCAAGATATATCCTTGATTCTGACTTTTATAAAAACATGTAAATTTCTAAATTATCTGGGATGTACCACCACAAGATTGATCCAAATGTCTATGAGCATCTTTAGATTGTGAAAGTATAGAAGCTACCATTTTACGGGATTGCATTGTTAGAAACCAAATTAAACCTTATTCATAGCCTTCCCTAATGAAATAACATCTTCAATCCACAATCAACATCATCATCGATGAACATTTGTTGGGCATCTACTATATGCAGTGCAGTATTCAGGGTGGATAGGGTTGGGTGGGGAAAGGGTGACACACAAAAAATAAGATATGGTCTTGATTCTCCAGCAGTATAATCTATTGGTTGCTGTTTATCTACCCATCTGTCCATCCATCTCATCCATCCAAACCACCCATACATCCATGCATTCATCCATCCATTCATCCACTATCATAAAAGAGCACATGCTAGGTACCAAATAAGTGATGTAGGTAGCAAGTTTATTTATCAGGGATTGTATCTGGTTACATACAACAGAAAACAGACTACAGTATACTAACCATATAGTGGTTAATTGTTCTCATATAACAAGAAGTCTGGGGAGAGGCATTTCAGGGACAGTAGAAGGGTACTAAGATGTCATCAATGACCCAGACTCCTCCTGTCTTTCTTAGAATGTCATGCTCACCCTCCTCAAAGTAACCTCACCATTACAGAAGGCTGATCTGCCTCCAGCCTGTCCTCTGAATTTCAGGTAGGAAGAATAAAAAGGAAACCACAAAGGGGAGGAGGAGTATAAAATTTCCCACAAACCCCCAGCAGATTTTCACTTACATCTAATTGATAGTATGTTCATAGACAGTCCCCCTTAATTGCAAGTGAGGCTGGGAAAGTGAGTGTCTAGCCTTTTCAGCATCTATAGAGAAAGGTCAGCTCTACTGCTTACAAGAATCAGAGTGGAGAATTTTTCCAACACAGGAAGCCACTATACATTTTTCCTATCTGCTTATAAATTAATGAAATCAAAAAATATTTGGGAGTGCTACTATGTGCCAGATACTCTGTTAGGTGCTGGGGATAGATAAAGCAAAGAATAAGACTGGTTTTCACAGAACTCACATTAAAGCCAGGAATGCAAACGTTAAACAAATAACTATAAGTATGAAGAGCACTATAAAAATGGAAAACAAAGAATATCATGGAGCTCCATCACGGGTCAGGGAATTCCTGAGGACCTGGAATTTTAGCTGAGACCTGCAAAAGGAAATAGAAGAACGTGGAAGGGGGAAGAGTCCCCAGGAGAAAGTACAGTACATTCAAAGGGTATGGTTGAGAGTATGGTACATCTTAGGAACTGAAAAAAAAAGTCTAGGATGACTGGAACAAAGCAGGTGAGGCTGGGATATAACCAAGGGCCACAGATCATATAGAGTCTCAAACCATAGAGAGGATTTGGACTTTATTCTAAGGCAAATGCAAACCTGTGGCAGGTACAGTGGTAGAGTGTAATAGTCAGATATGTATTTTGACACAACCATCTTGGGTACAGACTAAAGAACAGATTCATTCAGGTCATGTAGGGAGACTACTGTAGATGTCCAAACAGAGAATGGACCAGGATGGTGGCTGTGTGGATTGAGAAACATATAGACAGATTGAAGAGATATTCAGGAAGAAGGTGATAAAATAGGAAAAATCAAGGAATGCCCAGGAATGATAATAATCATAACTTGTTATATAAGTAATTTATGTATTTTATTAAATGTACATATATATATAAACACTTCACAACAACCCTATTTAATACTCAGAATAACCTTGTGATATATGTAGCAGCATTACTCCCATTTTAGACTAGGAAACTGAAGCAAGTCCATAACACGAATAACCTGTGGAGCCAAGATTCAAACCCAGTCAATCTGATTATAGAACCCAGATTCTCAACACTACCTTAAATGCTGCCTAGTAATAATGGGGGAAACATTTCCTGGCATTAAGAAGACAAGAGTAGCAGATGTGGACAGAAGATGACTAGTTCATCTTGGGGCACTGTTGAAGCCTGTGATGCAGCCAGGTGGAAATGTTGATTGGAGAGTTGAATAGATTAGCCTGGAGCTCAGAGGATAAGTTAGAAGTAAAAGTGGAGATTCACAAGCCCACAACACAAAGAGAGTAACTGAGGCCTTGGGCTTGGATAAGAGCAGCTGGAAACTGAAGAGAAAATGTAGAATCAAAATAGAAAAGAGCAGGTCTCCAATGACAGTGTCTTCATGCCATCGCTTGCCATAGCCATATTTGTGTGGTTTCTTCAAGTAACCCAAATAGTGATGTTACAGAAAAGACAACGAATTTAATCAACTGTGTGAGCACTGTTATTCAATCTTTTTGTTTGCTTATCCATCTATAAAATGGATATGACAGGAGTTTCTAATCATACCTCACCCAATGAGTTAATTCAGTTTTCTCCAATTTGAAAGTGTTCCCATTTAGAAATATGTAAATCGTGAAGAATCTAAGAAGAAACAAAAATGCACACTTTTTGAAGATGCATTAATTCGAACCCACAACAAATAAATATCATTCTATTCCTAAGCTAAAATAACATGTCCTGACTTGTTTGTTCAGGCCTGGTGGTGAGGCAGTAAGGAGCTGGGTGGAAAGGTGAGGATAGAAAGAAAACTAACGGAAAGGTAAGCAGGGCTGGGTGGTTTAGAATGGTCTTGCTGCCTCCAGCGTTAGAGGGCAGCTACCTAGCGCCTGATAGGATTGCCCTCAATAGGGCAGAAAGTGCGGGTTCTCACTAGGGCCTCACTGCCCTCCTGAATTACTTCCGTAGAGCTCTCATAGATTTCTTCTAGTACTAAGTCAGCCTTGCTTAAATAAATAAACGTAAAAAAGAAAGAAAGAAAATCCACCTCCCCAAACCCTTCTTCCAATCCTACTCCTACAAAAAGCCTTTCAGAAATCCCTAAAAGCTCAGGTAGAAGGATTTGCAGGAAAGCTGCACTTAACTGTTGACCCTCAGGATTTACATATTCCGTTTCTTGGTTTTTATCCAGCAGCTCCCTCCGTTTTTCCCCTATGTTGTTAATTTTATTATGTCCTTTTAAAACACCTCACACCCTTTTTGGAAAGAAGGGTGTATGATAAATAAAAGTAACAATTAAGCTCTAAAGTTATGCTTTCTACAAAATCTCTACTCCACCGAGCAGAAAACACAGGGTATGAACCTAATCAAAGTTGGGCTAGGCATTTTAAAACCCCCAATTAAACTGAAATTAATTGTCATGATAGAGCTGAGATCAGGATATTTCCTAGATACAAGAACTTCCCTTGTGATATTGGGCAATGTTTAGATATCCAAAGTAGGTGGGAAAGTGATGCTATCTATGGTGGGGGGGAGGGGGGCGGGGGACTGTATGCTATTAACCTTAGTTAAAAAACACAGGAAGGAAAAAAAAAGGAAGGTGAGGGAAGTGAAAAAAACTGAATTCCTGCCAGGCACAGAGTAATGTATATATCATCCCAGTGAAGTAGCTATGTCTCTGACCACTTTATAGATGAAAAATCAAAAGTACAAAAAGAGGGAATCCCCTGGCGCTCCAACGGTTAGGACTCAGTGCTTTCACTACCAAGGGCCCAGGTTCAGTCCTTGGTCGGGGAACTAAGATCCCACAAGCCCCACAGTGCGGCCGGAAAAAAAAAAAAAAAAAGCTATATGTTAAAAGTACAAAAAGATTACGAGGCAAGGTCATGGGGCTAAGCAATAGCAGAGCCTCTACTGTTTATACTATATCATACACTGCTTCGCTTCATTTATTCTTGTAATTCCACTAGGATTTAGTCCAATACAAACTGTATTTTATGTTATAATGATAACTAATTTTAAGTAAGGGAAATTCAAGGAGGAAAGATAAATAGAAGGAATACTGAATGTCTGGGACAGAAACTCTATAGCAGGGGTCCCCAACCCTGGGGACTGGTACCAGTCCATGGCCTGTTAGGAACCGGGCCACACAGCAGGAGGTGAGTGGCAGAAGAGCGAGTGAAGCTTCATTTGCCGCTCCCCATCGCTCCCTATCACTTGCATTACCACCTAAACCATACCCCCCAAACCCCCCCCATCCGTGTAAAAATTGTCTTCCACCAAACTGGTCCCGGGTGCCAAAAATGTTGGGGACCGCTGATCTGCCGTGTTGATTAAAAAGCTTGAGGGAGGGCTTCCCTGGTGGCGCAGTGGTTGAGAGTCCGCCTGCCGATGCAGGGGACGCGGGTTCATGCCCCGGTCCGGGAGGATCCCACATGCCGCGGAGCGGCTGCTCCCATGAGCCATGGCCGCTGAGCCTGCGCGTCCGGAGCCTGTGCTCCGCAGCGGGAGAGGCCACAACAGTGAGAGGCCCGCGTACCGCTAATAAAAAAAAAAAAAAAGCTTGAGGGATTAAAAAGACCTCCTTTAAAAACACAAAGCAGAAAAAATGTACTTTATTTTGGTAACCATGTTGCTATAGCAACAACATAATGATACACAGAAGAGCTTTCAAAGTTATACTGGTAATAAAAGATATACATGAATACACAGGTCTATCAATGTTGTTGAGTAAATATCAATCTCCATAACCTTGCCAGATCTGGTAACGAGAAACCCATGTAAATATTATTTATATCAATAGTAAAAACCAGCTGTCAACTTCTAGTATTTACTGTTTGTATGTGTCCACAAGGAAAAGGAGTAATGGAAAACAGTATGCTCTATACCTAAGTACTTTGGTCTGGAACACAATTAGTGCTGGTACAGGAGAAAAATGAAAAGATAATAAAAGGATTAGCTGGTCTTGGAGCTACATGGTATGAATAAAACCTGTTTAGGTTTCTCAAAGTTTAAGTAATACATAGTACAAATATCAATATAATAAATTCATATCCATACATCTAGAATAAGAGAAACATGATATAAACATCTAGGTTTAAATTATTTGCTACTAACACCCTGTGTCTATTGGAGTCATTTTTCAGTAGCCTGACAAAGAACCAATGCTCTTCCAAATGGTACTCAACCTTTTTTTTCCTGCCTTCCCCATGTTCATATGCCCAGTCACACTCTCATCAGTAACAGCTTTTATTTCACTGCGGAGATTCCCACTTGGCCCCAAAAGGCAAATCAGAATCTTAGGAGAGAGGTGAAGGTTTGAGAAAGCTCCTAGATATGTGAAATGAATGCCTAGGAAGTATGCCCAAACCATGAGAGCTATAGTTCTGCATCAGTTCTTTGTTCTGTAAAATCTTGATTATTCAAAATTCAGTTGTCACAAACATTTTTAACATGTATGCCTCTTACACTACTTCCATAGACAATAGAGAGTACTGTACAAGTAAAAAAGCTGAGCCTGAGTAAGACGTGTGCAAAAGACAAGACCTTTAAAAAAGGGAGGCCCTGATAGGTTTCTTTCCTTGAGATAACTATTTTTCCCCCCTCTTAAGGAACTAAAGTAAGCAGCCATGTGTTATTTTCTGGAGGGAAATGTAATGTCCAGAGAGGCAGGCCCTGCTAGTGTCTTCTTCCTTACAACAGACCCTGTTATTTCAGGAAGCAATGAGCCAACTCCCTGAAGTCAGTTCCCCAGATTCCCCTGCAGTTGTGGGAAAGCTTTGGACCTCCTGTCACTGGCATTTCCCCTGACTGCTTCCCCCTTCATATTTCTGCCTAGAAATGTACTTTTGACAGTGCAGAAGCCATCTTGAGATCATGAGGAGATCAGCATGAGACTGAAGGCCTACTCACTGAGAAAGACGGAATGAGAGATGGAAAGGGGCTGGATCCCTGGTGACATTCTGAGCTGCCTACACCCCTTATTTTTGATTCAAGAAACAAATAAAACCTTGTCCATTCGAGCCACTTGCTCCAGAATGCATTCCTAACTGACATAACTGGTCTATGAGGGAGGTAGTTTTGGCAGAGGAAGATAATGACTTACAAAATCTGCCTGTTTGCCCCATTATCCTCTACTCCAGCCAGGTACATCTATTTCCTCCAAGTGTCTTCATTTATAAACTTGCAGACGCTCTGTTAATTTGATCCCAAATTGTGGACTCAATCTGGCTCTCTGAACCCTTGGTATGTACCTATGCCCCTTTCTTGGGCTGACTGGTCTAGATTTGACTTCTACAGCTCATCTGATTTGTGAGAGTGGCCAATTATGATCAACAGAACTCTTAAGTCTAGTTCCTCATGGACAGGCCTAGCCTTCCACTGCTTAAATTTCCATGCACCATCCCAATTTGGCATAAGCAAAAGAGAAATCAAAAAGGAAATATTTAGCAGGCACGTAGAGATGCATATATCTAACTACTAACTTTTGTGAGCTACCTATTAACATTGTGAGAATTTAAGCCATTACTTTAAAAAAATGTTCTTAGTTACTCAAAGCAATATTTAAGTTGACTAAAAAATCAACACAAGGTCACAACCAAGATGGAGTAGCACTGCTTCAGGACTTGAGAAACGCCAAGGCAATGAGATCCCTGAGTTTGCTTATTGTCTCCCATACATCTCACAGAGTGCTACAGAAGTTTCCAACCCAGAACCACCAACAGCCACAGACAAAAAAAAAAAATAAGAAAAGTCTGATCTACTTAGCTGATCAGGGAAAGCCTGACTAAACAATAGAAAACAATCTTGGTAATAGCTGCCTTCTCTCACCAAATATCAACTGTAAAACTGTACCCCCTCCCCACCTCATGGTTTAAGGGCAGACACAACTGAGCAGAGAGTTGATCTTCCACACCACCACAGCCCTGCTCCATAGATGCAGGTGATGCACTCCATGTCACCTGGCCGGTATAGTATCAGTGGGGTAAGCTGAGAGCCGATCTTCCGTTCCCCTCTGTAGAAGCAAGATATGCTCCCATTCCCCCACACAGTAGTGTCAGTGGGGCCAACGGGGAGCTGAGCCTCCACCCCAACCCTGCACCAATGAATCTGAACAAAGCAGTACAAGTTGTTAGTAGTAAGCACTCACTTTCCTTACACTCCTTGTGTCAGTGAGGCCCAGTGGGGAACTAAACCCAACTGGCGGCAAAGAGACCAAAGGAAGCAGTGAAAAACAGGACTGGTGGCACTCTTATTCTGACTCCCTACCCGTATCCTGTTTCAGAGGGTCTCAGTCAGAAGCCTCCAGCTGCACGCAGTATCAGTGAGGTAGAAAAAGGTAGTGACACAGAGTAGTCAACACCCTGCTTCCCCTCCTCTGATGCCAGTGGGACATGCAGGGAGATGAGCCTCTACTCCTAGCTGGCATCAATGAGGCAGAATCAGGGCTGGTTGGCACCCTACTTCTCCCATCCTTTGGTGTCAGTGGGGCACAGAGAGAAACCAAGCTTCTGCCCCCACCCTGCTGCAAAAAAGCAGTGTGAGACAGCTCTCTGGTTCCCCCCTCCCTGGTGACAGTGAGTTCAATGGGGAACTGATCTTATATCCCCATGCAGAGACACAAGGCTGTGCAAGTTGGTGACCTACTTTTGCCAGAAAGGTGTGAATGGGGCCAAGGGCAATATGTTAACTTCAACTTCACTAGTCTTATACAAGGCAGTGTAAGTCAAAGCCCAACTTTTGCTAAAGTAGTGACACTGGACCTAGCAGGAAGCTGAACAAACATACCCATTTGGCTTTCACGCTTTATCTCAACAAGGGGAATGTGTGCTAAAAAAAAAAAAAAGATTGAATAGGATCCAGAGTCTCACAGTATAACCTCCAAAATAATCAAGGCTCAATGGAAAATCACTCATCATGGAACCAGGAAAATCATAATGTTCACGAGAAAAGATAATCAACAGACCCAACACTGAGGTGAATCAGATGTTGGAATTATCTGACAAGGATTATAAAGCAGCCATCATAAAAATTCTTTTAAAAGCAATTAAAAATTCTCTTGAAAGAAAAGAAAATCTCAACAAAGAAATAGAAGTTACAAAAAACCAAACAGAAATGATAGAACTGAAATATATAATAACTGAAAGAAAAAAAGAAAAAAACCTCACTGGAGGGGCTCAACAGCAGAGTTTAAGGACAGAAGATAGAATCAGTGAATGTTAGGATAGATCAACAGAATTCACCAATCTGAACAAGAATGAAAATAGACAGAAAAAATAATTAACAGAGTCTCAGAGACCTGTGTGACAATAACAAAAAAGCTAGCATTCATATGATCAGAGTCTGAGAAGGAGAGGAGAGAGAGGAAGTAGGATTAAAAAATATTCAAAGAAATAATGGTTGAAAACTTGTAATCATGGCAAGAGATATAAACCTACAGATTCAACAAGCTGTAGGGAAGATCCCATTCTATCTTAATAGAATAAACCCAAAGGAATCCACGTTAAGACAGATCATAACTGAATTATGATAAATTATGCATCTATATTGCAATAACTAGAGCAACCACTAAGAAATCTATACAAAGCAATATACTTAAAACACTATAAGTCAAGATATAATCCTAAAAATGCTCAACAAACCAATCTGAAGGTAAGAAAGAGAAACAGAAGAGAACCAGAAGAAACAAACTGAACACAAATAAAATGGCATATGTAAACCCTAACATATCAACAATTACCTAAATATATATGTAAATCTAAATACACCAATTAAGAGGCAGAGTGGATTAAAAAAAAAAATACTTTAACAATATGCTATAAGACCCACTTCAAATTCAATGACATCAGTAGGTTGAGAGTAAAATGGAAAAAATATACCATGTAAACAGTTTTTTGTTTTTTGTTTTTGCGGTATGCGGGGCTCTCACTGTTGTGGCCTCTCCTGTTGCGAAGCACAGGCTCCGGATGTGCAGGCTCAGCGGCCATAGCTCATGGGCCCAGCCGCTCCGCGGCATGTGGGATCTTCCCGGACCAGGGCACAAACCTGTGTCCCCTGCATCGGCAGGCGGACTCTCAACCACTGCGCCACCAGGGAAGCCCTAAACAGTTTTTTTTTTAAAAAAGCAGGAGTCGCTATATTAACATCAGACAAAGTAGACTTCAGAGTAAACAATTTTACTAGAGACAAAGAAGAATATTACATAATGATAAAAGGATCAATCCACCAGGAAAACATAACAATCCTAAATATGTTCACAGCAAACAAAACAGCTACAAAATACGTGAAGCAAAAATTATATTACTCAAAGAGAAACAGACAATCCACAATTAGAGTTGGAGACTTCCAATACTCCACTCTTAGCAACTGACAGAATCACTGCACAGAAGATCAGCAAGGAAATGAAAGAACTCAAAACCATCAAACACCAGGTTTTAACTGCCATATTTAGAAAACTTCACCCAACAACAGCAGTGTACACATTTTTTTTTTCAAGTACCCATGGAACAGTCACCAAAGCAAGTGCCTATCCTTGTCCATAAAACAAGTTTCAACAAAAATTTAAAAGTTGAAATCATACAGAATATGTTCCCTGACCATAATGGAATCAAACTAGAAATCATTAACAGAAAGATGACAGGAAAGTCTACAAACACTTGGAAACTAAACAGCACACTTCTAAATAATCTGTATATCAAAGGAAAACTCTCAAAGGAAATGTTAAGAATTATACACAAACACACAGAACTGAATGAAAATGAAAATACAACATATCAGAATATGTGCAGCATAACTAAAGCAGTGAAGAGAGTAAATTTATGAGTGAAATTTTCTAATATCCAAAGAAAAATCTACGTGGGCTTCTGTCAGGGGAAGGGGAAAAGCAAATATTTTAAATATGCCAAAGCTTTCTATTATGTTTAACAAGACCTGCCCTCAGGAGAAACTATTTTACCAGAACTTAACCTGCTGGGATATTATCAGAGCCTAACTAACCTGGCAAAGGGAAGAACCCAGCCCTAGCCCAGCTCTAGAAATCCTGTCCCACCTAAGGTCAGGGGGGTGGGGATGGAAGATATGGCAACTGAGAAATATCTGTGTTCACAGTCCACAGGCAAAGGCTCACTACAAGACGGAGACATAATCATAGGACTGTACAACAGTTCTCCTCCCTTGACACTACCACCACATTACTAAAGGCCTATATACTGCAATTCCTTTTACTAGTATTTCATGTCCACCTATCAACAAAAACTTAACGGTTTATACTAAAAGGCAAAAAAACAGTTTGAAGAGACTAAACAAGCATCAAAACCAGAGTGAGATATGGCAGGAATGTTGGAATTATCAGACCAGAATTTTTAAAAAATTATTATTAATATGAAAAAGGATTTAATAGAAAAAGCAGACAACATGCAAGAACAGATGGATAATGTAAGCAGAGACATGGAACTTCAAAGAAAGAATCAAAAAATGCTAGAGATAAAAAAACACCGTAACAGAAATGAATAATGCCTTTGATTGGCGATTAGTAGACTAGACATCACTGAGGAAAGAATCTCTATGCTGGAGGATATGACAATAGAACTGAAAAGCTACTGAAACTGAAAAGCAAAGAAAAAATTTTTAAAAATAATAGAATATCCAAGAACTTTGGGACAATTATAAAAAGTATAACATATACATAATAGGAATACCAGAAGGAGAAGAAATAGAGAAAGGAAAAGAAGAAATATTTGAAACAATGATTGACAATTTCCTCCAAATTAATGTCAGACACCAAACAACAGATCCAGGAACTTCAGAGAATACCAAGCAGGATAAATGCCAACTAAGATTTAACATCTCCAAACTACAGAAAATCAAGGATAAACTCCAGAAAGAAATGAAAGGATAAAAACACTTTACCTATGGAGGAACAAAGATGAAACATATCCAACTTCTCCACAGAAATCATGAAAGCAAAAAATAGTGGAGTGAAATATTTAAAGTTTGAGAGAGAAAACAACCATCAACCTAGAATTCTGTACCCTGAGAAATTATCCTTCCAAGGTAAAGGAGAATTAAGACTTTCTCAGGCAAACAGAAATTGATGAAATTTGACGCCTGTAGATCTGCTTTGCAAGAAATTTTACAAGAAGTTCTTCAGAAAGAAGGAAAACAATATAGGACAGAAATTCAGATCAACATAAAGAAAAAGAGCATAAGAGAAGGAATAAGTGAAGGCAAAATAAAAACTTTTCCTTATTCTTAATTGGTCTAATAGGTAACAGTTTATTCAAACTAATAGGAGCAACAATATATTTGATTACCTATGAGATATCTATATCTATCTATATATAGATATTTATGTGTGCTTACTTATAAGTAAAATGCATGGCAGCAGTGATGCAAAGGATGGGAGGGAAGAATTTGGAATATTTTGTTATTATAAGGCACTTGCACTACCCATGAAGCAGTGAAGTGCTATTTAAAAGTAGACTTGGATTAGTTATAAAAATATATTGCAAACTCTAAGGCAACACCTTAAAAAAGTGAGAAAAAGAAGTATAACTGATATTCTAAGAAAGAGAAATGGAATTGTTGTATTAAATACTGTCAAATCCACTAAAGGCAGAAAGAAGTGTGGAAGACAAAAATAAGAACAAAGAAAAAGGGCAGCAAATAGAAAACAATAACCAAAAAATGGTAGATGTTGATCCAATTATATCAGTCATTACTTTGAATATCAATGGTCTACAGACACCAATTAAAAAACAGAGACTGTCAGAGTAGATCAAAAAGCAAGACCCAACTATAATGCTATCTTCAAGAAACACAGTTTAAATATAAAGACACATACAGACTAAAAATAAAGGGGTGGAGAAAGATATATCATGTTAACACTAATCAAAAGAAAATGAGAGTATATTAGTTTCAGACAGAGAAGACTTCAAAGCAAGGAAAGTTATCAGAAATAAAGAGGGGGAGCTTCCCTGGTGGCGCAGTGGTTGAGAATTTGCCTGCCAATGCAGGGGACACGGGTTCAAGCCCTGGTCTGGGAAGATCCCACATGCCACAGAGCAACTAGGCCCGTGAGCCACAACTACTGAGCCTGTGCATCTGAAGCTTGTGCTCCACAACAAGAGAGGCCACGACAGTGAGAGGCCCATGCACCGCGATGAAGAGTGGCCCCCGTTCACCTCAACTAGAGAAAGCCCTCGCACAGAAAGGAAGACCCAAAACAGCCAAAAATAAATTAATTAATTTTAAAAAAAAGAATGCATTGCTTTAAAAAAAAAAAAGAGGGGTATTATAAAATGATAAAGGGGTCAATGCTCTAAGAAGAGATAATAATCCTTAAGAAGACAGCCTAACAATAGAGCATCAAAATATGTAAGGCAAAAGCTGATAGAGCTGCAAGAAGAAACAGATTAATTCACTATTACAGTTGGAGACTTTAACACCCTTTTATCAAAAATGGACAGATCCAGGAGGCAGAAAATCAGTGAGGACATAGTTGAACTCAACAGCATCATCAATCAACTGATATAACTGACATCTATGGATGACTTCACCCAACAACAGCAGTGTATTACATTCTTCTCAAGCTCACATGAAACATTTACCAAGATAGACCACATTCTGGACCATAAAACACATCCTAACATATTTAAAGGAATAAAAATCACACAATGTCTGCACTTAGACAGCAATAAAATTAAATTAGAAATTAAACAGAAAGAGCTGGGAAATCCCAAAATACTTGGAGATTAAACAACACACTTCTGATTAACAGGTGTATCAAAGAAGAAATCACAGAGAAATTTAAAAATACTTTGAAATAAATGAAAGTGAAAATACAACGTACTGAAATTTGTGGGATGCAGCAAGGCAGTGCTTACAGGGAAATTTATGGCATTGAAAACATTTATTTGAAAAGAGGAAAGATCTAAAATCAATAATTTAAGCTTCCACCTTAGGAAACTAGAAAAAGAAGAGCAAATTAAATACAAAGTAAGCAGAAGAAACGAAATAATAATAATTAGAGCAGAAATAAATGAAACTGAAATAGGAAATCAATAGAGAAAAATCAATAAAACCAAAAGCTGGTTCTTTAAAAAGATCAATAAAATTGATAATCTTCAGGTAAGGCGAACAAAGAAGAAGAGAGAAGATACAAATTGCTAGTATCAGAAATTAAGAGGAGAGCTTCCCTGGTGGCGCAGTGGTTGAGAGTCCATCTGCTGATGCAGGGGACATGGGTTCGTGCCCTGGTCTGGGAAGATCCCACATGCCGTGAAGCGGCTAGGCCCGTGAGCCATGGCCACTGAGCCTGCGCGTCCGGAGCCTGTGCTCCGCAACGGGAGAGGCCACAAAAGTGAGAGGCCCATGTACTGCAAAAAAAAAAAAAAAAAGAAAAGAAAGAAATTAAGAGGAGTCATCACTAGAGATCCCTCAAAAAGCTAAAAACAAAATTACCGTATGATCCAGCAATTCCACTCCTGGGTATATATCCAAAGAAAATGAAAACATTAATTCAAAAAGATATATACACCCCAATGTTCATAGCAGCATTATTTACAATAGCCAAAATATGAAAGCAACCTAAGTGTCCATCAAGAGATGAATGGATAAAGAAGATGTGGTGTATATATGTACAATGGAATACTACTCAGCCATAAAAAAAAGAATGAAATCTTTCCATTTGTAACAACATGAATGGACTTGGAGGGCATTATGCTAAATGACATAAGTTAGACAGAAAGATGAACACTGTATGATATCACTTATATGTGGAAAAATAAAACAAACTAATGAATACAACAAAATGAAAACAGACTCATAGATATAGAGAATAAACAAGTGGTTACCAGTGGGGAGAGAAAAGGAGGAAGGGGCAATACAAGAGTAGGGGACTCAGAGGTACAAACTATTATGTATAAAATAAACTACAAGGATATACTGTACAACACAGGGAATACAGCCAATATTTTATAATAACTATAAATGGAGTGTAACCTTTAAAAATTTAGAACCACTATGTTGTACACCTGTGACATATAATATTATACATCAACTATACTTCAACAGAAAAAAAGTATAAAAAAATGTTTTAAAGAAATACTATGAATAACTCCAGGCCCACAAATTTGATCACCAAGATAAAATGAATCAACTCCTTAAAAGAAATGCCAAAACTCACACAAGAATAAATAGACAATCTGAACATAACTGTATCTATAAGAGAAATATCATCAACAATTAATAAACTTCCAAAACAGAAATCACCAGGTCCAGATGGATTCACTGATAAATTCTACCAAATTTTTTAATTTCCTTAAAAAATTCTACCATTTTTTAAGGAAAAAGTTATACCAATTCGCTCTTCCAAAAGATTGAAGTGAAGAGAATATTTCCCAACTCATTCAATGAGGCCAGCATTACCCTAATACCAAACCAGACAAAAATTCAAGAAAAGAAAACTATAGATCAATATCTCTCATGAACATAGATGTAAAACTTCTCAACAAAATATTAGTGAATCAAATTTTAAAATATATTAAAAAAATTATGCACCACAACCAAATGGGATTTATTCCAGGTATCAAACCTGGTTCAACATTTGAAAATCGATTAATGTAATCCATCACATCAACAGGCTAAAGAAGAAAAGTCACATGATCATATCAATAGATGAAGAAAAATATTTTGACAAAATCCAACATTCATTCATGTTAAAAACTGTCAGCAGGGCCTTCCCTGGCAGTCCAGTGGTTAAGAATCCGTCTTCCAATGCAGGGAATGTGGGTTCGATCCCTGGTGGGGGAACTAAGATTCCACATGCCATGGGGCAACTAAGCCCGTGTGCTCTAGAGCCTGCACACCACAACTAGAGAGAAGCCCATGCACTGCAATGAAAGAACCCACATGCTGCAGCTAAGACCCAATGCAGCCAAATAAATAAATACCAAAAAAAAAAAAAAAAACCTGTCAGCAAACTAGGAATAGAAAGAAACTTCCTTAGTTTTATAAAGAACATTTAGGGAATTCCCTGGAGGTCCAGTGGTTAGGACTCTGCACTTCCACTGCAGGGGCACGGGTTCAATCCCTGGTCAGGGAACTAACATCCCACATGCCACACAGAGCAGAAAAATAAATAAATAAAAGAAATTTACAAAAAATCTACAGTTCATACCATATTTAACAGTGAAAAACTTGAAGGTTTCCTGTTAAGATCAAGAACAAAACAAGGATGTCCCCTCTCACCACTGCTATTTAACATTGTATCTGAAGTCCTAACTAATGCAATAAGACAAGAAAAAAAAATAAAGGTATACAGATTGGGAAAGCAGAAATAAAACTGTCTTTGTTCACTGATGACATGATCACCTATACAGAAAACCTGAAAGAATCAACAAAGAAACAGAATCAACAAAGAAACTTGGAACTAACAAGTGCTTATAGCAAGGTTGCAAGATAGAAGGTTAATTATACAAAAGTCAGTAACTTTCCTATATACCATGAACGTATGGAATTCGAAATTAAAACTCATTACCATTTACATTAGTCCCTCCCAAAAATGTAGGTATAAATGTACAAACTCTAATGAAATATGTATAAGAACTATATGATGAAAACTATAAAATTCATATGGACAAAAACAAAGAACTAAATAAATGAAGAGATATTCCATGTTTGTGCATAGTTAAGATTCAATATTGTCAAGACATCAATTCCTCCCAACTTGATCTATAGATTTAATTCAATCCCAAACAAAAATCTCAATAAGTTATTTTGTGGATATGGACAAACAAATTCTGAAGTTTATATGGAGAGGGAAAAGACCCAGAATAGACAGCTCAATATTGAAGGAAAAGAACAAAGTTGAAGGACTGATACTGCCTAGCTTCAAGACTTACTATAAGGCTACAATATTCAAGATACTGTGATTTTGGTGGAAGACATATAGATTAATGGAACAGAACAGAGTCCAGAAATAAAACCAAATAAATATGGTCAACTGATCTTTGACAAAGGAGCAAAGGCAATGCAATGGAGCAAAGACGTGTGGAGATCGAAACAACTAGACAACATCTACATGCAAAGAAAAAAAATGAATCTAGACATAGGTCATACACACTTGACAAAAATTAACTCAGATGAAATCACAGACCTAATGTAAAATACACAACTGTAAAACTCCTTTAAGATAACATAGGAGAAAACCTAGATGACCTTGGGTACAGCAGTGACTTTTTAGATACAACACCAAAGGCAAGACTCATGAAAGAAACAATAAGCAGGACTTCATTAAATTTTAAAACTTCTGCTCTACAAAAGAGAATGTCAAGAGAAATGGAAGACAAGCCACATACTGGGAGAAAATGTTTGCAAAAGACATCTGATAAAGGACTATTATTCAAAATATACAAAGAACTTCTAAAACTCAACAATAAGAAAACAAACTATCTGATTTAAAATGGACAAAAGACCTGAACGAACACCTCAGCGAGGAAGATATACAGATAACAAGCATATTTAAAAGACGTTTAACTTCATATGTCATCAAGGAAATGTAAATTAAAACAACAATGAGATACTACTATACACCTATTAGAATGGCCAAAATCCAAAACACCAACAACACCAAAGCGTGGTGAGAATTTGGTAACAGGAACTCTCAATCATTGCTGCAGGGAACACAAAATGATAGAGCCACTTTGGAAGATAATTTGGTAGATTCTCACAAATTATACATACTTCTACTATATGATTCAGCAATCACACTCTTTGGTATTTACCCAAAGGAGCTGAAAATATGTGTTCACACAAAAACCTGCACATGGATATTTACATCAGCTTTATTCATAACTGCCAAAACTTGGAAGCAACCCAGGTGTCCTTCAGTTGATGAATAGATAAATAAACTGAGGTTCATCCACGGAATGGGATATTATTCAGTGCTAAAAACAAACGAGCTATCAAGTCATGAAAAGACGTGGAGTAAACTTAAACACATATTACTAACTGAAAGAAGCTAATCTGAAAAAGCTACACACTATATGATTCCAACCATATGACATTCTGGAAAAGGCAAAACTATGGAGACAACAAATAGAACACTGATTGTCCGTCCTTAGAGGGGAGGGAGGGACAAACATGCAGAACAGAACACAGAGGATTTCTAGGGCAGCGTATCTATACTGTATAATACTACAATGGTAGATACATGGCATTACACATTTGTCAAAACCCATAGAATGTACAGTGCCAAGAGTGAACCCAAATATAAGCTATGGATTTGGGGTGATAATGCTGTGCCAAGGTAGGTTCATTGACTATAACAAATGTTTCACTGTGATGTGGGATGTATACAGTGGGGGTAGGTGTGTAGGGGCAGCAGGTATATGGGAACTCTGTACATTCCACTAGATTTTGCTGTGAACCTAAAACTGCTCAAAAAATTAAAGTTTATTGATTTTTTTAAGTCAGTTACCAAAGGGAAGAGGGGAGGGGGAGGGGCAAATTACAGTTATGGGATTAAGAGATACAAACTATTATGTATAAAATAGATAAGCAACAAAGAATATAGCACAGGGAATTATAGCCATTACCTTGTAATAACTTTGAATGGAGTATAACCTGTAAAAATACTGAATCACTATGCTTTACATCTGAAATTAATATAATATTATAAATCAACTATACTTCAATAAAAAAGCCAGCATAAAACATTTGTGAAGTGTAATGTTACAAAATATAATTTTAAAAAACAAGTGTTAGAAACAGGCATCATTAGAAAATCTACAAACAGCAAATGCTAGAGAGGGTGTGGAGAAAAGGGAACCCTCTTGCACTGTTGGTGGGAATGTAAACTGATACAGCCACTATGGAGAACAGTATGGAGATTCCTTAAAAAACTAAAAATAGAACTACCATATGACCCAGTAATCCCACTCCTGAGCAAATACCCAGAGAAAAACATAATTCAAAAAGACACATGCACCCCAATGTTCACTGCAGCACTATTTACAATAGCCAGGTCATGGAAGCAACCTAAATGCCCATCGACAGACAAATGGATAAAGAAGATGTGGTACATATACACAATGGAATATTACTCAGCCATAAAAAGGAACGAAATTGGGTCACTTGTAGAGACGTGGATGGACCTAGAGACTGTCTTACAGAGTGAAGTTATGTCAGAAAGAGGAAAACAAATATCGTATATTAATGCATATATGTGGAATCTAGAAAAATGGTAGAGATGAACCAGTTTGCAAGGTAGAAATAGAGACACAGATGTAGAGAACAAACGTATGGACACCAAGGTGGGAAAGCAGGGTGGGGGAGTGTGGGTGGGATGAATTGGGAGATTGGGATTGACATATATACACTAATATGTATAAAATAGATAACTAATAAGAACCTGCTGTATAAAAATAAATAAATAATTTTTTTAAAAAAATCAAGTGTTAGAAAAGTTAAAGTAGGTCAAGAAAAATATTCTATACTAAAACATATGTAATCCAAAAAGAGAGGTCTTAAAAATCCCATCAACCTAACCTTGCAATAGATAGAAATGGACAAACCCACATTCATTTTGGAAGATTTTAATATTCCCCTATGATTTGCCAAGTGAAATAGGCAAGAATAAGCAAAGACATACAGATTTTGAATAGCACAATTAACCGGTGCACTTTAATGGATCTATTAAAAAGTTATATCCCTAATACAAAGAACATGCCTCATTTTCTTTTTTTTCACCTTATCAAAATAGGTAAGAAGTGGATTTATTTAGAAAGATAGACACTCCACAGACAGTGTGGACCATCTCAGAAGGCGAGAGGCCCCGAAACATGGGGTGGTTAGTTTTTGGGGACTGGGTAATTTCATAGCCTAATGACTGTAAGGATTATTCCAACTATTTTGGGGAAGGGGAGGGAATTTCCAGGAATTGGGCCACTGCCCACTTTTTGGCCTTTTATGGTTAGCCTTAGAACTGTCATGGCACTGGTGGGTATGTTATTTAGCATGCTAAGGTATTACAAGGAGCATATAATGAGGCTCAAGGTTCACTGTAAGTCGAGTCTTCTGCCATCTTGGACCTAGCTGAGAACATGCCTCATTTTCAAGTAGTTATGGGGTAGTTCCAAAAACTCACTGTTTTTTAAACTCTCAGTAAGTTCTTCTAAATAAGTCACATTCTCTGTCCATGGTGGAATAAAAAATGGACATAAATAAAAAGATAGCAAAAAATAAAAGGTATCCACTTAGAAAACTTAAAAAATGTTCTTCCAAAGTCTTAGATTAAAAAGGAAATAAAACTGAACTCCCATCTTATTTAAAAGTAAATAAAAATAAAACACTATTATCAAAATTTTGTTGTGAAAACTTATTACCACAAGGAAACTTAATAACTTTAAATGTAACTACTAGGAAAAGAGACTGAAAAATTAGCCAAGGCTTTGGTGAGGTAACTAGTAAGAAAACTAGAAATTTTTTAAAGCATAATAAATAAATAAAAATAAGAGTGTAAATTAATGAAATAGTAAAGAAACAGATTTGATCAGTTAAGCTAAAATCTGGTTCTTTGAAAAGGTCTAAAGCTTTAAAGACAAACACGGGCTCAGAGTGAAAGAATGGAAGATGATACTCCAAGCAAATGGCAGCCAAAAGAAAGTGGGTATAGACATACTCACATCAGACAAAACAGACTTCAAGCCAAAAAAGTTAACATGAGACAATAATGGACAGTATATAATGATAAAGGGATCATTCATCAGGAAGACATAACAGTTATTAATATATATGCACTTAATCTAGGAGCACAAAAATATATAAAACACTTATTAGCAGACCTAGAGGGAGAAACTGATAGCAACCCAGTAATAGTAGGGAATTTAACACTCCACTTACATCAATAAATAGATCATCTAGACAGAAAGTCAACAAGGAAACACTGGCCTTATGTGAAACATTAGACCAGATCAATGTGATAGATTTGTACAGAAAATTCCATTCCAATGCAGCAGAATACACATTTTCTTTCAAGTGTGCACAAAACTTTCTGAAGAATAGACTATATGTTGGGACATAAAACAAGTCTCAATAAATTTAAAGACTGAATTCATATGAATCATCCTTCCCAATCACAATGGTATGAAAACAGAAATAAACTGCAAGAAGAAAGCTGGAAAAGTCACAAATATGTGAGGCTGAACAACATGGTACTTAACAACTATTGGTTCAATGAAGAAATGAAAGAAGAAATAAAAAATTACCTGAAGACAAATGAAAATAAGAATATAAAATACCAAAATCTATGGAATGCAACAAAAGCAGTTCTAAGAGGGAAGTTTATAGCAATACAGGCTTACCTCAAGAAACAAAAAAAGTCTCAATGAAACAAGAACAATATTAAACAATCTAACCATACATGTAAAGGAACTAGAAAAAGAAGAACAAATAAAGTCCTAAGTCAGTAGAAGGAAGGAAATAATAAAGATCAGAGAGGAAATAAATGAAATAGAGACTAAAAACACAACAGAAAAGATCAATGAAACTAAGATCTGGTTCTTTGCAAAGATAAACAAAATTGACAAACCTTTAGCTAAACTAACTAAGAAAAAAGAGAGAGAGGAGGCTCTGTTAATAAAATCAATAAAATCAGAAACAAAAGAGAAGAAATAACAATGGATACCACAAAAATACAAAGGATTATAATAAAATATAATGAACAGCTATATGCCAAAAATTGGACAACCTAGAAATGGACAAATTCTTAGA
Source organism: Leucopleurus acutus (assembly GCF_964270905.1). Lineage (NCBI taxonomy): Eukaryota > Metazoa > Chordata > Mammalia > Artiodactyla > Delphinidae > Leucopleurus > Leucopleurus acutus. Next base: position 108,002,468 of record NC_139147.1, read on the forward strand.
ATCATACAGCTTTCCAAGACTGAGTCATGAAGAAATAGAAAATCTGAATAGACCAATCCCTAGTACAGAGATGGAAACAGTAATCCAAAAGTTCCCATGAAACAAAAGTCCACCAGAAGACCAGAGGGCCTCACAGGTAAATTCTACTAAATAGTCAAAGAAGATTTAATATCTATCCTTCTCAAACTACTCCAAAAAACTTGAAGAGGGGCTTCCCTGGTGGTGCAGTGGTTGAGAGTCTGTCTGCCGATGCAGGGGACGTGGGTTCGTGCCCCGGTCCGGGAAGATCCCACAGGCCATGGAGTGGCTGGGCCCGTGAGCCATGGCCGCTGAGCCTGCGTGTCCGGAGCCTGTGCTCTGCAATGGGAGAGGCCACAACAGTGAGAGGCCCGTGTACCACAAAAAAAAAAAAAAAAAAAAAAAACTTGAAGAGGAAGGAAGACTTCCTAACTCATTTTTATGAGGTCAACATCACTGTGATACAAAAACCAGACAATGACCCCACACACACACACACACACACACACACACACACACACACACAAAATTACAGGCCAATATCTCTGATGAACATAGATGCAAAAATTCTCAACAAAATATTAGATTAATAAAACAATAGATTAAAAGTATAATAACCTTGATCAAGTGGGATTTATTCCAGGGATGCTTCAACTTCCACAAATCAATCAACATGATACATCACTATAACAAAGTGAAGGATAAAAACCATGATCTCATTTCATAGATGCAGAAAAAGCATTTGAAAAGATTCAACACCCATTTATGATAGAAACTCTCAATAAAGTTAGTATAGAAGGAATGTACCTCAACATAATAAAGGCCATACATGACAAACCCACAGCTAACATCATACCCAATGGTGAAAAACTGAAAGCTATCCCCCTAAAGTCACGAACAAGACAAGGATATGCATTCTCACCATTCTTATTCAACATAATACTGGAAGTTTTAACTAGAGCAATCATGCAAGAAAAATAAGTAAAAAGCATCCAAATTGAAAAGGAAGAAGTAAAATTGTCACTATTTGCAGATGATATGATTTTAGATATAGAAAACCCTAAAGAATCCACAAAAAAAACTATTAGAAATAATAAATGAGTAAAGTTCCAGGGTACAAAATCAACATACAAAAATCGGTTGGGTTTCTATACACTAATAATGAGTTAGCAGAAAGAGAAATAAAGAAAATTCTATTTACAACTGCATCAAAAAGAATAAAGCACCCAGAAATAAATTTAACCAAGGAGGTGAAAGACCTGAAAACTCTAAGACATTGTTGAAAGAAACTGAAGACACAAATAAATGGAAAGATATTCCATGCTCATGGACTGAAAGAATTAACATTGTTAAAATGTCCATATTACCTAAAGCAATCTACAGATTCAACGCAATCCCCATCAAAGTCCCAAAGACATTGTTCACAGAAGTAAAACAAAAAATTCTAAAATGTATATGGAACCACAAAAGACCCTAAATAACCAAAGCAATCCTGAGGAAAAAAGAATAAAGCTGGAGGTATCACACTCCCTGATTTCAAACAATATTTCAAAGCCGTAGTAATCAAAATAGCATGGTATTGACAGAAAAAGATACATAGATCAATGGAACAGAATTGAGAGCCCAGAAATAAACCCATGCATATAGGGACAATTAATTTACAACAAAGAAGATAGTAAAGCATTTGTTAAAATTCAATTGCTGATTAAAATATTAACCTTAAGGAGCTAGAAAAAAAGGGAAATTCCTTTGATAAAAGTCATCTTTAAGAAACCTATAGCCAGGCTTCCCTGGTGGCGCAGTGGTTGAGAGTCTGCCTGCCGATGCAGGGGACGCGGGTTCGTGCCCCGGTTCGGGAAGATCCCACAGGCCGCGGAGCGGCTGGGCCCGTGAGCCATGGCCGCTGAGCCTGCGCGTCTGGAGCCTGTGCTCCGCAACGGGAGAGGCCACAACAGTGAGAGGCCCGCGTACCACAAAAAAAAAAAAAAAAAAAAAAAGAAAAGAAAAGAAACCTATAGCCAACACCCAATTTAACATAGAAACACACTAGATGGGTTCACATTAAATCAGAAATAAGACAAAGATGCACTCTACAAGTTTACTGTTCAATACTGTTCTAAAGGTCTAATCCAAGTTAACGAGACAAAAAGGACAGGGAGTGGGGAAGTATTAGAAATGTAAAGGTAAGACAGTTACTATTTGCATATAATGTGATTGTCTTATATATGTGTACTGTGTATATATAAAATGAATATATGTAATATATTCAAGAAAATCAACTGAAAAACAAATACAAGTAATAAAAGAATTCAGTAAGTGAGCTAGTTACAAAGTCAATATATGAAAATCAATAGCATTCAGAAAAATTTAAAAATCTAATGAACAAAAAGATCCCATCCCCAACAGCAACAAAAGTTACATGTCCAGGAATTAAACTAATATGGAATATGCAAGAAAATTCCAAACTTTTATTGAGTAATTTAAACAAAGCCTGAATAAATGGGGGTAAAATACCATGTACCAGGATAAAAAGACTGAAGATTATAAAGATGTAAATTCTTAAGATGTCAAATTGCTCTAGAAAGCAAATGCAACTCCAATCTAAATCATAATATAGAATGTTTTATGGAATCTGATAAGCTGATTCTAATTCATCTAGAAAATGTTAGAAAAGCCAGGATAATATGAAAAGCAAAACAAACAGTTGCCCTACAAAATATCAAAACATATAAAGCAAAAGTAGTTAAAAGTGTGTTGCTGACCCACTCCTATACACTGGATATTTGTGTCCTCCCAAAACTCTTAAGTTGAAATCTATTGTCCAATGTGATGATATTTGGAGGTTTGGCCTTTGGGAGGTGATTAGGTCCTAAGGATGAAGCTCTCATGAATGGGATTAGTATCCTTATAAAAGAGACTCCAGAGAGCTCCCTTGCCTTCAATGCCATATGAGGACACAGCAAGAAGACAGCTGTCTATGAACCAGGAAGGGGCTGTCACCAGGTAACAAATATGCTAGCACTTTGATCCTAGGCTTCCCAGCCTCCAGAACTGTGAGAAATAAATAATATTGTTATAAGTCACCCAGTCTACTACTTTGTTATAGCAGCCCAAATGGACTAAGACACCCAGTGATAGATTATAGATCAATAGCATAAAACAGAGTCCAGAATAAGACTATAATAGGTGCCATTTCAAATCAAGTGAGAAAGGATGAAGAATTTAAAGAATGATATTGGGACAACAATAAATAAATAAATATTTATAAAACAACAACAAAAAAACCCATGAAATTATAAATCTAACTCATACATTAAAAGCCTTACCAGAACAACAACACTATAAAAGTTTTAAACTTATGTTGTTTTTCAACTTGCTTGAATCTAGGTTAGCAAAAGCCAGAGTAAGTTTCTGTTGTTTGCAACCAAAGGGACTTGACTCAGAACCTTACCAGAATTTGGCATACTTTTTAAAAATTGATACAGAAAAAAAATACAATAAACAATAAGATAAGCAGCAATGAGAAAATATTAGCAATATGTAATCAAAGTATGAGTCCATATTATATTAAAAACTCCTATATATAAACAAAAAATACAAATAATACTGTAGAAAATTGGACAATATATATGAACAAGTAACTCACTGACAAAACATAAATATCTAATAAACATATGAAAAAAAGTTCAACCTCACTAGCAATAAAGAAACAAATTAAATAACAATGAAGTAACATTTTTTCTGCTGAAGAAAAATGTGAAAATTTGAGAAAAATTAAGAAGACTCCAGTATTAACAAGATGTAAGGAAATGACCACTTTATAAACTATTGGCCAAATACAAATTAACCCTATCTTCTCAAAGGACAATTTGGTATAATGTCCACCAAAACTTTAAATTGGTATTTACTTTCTTTTCAGCAATTCCACTTCTAGGAATTTATCCTATGGAAAACATATGTACACAAGAATATAAATAAAACTACTATGTGTAATCATAAATACTGGAATAATCTAAATGTTGAAAAGAGAAATGGTTAAGTAAATTATAGCATATTCTTAGTAAGGAAGACTTTGCAGCAGTTAAGAACAAGATAGATCTATATGCATTAACATGGAACAATTTCCAGTATATAAAATTAAGTGGCAAAAGTCACAGACCAATATATTTATTATATTACTTATATTAAAAACGAGTCTATTAAAAAATAGTTTTAAAACTACATGGTATATATAAACATTACATATATTTAAAGGATATATCTATAATAAAGTTTAAGGCAAAATGAAGGATCTAGAAAGATATATACCAAACCATTAAAAGCGTTTTTTTATTTTTTTATCTCCAGTAAGAAGAAAGCAATCAGAAGGATAAAAAAGGACTTTCTTGCCTTTTCTTCTATATATCAATACTTCTTTTATTTCGTATGTTTATGTATTATTTATATAATATATTATTCAAGAAAGTAGGAGTAACACCAAACAAAAGAATCTGACAGGCAAAAACCCTCCAAATTTAAAATTTTAAACTAAATATTTTTAATTTTTCCACTCAAACATTATTAAATACTTTACTATTCAGACTTGAAATTCAAGAAAATATAACAAAATTTTCTTAGCAAAGGACTAAGAATTGGTATTTAATGTAATTATTCAAATTTGTAATAAAATTTAATAGGAGTACTTAATCCTAAGAGATTTAAGAAAGTTTCTACTTTATAAGGACACGATTTCATTATATTCATTAGTTCATAGTTTACTAACACAACTGTCGATATTTTCTTTTGTTTTTTCTTTTGTTTTTTTTGCGGTATGCGGGCCTCTCACTGTTTTGGCCTCTCCCATTGCGGAGCACAGGCTCCGGACGCGCAGGCTCAGCAGCCATGGCTCATGAGTCCAGCCGCTCTGCGGCATGTGGGATTTTCCCGGACCCGGGCACGAACCCATGTCCCCTGCATCGGCAGGCAGACTCTCAACCACTGCACCACCAGGGAAGGCCCAACTGTCAATATTTTAAATGGAGACATATTCATTCAAAGGAAAAGCCATGAAACAACAGCAAAAACCCTTTTGTAGAAGTGTTTGTATAAGCTCAGTGAGGTGTCTTTAGGCAGACTAACTTGCTGATTAGACTCAACATTAGGAAACCAATCTTTAATTTTATTCCAGTTTCACTGATTTAGAATCATGTGATTCTAAATCAATTTTAATGTTTTGGCCTCCTTTTCATAACATGAAAGCCTTATTCTATAAATCTAAATATTCAAGCACGTTTAAAAACAAACGTTAGATATCAAATCTACCAAAATTCACCTGATTTTTGATAGATAAACTTTCCTAATGATAAAATTAAGATATATATCTGGGGAAAAGTTAAATCAACCCATCACAACTTATAGTTACTGAATCAATTGGTTTCTAATTATTGATAGAAATATACACCTCAAAGGAATGCTCAAATTATATTTAAGAAGTATATTTAGTAATCAGTAATAATAAACAAACTCAAATGTATTAAGGTATAAATTATACTTGATGCAGAGAAATTCTAGAAAAACAAAGTCAAGTCTATACTCTGTACTTTTCTTCCAAACTAAATAAATGACAGAAAAGAATAACATATTCTAACCTTTCCATTTTGGATTCACTGTCAATTTTGTACTGTTCAAAATCTTGGCTAAGAGTCTGTAGTGTTTCTTGAAGGCTCTTTTCACGTTCTACACTTCCTTGATAAAATTTCATCTCTTTTTCCATCGCTTTCACTTTTTCTTCCATAGCCTTAAACTCATGAAGAATTAGATAGCTGACTCCACAGTACTTACAAACTTTTTCTTCTGGAGACATCTAGAAAATAGAACAGACATTTACTGAAATGATAGTTTTTTAATTCTAAAACATAACGTTCAACTGAAGATGTTATTGTAACCATGTTGGTTAAATGAAGTAAATGTATACTGTGCTATGCCATGGAGTAATACTTGCAACACTGCATACATCTGGATAAAATTTTAAAAACTGGCATGATATCGACTGACACAAAATCTTGGAATTAGAATAGGGATGTTCAGAGTAATAATTTCTCCATGGTATCTCTAAGAAAGATTTACTCTTGAAATATTTTCCATAAAATAAAACTAAAAATGATGAAAACATCTTTACAATTCTTATTTTAAGATGACTTTTCCATGATGTGGGAATAAATCACTGGCCTTTCACTTCCAACTGCATTGTGATCCTGGAGATGCTTCTTAGCTTCTTCAGATCTCATTTCCCTCATTTATAAAATTATGACATTGGGCCAAATAAACTCTAAGTTCCTGTTCAGGAACTTAGATGTTTTTTAACATTTTAAAAACATTAGATGTTTTTTAACATTTTAAGATTTTTATAGGATTTAACATTCTGTCATAAAACCAGATATAGGAGGAACACTTTGAACCTAATCTCTTTTGCCTAAATCAGATAGTACTTTTCCCCTCAGGTAGGTATGATTATACCTATTTTACACTTAAGGAAACGGGGACTACTGAAGTTAGATAACCAGCTGCTAAGTAGAGAAGTCGGCATTAAACCCAAGTCTATTTTAAAATCAGCACTTATGCCTGTATTTGTATCATATTTATCTACCATATGAATGTCAGCTAAATCATCTTACTTCCTTCAGATAAAATGCTTATATATCTTTGGCCAGATAGGGGCAGTGAAAAATGGAATTTTAGCAAAGTCAAGAGAAAGGTAATTCTTTTTTCTGTCTCAAGTATACAAATATTCTTCAAGTGGCCTCTACTTGTCTCGCTATTCACCAAAGACGGGACAAAGCTTTGTTAAATATTTGTTCCAGGGCACTAAAACTCTTAGATTATACAAGGAATGCTTACTCTTAATGCAACCTCCCTTAGGACTGTAGAAACTGCTCCTATAACTGAGTGATGCCACCATATCTGCCAATCAATGCCATCCACCATCTGTGCCTATCCATGCCATTATACAAGAGACGGTTGAAACAAACTAATAATAATTTTTGAGAGGGCAGACAGTGGAAGCAAGAAGAAGTATAATCCTGCAACCTGTGGAACAAAAACCACATTCACAGAAAGATACACAAGATGGAAAGGCAGAGGGATATGTACCACATGAAGGAACAAAATAAAACCCCAAAAAACAACTAAATGAAGTGGAGATAGGCAACCTTCCAGAAAAAGAATTCAGAATAATGATAGTGAAAATGATAAAAAAAAAAACCTCGGGAAAAGAGTGGAGGCAAAGATCAAGAATATGCAAGAAATGATTAAGAAAGAGCTAGAAGAATTAAAGAACAAACACCTAGGAGAATTAAAGAACAAACAAACAGAGATAAACAATACAATAACTGAAATGAAAAATACACGAGAAGGAATCAATAGCAGAATAACTGAGGCATAAGCACAGATAAGTGACCTGGAAGACAGAATGGTGGAATTCACTGCTGTGGAACAGAATAAAGAAAAAAAAATGAAAAGAAATAAAGACAGCCTAAGAGATCTCTGGGACAACATTAAACGTAACAACATTTGCATTATAGGGGTCCCAGAAGGAGAAGAGAGAGAGAAAGGACCCAAGAAAATATTTGAAGAGATTATAGTCTAACACTTCACTAACATGGGAAAGGAAATAGCCACCCAAGTCCAGTAAGTGCAGAGAGTCCCAGGCAGGATAAACCCAAGGAGAAACACGCTGAGACACACAGTAATCAAACTGACAAAAATTAAACACAAAGAAAAATTATTGAAAGCAACAAGGGAAAAATGACAAATAACATACAAGGGAACTCCCATAAGGTTAACAGCTGATTTCTCAGCAGAAACTCTCCAAGCCAGAAGGGAGTGGCATGATATATTTAAACGGATGAAAGGGAAGAACCTATAACCAACATTATTCTACTCAGCAAGGATCTCATTCAGATTCTACAAAGAAATCAAAAGCTTTACAGACAAGTAAAAGCTAAGAGAATTCAGCACCACCAAACCAGCTCTACAACAAATGGTAAAGGAACTTCTCTAACTGGGAAACACAAGAGAAGAAAAGGACCTACAAAAACAAACCCAAAACAATTAAGAAAATGGTCATAGGAACATACATATCAATAATTACCTTAAACGTGAATGGATTAAATGCTCCAATCAAAAGACACAGGCTTGCTGAATGGATACAAAAACAAGACCCATATATATGCTGTCTACAAGAGACCCACTTCAGACCTAGGGACACATACAGACTGAAAGTGAGGGGATGGAAAAAGACATTCCATGCAAATGGAAATCAAAAGAAAGCTGGAGTAGCAATATTCATCAGGTAAAATAGACTTTAAAATAAAGAATGTTATAAGAGACAAGGAAGGACACTACATAATGATCAAGGGATCAATCCAAGAAGAAGATATAACAATTATAAATATATATGCACCCAAGATAGGAGCACCTCAATACATAAGGCAACTGCTAACAGCTAAAACAGGGGAAATCAACAGTACCACAATAATAGTGGGGGACTTTAATACCTTACTTACACCAATGGACAGATCATCCAAACAGAAAATTAAGAAGGAAACACAAGCTTTAAATGACACAATAGACCAGATAGATTTTATTAATATTTATAGGACATTCCATCCAAAAACAGCAGATTACACTTTTTTCTGAAGTGCACACAGAACATTCTCCAGGATAGATCACATCTTGGTCACAAATCAAGCCTCAGTAAATTTAAGAAAATGGAAATCACATCAAGCATCTTTTGTGACCACAATGCTATGAGATTAGAAATCAATTACAGGGAAAAAAAACATTAAAAAACACAGGCACATGAAGGCTAAACAATATGTTACTAAATAACCAAGAGATGACTGAAGAAATCAAAGAGGAAATCAAAAAATACCTAGAGACAAATGACAATGAAAACACGACGATCCCAAACCTATGGGATGCAGCAAAAGCAGTTCTAAGAGGGAAGTTTATAGCAATACAAGCCTACCTCAAGGAACAAGAAAAATCTCAAATAAACAATCTAACCTTACACCTAAAGGAACTAGAGGAAGAAGAACAAACAAAACCCAAAGTTAGTAGAAGGAAAGAAATCATAAACATCAGAGCAGAAATAAGTGAAATAGAAACAAAGAAAACAATAGCAAAGATCAATAAAACTAAAAGCTAGTTCTTTGAGAAGATACACAAAATTGATAAACCATTAGCCAGACTCATCAAGAAAAAGAGGGAGAAGACTCAAATCAATAAAACTAGAAAAGAAAAAGGAGAAGTTACAATGGACACCACAGAAATACAAAGCATCATAAGAGACTACTACAAGCAAGTCTATGCCAATAAAATGTATAACCTGGAAGAAATGGACAAATTCTTAGGAAGGTATAACCTTCCAAGACAGAACCAGGAAGAAATATAAAATATGAACACACCAATCATAAGTAATGAAATTGAAACTGTGATTAAAAATCTTCCAACAAACAAAGTCCAGGACCTGATGGCTTCACAGGTGAATTCTATCAAACATTTAGAGAAAATCTAAGACTCATTCTTCTCAAACTCTTCCTAAAAATTGCAGAGGAAGAAACACTCCCAAACTCATTCTATGAGGCCACCATCACCCTGATACCAAAACCAGAAAAAGATACTACAAAAAGAGAAAATTACAGACCAACATCACTGATGAATACAGATGCAAACATCCTCAACAGAATACTAGCAAACAGAATCCAACAACACATTAAAAGGATGATACACCATGATCAAGTGGGATGTATCCCAGGGATGCAAGGATTCTTCAATATACGCAAATCAATCAATGTGATATACCAAATTAACAAACAGAAGAAGAAAAACCATATGATCATCTCAATAGATGCAGAAAAAACTTTTGACAAAATTCAACACTCATTTATGATAAAAACTCTCCAGAAAGTAGGCATATAGGGAACCTACCTCAACATAATAAAGGCCATATATGACAAACCCACAGCAAACATCACTCTCAATGGTGGAAAAACTGAAAGCATTTCCTCTAAAATCAGGAACAAGACAAGGAGGTCCACTCTTGCCACTATTATTCAACATAGTTTTGGAAGTCCTAGCCACAGCAGAGAAGAAAAAGAAATAAAAGGAATACAAATTGGAAAATTGGAAAAGAAGAAGTAAAACTGTCACTGTTTGCAGATGACATGATACTATACATAGAAAATCCTAAGATGCCACAGAAAATTACTAGAGCTAATCAACGAATTTGGTAAAGTAGCAGGATACAAAATTAATGCACAGAAATCTCTTGCATTCCTATACACTAATGATGAAAAAATCTGAAAGAGAAATTAAGGAAATACTCCCATTTACCACTGCAACAAAAAGAATAAAAAACCTAGGAATAAACCTACCTAGGGAGACAGAAGACCTGTATGCAGAAAACTATAAGATACTGATGAAAGAAATTAAAGATGATACAAACAGATGGAGATATAGACCATGTTCTTGGATTGGAAGAATCAATATTGTCAAAATGACTATACTACCCAAAGCAATCTACAGATTCAATGCGATCCCTATCAAATTACCAATGGCATTTTTTTACAGAACTAGAACAAAAATCTTAAAATTTGTATGGAGACACAGAAGACCCCGAATAGCCAAAGCAGCCTTGATGGAAAAACACAGAGCTGGAGGAATCATGCTCCTGGACTTCAAACTATACTACAAAGCTACAGTAATCAAGACAGTATGGTAATGGCACAAAAACAGAAATATAGATCAATGGAACAGGATAGAAAGCTCAGAGATAAACCCACGCACCTATGGTCACCTAATCTATGACAAAGGAGGCAAAGATATACAATGGAGAAAAGACAGTCTCTTCAGTAAGTGGTGCTGGGAAAACTGGACAGCTTCATGTAAAGGAATGAAATTAGAACACTCCCTAACACCATACACAAAAATAAACTCAAAATGGATTAGAGACCAAAATGTAAGATGGGACACTATAAAACTCTTAGAGGAAAACATAGGAAGAACATTCTTTGATATAAATCACAGCAAGATCTTTTCTGATCCACCTCCTAGAGTAATGGAAATAAAAACAAAAATAAACAAATGGGACCTAACGAAACTTAAAAGCTTTTGCAAAGCAAAGGAAACTACAAACAAGACGAAAAGATAACCCTCAGAATGGGAGAAAATATTTGCAAATGAATCAATGGACAAAGGATTAATCTCCAAAATATATAAACTGCTCACGCAGCTCAATATTAAGAAAACAAACAATGCAATCCAAAAATGAGCAGAAGACCTAAATGGACATTTCTCCAAAGAAGATATACAGACTGCCAAGAAACACATGAAAGGATGCTCAACATCACTAATCATTAGAGAAATGCAAATCAAAACTACAATGAGGTATCACCTCACACTGGTTAGAATGGGGATCATTGGAAAATCTACAAACAACAAATGTTGGAGAGGGTGTGGAGAAAAGGGAACCCTCTTGCACTGTTGGTGGGAATGTAAATTGATACAGCCACTATGGAGAACAGTATGGAGGTTCCTTAAAAAACTAAAAATAGAGTTACCATATGACCCAGCAATCCCACTACTGGGCATATACCCAGAGAAAATCATAATTCAAAAAGACACATGCACCCCAATGTTCATTGCAGCACTATTTACAATAGCCAGGTCATGGAAACAATCTAAGTGCCCATTGACAGACAAATGGATAAAGAAGATGTGGTATATATATACAATGGAATATTACTCAGCCATAAAAAGGAACGAAATTGGGTCATTTGTAGAGACGTGGACGGATCTGGAGACTGTCATACAGAGTAAGTCAGCAAGAGAAAAACAAATATCGTATATTAATGCATAAATGTGGAACCTAGAAAAATGGTACAGATGAACCGGTTTGCAGGGCAGAAATAGAGACACAGATGTAGAGAACAAACGTATGGACACCAAGTGGGGAAAGTGGTAGTGGGGGTGGTAGGATGAACTGGGAGATTGGGATTGACCTATGTATAAAATGGTTAACTAATAAGAACATTCTCTATAAAAAAATAAAATAAAATTCAAAAAAAATTTTTTATACATTAACGTTTTTCTCATTTAAACTTAAATAATAAAAAATTCAAATTAAAAACCATGATATAATACTATGGGATACAGATGAATGACTACATCAATCACCTAACTGCCACTGACACCAAATTTACAGATTTATAAAAGAAGTTTGAAAGAAATCATAAATATAACCTGGTTCAAGCTCTGGATGGGTTCATTGAGACTATTCCAAGCTAGATAAGTTGTTATCCAGGCTCTATTTCAGCGTCCCAAGTGATGGGAAACTACTTTGTAAAGCAGCCTGTTCCATCCTCTGATGGTTTTGTCTATGAGGAAATTCTTTCTCTTGCTGACCCCAAATCTTCCTCCCTGCAGCATCCACAGGTCCTAAACCACCTGGCAACCATGAGGAATAACCCAGGCCTTATTCTAATATTTAAAGACAGCTATTAGGAACACTCTGTATCTTCTAATTCTCCAGGTCAACACTTCCAATTCCTTCAGCTGTTTCCCATATGACATGGTTTTGAATTTCTTCCTCATTCTAGATAATTTTCTCTGAACTTGTTCCAGTGTTCTCTATCTGTTTCAAGGTATGGTGCCCAGAATTGAATACTTCAGCTGGTCTCACTAAAGCAGAATAGGAGAGGATTCAAACTTCCCTCATTATAATATCTCATTAATAATACCATTAGTAACATCATCTTACTCAACCTTAGATCACAATGGTCTTTTGTATTTTTGGTAATTATATGTTGTTATTATATACTATAACTGGCTTTTATGTTAAATAAAGCCCCTATTTAAAAACACACTGCACTTGGGCTTCCCTGGTGGCCGCAGTGGTTGAGAGTCTGCCTGCCAATGCAGGGGACACGGGTTCGTGCCCTGGTCCGGGAAGATCCCACGTGCCGCGGAGCGGATAGGCCCGTGAGCCATGGCCACTGAGCCTGCACATCCAGAGCCTGTGCTCCGCAACAGGAGTGGACACGGCAGTGAGAGGCCCGCGTACCGCAGGAAAAAAAAACAAAAAAACCACACTGCACTGTAAAACCATGTCTCATTATACTGAATATACCAAACCATTCCTTCCCACTTATTTCCCCTTTTGTAGAGAATCCACCTTCCACAGTCCTGGTTGCTCTGTATGGTTATATGACTAAAACCCCCTCCACCCATCCACCCTACCATGGCTGAGTGGTGGATGAGGGTTGGACATAAGACCTAGAAGAACCAAGCCCTGAGCTGGGATGAGCCAGCTAGGCCTGTAAGTGTTGAAGACCAGGCAATTTGGACACCTTTAGGGTGGCCATAATAAAGAAGGGTCACGTGCGATGTACAGAGTAAGCCACATTATTGGGATGAGAGAGAAAAATGAGCAGACACATAGAGAGAAGATGAGAAAAAGACATTGTGGATCCAGAGTAAGAGAGGAAAATATGGAACCAGTCAGTGTCTCATACCCAGTGAACTTCCAATTCCTTACTTCAGTCCCTGATGAGACCTAGTTGCCCTACTTGCCCTTCAGGATCCATGCCCAATCTTCCTCCACTATTCTCCTTTTCCCCTAAAGCTACCTATCCCTTACAACCAATAACCCTCATTCTATTATGTGAGCATTTGGCTTTTCAGGTGCAAGGGCACAACAAGAAATATAACTGCAAATATAAATAAATAAAATATATTTTTATGTATATATACACATACATATGTATGTTTTTTGTTTGTTTGTTTGTTTTGGGGTTTTTTTGAGGTACGCGGGCCTCTCACTATTGTGGTCTCTCCCGTTGTGGAGCACAGGCTCTGGACATGCAGCCTCAGAGGCCATGGCTCACGGGCCTAGCTGCTCCATGGCATGTGGGATTTTCCCAGACCAGGGCACGAACCCATGTCCCCTGCATCAGCAGGCGGACTCTCAACCACTGCACCACCAAGGAAGCCCCATATGTACGTTTTAAACTCAGACTTTAGTGACTTCAGTACCCAGAAAATTCTAAGCTTTGTATCTTCTGCAAAATTGATCCTTGCAAGTTGTTTTATTCATCTAATTTATTGATAAAAAATGTTGAATATGACAAAGTTGAGGCTATGGCATGTCATATCTGCTTGGTTGATACTAATCCACTACTCTGCACATTACAGATACAGCGCTTCAGCTGGTTATTAAACTACACAATTATTTGTGTAACCAGTTTGTATTTATTCATACCGTCTTTAGGAATATTAAGACAAACTTTGTCAAATGCCTTCATAAAGTCCATATGTTCTATGTCAACTACAGTTCCTGGATCTAGTGACTTTACACAAAATGGAATGGCAAGGTCTACGTGCTGGTTCTCTTCAAGAACATAAAATTGGCTCAAGGGTTAGTATTTGCTCTAATATCTCCTCACAAATCACCTTTTTTCTTTTTATAAATATATTTATTTTATTTACTTATTTTTGGTTGTGTTGGGTCTTCATTGCTGTGCACGGGCTTTCTCTAATTGTGGCGAGTGGGGGCTACTCTTCGTTGCGGTGTGTGGGCTTCTCATTGTGGTGGCTTCTCTTGTTGTGGAGCACGGGCTCTAGGCACGCAGGCTTCAGTAGTTGCAGCACACAGGCTCAGTAGTTGTGGCTCGCAGGCTCCAGAGCACAGGCTCAGTAGTTGTGGCACATGGGCTTAGTTGCTCTATGGCATGTGGGATCTTCCTGGACCAGGGCTCGAACCTGTGTCCCCTGCATTGGCAGGTGGATTCTCAACCACTGAACCACCAGGGAAGCCCACAAATCACCCTTTAATATTATATTCTAGAATCCTGTCTGGGAGTTCACTGGTTGTAATTTATGGTCATTCTATACATGGAATGGTATTTGTACACTATCCTCTTACTCTCTACGCATTCTCAAAGATCATCAAGAGTGGCTTTGCAATCCCACTGAAAGGTACTATCAGTCCCCAGGAATATAATTCATCCAGGTCAAGAGACCTGAACTAATGCAGAGAATAAGGGTATTTTCTTACAATCCCTTTGCCCATCATGAGTTTTGGTCCCTTCTCATCAATTTGAAAATTATATTCTTACTCTAAGGAAATTTCATCCTTAACCTATTAATCACAGTTCTTTCCCTGCTCCTGGGAAAGTGCCATATCCTTATTTTAAATAAAACTCTTGCTGGATGGAGCTTATGTGCAGCCTGATATACAAAATACAAACAGTATAAACTTCACAATTGTGAAAGCTATCAAAATGTTATTACACCATAGCAATCATGGTGGGGAAAGCTGAAAATAAGTGAAATATACATTTTGTAGAACAGGTCTTCTAAAAGTTCAGGAAAGGAAGTCAAAACATGATACTCATTATGATCTAGGAAACAAGACAAATTATAAAGTAATAGGTCCATAGGAGTAGACTCTATACTTCACTTAGTACAACCTGAATCACTGTGTAAAACAAATATATTGAACGAAAGTTTTCAATGCTATTAAATTGTAAATAGTTTTCTGTAAGTAAAACTGCAACAGGAAAATATAATAACGCTTTCAAATTCTTTGTATCTACATAGGCTAATTACTTAGGATGTTTCTGTGAAACTTGAGAAGATATGAAATACTAAAATTATGTTCCCAGATGAGGTAAGTAAAACTTAGATGTTTTTTGTGAAATATAATGTGTGCTTCATTCTTATAACTTGGTGGTATATCATCTCATTGTGTAAGTAAAATAAGAACATGCTGTCATTCTTGAGAAAAGAGCTATCATTAGCAGGATGCTTTTGCTTTTTACAAGATGCACTTTGGAGGAGGCATCAACAAATGCAGTATTTTAAACAAATGCAGAGCCATTTGAAAATAAATTGTAAAATAAACTTCTCAAATGTAGTATCTATACTTTTAAAATTATAGTTATTTAATATAAAAATGATGCAAAATTGTTAAAAGGTTAAATTAGGCTTCAGATCCTTTTCAAAACTCCTGTCTGTGCTTCAACTGGAAAAAGCACTCAGTAACCTCCTGCGGTGCAAGCGAAGCATTCTCTGATCCAAAAATTGTTCTTCCTTCCTTTCCCCACCCATCCCATGCTTTTTGTGCTTGCGTAAGGAGGAAAGAAACAGAGAAACTATTCCACTGCTGTAAAAATGACAGCAGTATAAAATGTTGACCTTTCTAAGAAGTTTTACATTTAAAAAAAAATGCCTTTACTCAAAACAATGAGTGTCTAGCTAGTGTATTTCATTCAGATTGGGAGAAACATTTTGAGGCAGGACAGTGGACCTTCTGAGTCATTAGCAACACAGACCACCTGACCATTTCATAAGGCCATCAAGACCCTTCCTTTCAATAAGTCAACTGGCTGCACCACCAATTTAAAAATCAATTTGGTAAAGACCATCTACCCAAAACCCCTAAACCTACATTCCCAGCAATATGGGGTTTTTTAGATACAGACAGTATTCTTCTCAAATTTATATGAAAAGGCAAAGGAACTAGAAAAGCTACAACTGTCTTGAAAAAGGATAAAATGGGATAAGCATTTTACCTGATTTCAAGCCATACTATTATATACTAATAAACACTGTGTAGTATTTGTCAAAGGATAGATGCATAGATCAATGGAATAGAATAGAGAACCCAGAAATAGATCTGTATAAATATGCCAAACTGATTTTTGGCAGAGGTGTAAAAGAGCAATTCAGTAAAGGAAAAATAGCCTTCTCAGCAAATGGTCCTGGAACAATTAGATATCCATAGGTTTAAAAAAAAATTAAAAAAGGACCTCAACCTAAACCTCACACCCCATACAAAAATTAACTTACAGTGGGGTCATGGACTAAAATGTAAAACATAAAAATTTGATTTCGGAAGAAAAAAGCTTAGGAGGAAATCCTGAGGATCTAAACTAGGGAAACAGTTTTTACACTTGATACCAAAAGCATGAACCATAAAAGGAAAAATTGATAACCTGAATTCCACCAAAATTTAAAACTTTTGCCCTGTAAAGAGGATGAAATGACAAGCTACAGACTGGGAAGAAATATTTGCAAGCCACATATCTGACAAAGGACTAGTATCTAGATTATATAAAGAATTCTCAAAACTCAACAGTTTAAAAAACATCCAATCAGAAAATGGTCAAAAGACATGAAGAGACATCTCACCTAAAAATATACACAGATGATGGGACTTCCCTGGTGACACAGTGGTTAAGAATCCACCTGCCAATGAAGGGGACATGGGTTCAATCCCTGGTCTGGGAAGATCCCACATGCCACGGAGCAACTAAGCCCATGCACCACAACTACTGAGCCTGAGCTCTAGAGCCCGTGAGCCACAAATACTGAGCTCATGTGCCACGACTACTGAAGCCCGTGTGCCTAGAGCCCAGACTCCACAACAAAAGAAGCCACTGCAGTGAGAAGTCCATGCATGGCAACTAGAGAAAAGCCCGCACGCAGCAACGAAACCCCAATGCAGACCAAAAAAAAATTTTTTTAATTAAAAATTTAAAAAAAGGACTTCCCTGGTGGTTGGGAATCTGCCTGCCAATGCAGGGGACACGGGTTCAGGCCCTGGTCTGGGAAGACCCCACATGCCGTGGAGCAACTAAGACCATGTGCCACAACGGTCTCTAGAGCCCCCGTGCCGCAACTATTGAAGCCCGCGTGCCTAGAGCCCGTGCTCTGCAACAAGAGAAGCTCACCACAATAAGAAGTCCACGCACCGCAACGAAGAGTAGCCCCCGCTCAATGCAACTAGAGAAAAGCCCGCGCACTGTAACAAAGACCAACACAGCCAAAAATAAAATTAAAAAGAATTTTAAAAAATAATAAAAAAAAATAAAAATTTTAAAAATTAAAATTAAACAAAAAGATACACAGATGCCAAATAACCACATGAAAAGATATTCAATATCATTAGCCATTAGGAAAATGCAAATTAAAACTTTAATGAGCTATCACTTCACACCTATCAGAAAGGTTATAATAAAAACTAGGGCTTCCCTGGTGGTGCAGTGGTTGAGAGTCCGCCTGCCAATGCAGGGGACACGGGTTCGTGCCCCAGTCTGGGAAGATCCCACATGCCGCGGAGCGGCTGAGCCCGTGAGCCATGGCCGCTGAGCCTGCGCGTCCGGAGCACAGGCTCCGCAACGGAAGAGGCCACAACAGTGAGAGGCCTGTGTACCGCAAAAAAAAAAAAAAACTAATGACAGTGGTACAATATATTTAAAGTTATAAAAGGGAAAAACCTACAATGAAGAATACTCTACCCAGCAAGACACTCATTCAGATTTGATGGAGAGATCAAAAGCTTTACAGACAAGCAAAAGCTAAAAGAGTTCAGCACTACCAAACCAGCTTTACAAGAAATGTTAACAGGATTTCCATAAGCAAAAAAAAAAAAAAGGCCACAACTAGAAACATGAAAATTACAACAGGAAAAAAACTCAGGTAAACTCAGTAAATATAGAAAATCAACCAGGCACAAAGCTAGTAGGAAGGTTAAAAGACAAAAGTAATAAAATCATCTATACCCACAATAAGCAGTTAAGGGATACACAAAACAATCAGATGTAAAATACTATGTCAAAAAGAATAATCGGGCTTCCCTGGTGGCGCAGTGGTTGAGAGTCCGCCTACCGATGCAGGGGACATGGGTTCGTGCCCCGGTCCGGGAAAATCCCACATGCCGTGGAGCAGCTAGGCCTGTGAGCCATGGCTGCTGAGCCTGCACATCCGGAGCCTGTGCTCCGCAACGGGAGAGGCCACAACAGTGAGAGGCCCGTGTACCGCAAAAAAAGAATAATCATGAGGGGAGAAGAGTACAAATGCAAGGTTGTTAAAATACATTTGAAATTAAGAGATCAACAACTTAAAACAATCAAATATATATATATTGCTATATATAAATCTCATGATAACCACAAACCAAAAATCTGTAATAGATACACACACAAAAAAGAAAAAGGAATCCAAACATTGCACTAAAGACAGTCATCAAATCACAAGAAGAACAAAAGAAGAAGAAAGGAACAAAAAAGACCTTAAAAAAATTAACAAAATGGCAATAAGAACATACATATCAATATTACTTTAAGTGTAAATAGACTAAATGCTCCAATCAAAAGACATGGAGTGGCTGAATGGAAACAAAAACAAGACCTGTATATATGCTGCCTACAAGAGATTCACTTCAGATCTAAAGACACACACAGACAGAAAATGAAGGGATGGAAAAAGGTATTCATTGCAAATGGAAATCAAAAGAAAGCCAAGGTAGAAATACTTGCATCAAATAGACTTTAAAACAAAGAATGTTACAAGAGGCAAAGAAGGACATTACATAATGATCAAGGGCTTAATCCAAGAAGATGCAACAATCGCAAATATATAAGCACTTAACATAGGATCATCTAAATACATAAAGCAAATACTAACAGATATAAGGGAGAAGTTGACAGCAATACAATAATAGTAGGGGACTTTAACACCCCATTTACATCAGTGGACAGATCATCCAAACAAAATTAATAAGGAAACACTGGCCTTAATGACACACTAGACCAGGTGAACTTAATAGATACACATAGAACATTCCATCAAAAAGCAGCAGAATACACATTCTTTTCAAATGCACGTGGAAAATTCTCCAGGATAGTTCACGTACAAGGCCACAAAACAAGCCTTGGTAAATTTAAGAAAACTGAAATCATATCAAGCATCTTTTCCAACCACAATGCTATGAGACTAGAAATCAACTACAAGAAAAATAAACTGTAAAAAACACAAACATGTGGAGGCTAAACAATATGCTACTAAACAAGCAATGGTTCACTGAAGAAATCAAAGAAGAAATTTAAAAATACATGGAGACAAAAGAAAATGAAAACACAACAATCCAAAATCTACAGGATACAGTAAAAAGGCAGTTCTAAGAGGGAAGTTTATAGCAATACAAGTTTACCTCAGGAAACAAGAAAAATCTCAAATAAACAATCTAACATTACACCTAAGGGAACTAGAAAAAGAAAAACAAAACCCAAAGTTAGTGGAAGGAAAGAAATCATAAAGAACAGAGCAGAAACAAATTAAATAGAGACTTTAAAAAACAATAGAAAAGATCAATAAAACTAAGAGTTGGTTATTTGACAAGATAAACAAAATTGATAAACCTTCAGCCAGACTCACCAAGAAGAAAAGAGAAAGGACCCAAATCAATAAAATCAGAAATGAAAAAGGAGAAGTTACAACAGACACCATAGAAATACAAAGGATCATCAGAGACTACTAAGAACAACTGTATGCCAATACAATGGACAACCTAGAAGAAATGGACAAATTCCTAGAAATGTACAATCTCCAGAGAATGAACCAGGAAAAAATAAAAAATATGAACAGATCAACTACCAGTAATGAGACTGAATCAGTTTTTTAAAACTCTCAAAAAACAAAAGTCCAGAGCTTCCCTGGTGGCGCAGTGGTTGAGAGTCCGCCTGCCGATGCAGGGGACACGGGTTCATGCCCCGATCTGGGAAGATCCCACATGCTGCGGAGCGGCTGGGCCCGTGAGCCATGGCTGCTGAGCCTGCGTGTCTGGTGCCTGTGCTCCACAATGGGAGAGGCCACAACAGTGAGAGGCCCACGTACTGCAAAAAAAAAAAAAAAAAAAAAAAGTCCAGGACCAGATAGCTTCACAGGTGAATTCTACCAAACATTTAGAGAAGAGTTAACACCTATCCTTCTCAAACTATTCCAAAAAATTGCAGAGGAACGAATGCTTCCAAATTCATTCTATGAGCCCAGCATAACCCTGATACTAAACCAAGACAAATATCACAAACCAAAAAAGAAACTACAGGCTAATATCATTAATGAACATAGATGCAAAAATGCTCAACCAAATATTAGCAAACTGAATCAAACAATACATTAAAAGGATCATATATCATAATCAAGTGGGATTTATCCCAGGGTTGCAAGGATTTTTCAATATCTGCAAATCAATCAATGTAATACACCACATTAACAAACTGAAGAATAAGAACCATATGATCATCTCAATAGATGCAGAAAAAGCTTTTGACAAAATCCAACACCGATTTATGGTAAAAACTCTCCAGAAAGCGGGCATAGAGGGAACATACCCCAACATAATAAAGGCCATATAAGACAAACCTACAGCTAACATCGTACTCAATGGTGAAAAGCGGAAAGCATTTCCTCTAAGATCAGGAACAAGACAAAGATGCTCACTCTCACCATTTTTGTTCAACATAGTATTGGAAGTCTTAGCCACGGCTATTAGATAAGGAAAAGAAATAAAAGGAATTCTAACTGGAATGGAGGAAGTAAAACTGTCATGGCTTGCAGATGACACAATACTATAGATAGAAAATCCTAAGGATGCCACCAAAAAATTACTAGAGGTCATCAATGAATCTGGTAAAGTTGCAGGATACAAAATGAATGCACAGAAATCTGTTGCATTTCTATACACTAACAATAAACTATCAGAAAGAGAAATTAAGAAAACAGTCACATCAAAAAGAATAAAATATCTAAGAATAAACCTACCCAAAGATGTAAGGAAAACTATACAACACTTATAAAAGAAACTGACAATGACACAAACAGATGGAAAGATATACTGTGTTCATGGACTGGAAGAACTAATATTGTTAAAATGACCATACTACCAAAGGCAATCTGAAGATTCAATGTAATCCCTATTAAAATACTAGTAGCATTTTTCACAGAACTAGAACAAATAATTTTAAAATTTGTATGGAAATACAAAAGACCCCCAAAAGCCAGAACAATGCTGAGAAAGAACAGAGCTGGAAGTATCATGTTCTCTGACTTCAGACTATAATACAAAGCTGCAGTAATCAAAACAGTATGATGCTGGCATAAAAACAGAAAAAAACAGACACACAGATCATTGGAGCAGAACAGAGAGCCAGAAATAAACTAACACACCTATGGTCAATTAATCTATGACAAAGGAGACAACAATATATAATGGAGAAAAGATAGTCTCTTCAATAAGTGGTGCTGGGAAAACTGGACAGCTACATGTAAAAGAATGAAACTAGAACATTTTCTAACATCATATACAAAAATAAGCTCAAACTGGATTAAAGACCTAAATGTAAGACCAGAAATCATAAAACTCCTAGAAGAAAACAGGTGGAACTCTCTTTGACATAAATTACAACAATATTTTTTTGACCTTTCTCCTGAAGCAAAGGAAATAAAAGCAAAAATAAGCAAATGGGACATAATCAAACCTTTTGCACAGCAAAGGAAACCTTTGACAAAACAAAAAGACAATCTACTGAATGGGAAAAATATTTGCAAATGATAATATTGATAAGGGGTTAATAATCAAAATATAAACAGCTCACACAACTCAATATCAAAAAAAACCCAAATAACTCAATTTAACAATGGACATAAGACATGAATAAACCTTTTCCCATGGACAACAGGCACATGAAAAGATGCTCAACATTGTTAACCATTAAAGAAATGCAAATGAAAAACCACAAGGAGATATCATCTCACACCTGTCAGAATGGCTGTCATCACAAAGAACTCAAAAAATGTGGGCGAGGATGCAGACAGGAAAAAACCCTCATACACTGTTGGTGGGAATGTAAATTGGTGCAGCCACTGTGGCAAACAGTATGGAAGTTTCTCAAAAAAAACTAAAAATACAACTACCATATGATCTAGCAATTCCACTCCTGGGTGCATATCCCAAAAAAATGAAAACACTAATTCAAAAAGATACATGCACCCCAATGTTCATAGCAGCATTACTTACAATAGCCACAAGATATGGAAACAACTTAAGTGTCCATCAACAGATGAATGGATAAAGAAGATGTGAATGGAATACAACTCAGCCATTAAAAAGAATGAAATTTTGCCATCTGCGACGAACATGGATGGACTTGGCAGGTATTATGCTAAGTGAAATAAGTCAGACAAAGACAAATATTGTATGATATCACTTATATGAGGAATCTAAAAAATACAACAAACTAGTGAATGTACCAAAAAGGAAAAATAATCACAGATAAAGAGAACAATCCAGTGGTTACCAGTGGGTAGAGGGAAAGGAAGACAGGCAAGATAGCGGTAGGGAATTAAGAGGTACAAACTACTATGTATAAAATAAATAAGCCACAAGGATATATTATACAGCACAGGGAATATAGCCAATATTTTACAGTAACTGTAAATGGAGTATAACCTCTAAAAATTGTGAATCTGTTGTACACCTGAAATTATATGATTTTGTACATTGACTATACCTCAATAAAAAAAATTTTTTAAACTAATGACAACATCAATGCTAAAGATGTAGAGAAACTGGATCACTCATACACTGCTGGTGAGGATGTAAAATGTTATAGCCCTCTGGAAAAGTTTGGCACTGTTTTGTATTTGTACTTGGGTATTTATCACAGGAAAATAGAAACATATGTTCACATAAAAACCTAGACACGAATATTTATAGCAGCTTTATGCATAATAGCCAAAAACTGGAAAAAACTCAGATGTTCTTCAACAGGTTAAACAAATTGTACTACATTCATACCATGGAATGCTACTCAGCAATAAAAAGGAATAAACTACAGATAAACACAACAACAATATGTATAAAACTCCAGAGAATTACAGCCGAGAGAAAAAAAGTAATCTCAAAGACTACATATTGCATGATTCCATTTTTATAACATTCTTGAAATGACAAAATTATTGGAGACCAGATCAATGGTTCCCAGGGGTCATGAATTGGAAGAGGGAGAGTGGAGGTGTGTAAAAGGGGAGGCTGAGGTGAATGCAGCTATAAAAGGGTAACATGAGGAATCTTTGTTGTGACAGAATCCTTAACTGTGTAAATGTCGATATCCTGGTTGTGATATTATAGTATAGTTTTGCCAGGTGTTACCACTGGAGGAAGCTGGGGAAAGGGTACATGAGATCTCTTGGTATCATTTCTCACAACTGCTTGTGAGTCTACAATGATC
Organism: Leucopleurus acutus; assembly: GCF_964270905.1. Taxonomy (NCBI): domain Eukaryota; kingdom Metazoa; phylum Chordata; class Mammalia; order Artiodactyla; family Delphinidae; genus Leucopleurus; species Leucopleurus acutus. The sequence goes on from NC_139147.1 coordinate 108,026,599, forward strand.
TCAAAATAAAAAGTTTGATTTAAAAATAATAGAATACTGTAGGAGACTTTAACACCCCTCTTTTCATCAAAGGACAGATCATCCAGAGAATCAACAAGGAAACACAGGCCTTAAATGATACATTAGACCAGATGGCCTTAATTGATATTTATACGGCATTCTATCCAAAAGCAGCCAGAATACACATTCTTCTCAAGTGCACACAGAACGTTCTCCAAGACTGACCACATGCTGGGCCACAAAGCAGGCCTTGGTAAATTTAAGAAAATTGAAATCATATCAAGCACCTTTTCCAACCACAACACTATGAGATTAGGAATAAACTACAAGAAAAAAACAAAGTAAAAAACACAAACACGTGGAGGCTAAACAATATGCTACTAAACAGCCAATGGATCACTGAAGAAATCAAAGAGGAAATAAAAAAATACCTAGAGACAAATGAAAATGAAGGCACAACGATCCAAAACCTATGGGATACAGCAAAAGCAGTTCTAAGAGGGAGGTTTATAGCAATAAAATCTTACCTCAGGAAACAAGAAAAATCTCAAATAAATGACCTAACCTTACACCTGAAGCAATGAGAGAAAGAAGAAGAAACAAAACCTAAAGTTATAGAAGTAAAGAAATCATAAAGATCAAAGGAGAAATAAATGAAATAGAGACAAAGAAAACAACAACAAAGATCAATGGAACTAAAAGATGGTTCTTTGAAAAGATAAACAAAATGATAAACCTTTAGCAAGACTCATCAAGAAAAAAAAGGGAGAGGACTCAAATCAGTAAAATTAGAAATGAAAAAGGAAAAATTACAACCGACACCACAGAAATAAAAAGTATCATAAAAAACTACAAGCAACTGTATGCAAATAAAATGGAGAACCTGGAAGAAATGGACAAATTCTTAGAAAGGTACAAGCTCCCAAGACTGAACCAGGAAGAAACAGAAAATATGAAGAGACCAATCACAAGTAATGAAATTGAAACTGTGATTAAAAAACTCCCAACAAACAAAAGTCCAGGACCTGATGGCTTCACAGGTAAATTCTATCAAATATTTAGAGAACGGCTAACAACTAGCCTTCTGAAACTGTTCCAAAAAATTGTAGAGGAAGAAACACTCCCATACTCATTCTATGAGGCCACCATCACCCGGATTACAAAACCAGACAAAGATACCACAAAAAAAGAAATTACAGGCCAATATCACTGATGAACATAGATGCAAAAATCCTCAACAAAATACTAGCAATCTGAAACCAACAATACATTAAAAAGATCATACACCATGATCAAGTGGGATTTATCCCAGGGATGGAAGGATTTTTCAATATCTGCAAATCAATCAGTGTGATACACCACTGTAACAAATTGAAGAATAAAAACCATATGATCATCTCAACTGATGCAGAAAAGGCTTCTGACAAGATTCAACACCCAGTTATGATAAAAACTCTCCAGAAAGTGGGCATAAAGGGAACATACCTTAACATAATAAAGGCCATATATGACAAACCTACAGCTAACATCATAGTCAACAGTGAAAATCTGAAAACATTTCCTCTAAGATCAGGAACAAGACAAGGATGTCCACTCTTGTCACTATTATTCAATAGTTTTGGAAGTCCTAGCCATGGCAAACAGAGAAGAAAAAGAAATAAAAGGAATCCAAATTGGAAAAGAAGTTAAACTGTCACTATTTGCAGATGACATGATATTATACATAGAAAATCCTAAAGATGCTCCCAGAAAACTACTATAGCTCATCAATGAATCTGGTAAAGTTGCAGGTTACAAAATTAAGACACATAGCTCCCGGGAAGATGGTGGAAGAGTAAGACGCAGAGATCATCTTCCTCCCCACAGATACACCAGAAATACATCTACACGTGGAACAACTCCTACAGAACACCTACTGAATGCTGGCAGAAGACCTCAGACCTCCCAAAAGGCAAGAAGCCCCCCACGTACCTGGGTAGGGCAAAAGAAAAAAGAATAAACAGAGACAAAAGAATAGGGACAGAACCTGCACCAGTGGGGGGGAACTGTGAAGGAGGAAAGGTTTCCACACACTAGAAGCCCCTTCGCAGGCAGCGAAGGGGGGAAGCTTTGGAGCCCCGGAGGAGAGCATACCAACAGTGGTGTGGAGCGCAAAGCGAAGAGATTCCCACACAGAGGATCAGGGCCGACTGGCACTCACCCACTCGAGAGGCTTGTCTGCTCACCTGCCGGGGCGGGCGGGGCAGGGAGTTGAGGCTCGGGCTTCGGTCGGAGCGCTGGGAGAGGACTAGGGTTGGCGGCGTGAACACAGCCTACAGGGGGATGGTGCATCACGGCTAGCCGGGAGGGAGTCGGGGGGAAAGTCTGGACCTGCCGAAGAGGCAAGAGACTTTTTCTTCCCTCTTTGTTTCCTGGTGCGCGAGGAGAGGGGATTAAGAGCGCCGCTTAAAGGAGCTCCAGAGACGGGCACGAGCCGCAGCTGAAAGCGCAGACCCGAGACGGGCATAAGACACTAAGGCTGTTGCTGCCGCCACCAAGAAACCTGTGTGCGAGCACAGGTCACTATCCACACCCGCCTCTGGGGAGCCTGTGCAGCCCGCCACTGCCAGGGTCCCATGATCCAGGGACAACTCCCCCAGGAGAATGCACAGCGCGCCTCAGGCTGGTGCAACAACATGCCAGCCTCTTCCGCCGCAGGCTCGCCCCGCACTCTGTGCCCCTCCCTCCCCCCGGCCTGAGTGAGCCAGAGCCCCCGAATCAGCGGCTCCTTTAACCCCGTCCTGTCTGAGCGAAGAACAGACGCCCTCCGGCGACCTACACGCAGAGGCGGGGCCAAATCCAAAGCTGAGCCACTGGGAGCTGTGAGAACAAAGAAGAGAAAAGGGAAATCTCTCCCAGCAGCCTCAGAAGCAGCGGATTAAAGCTCCACAATCAACTTGATGTACCCTGCATCTGTGGAATACATGAATAGACAACGAATCATCCCAAATTGAGGAGGCGGACTTTGAGAGCAAGATTTATGATTTTTTCCCCTTTTCCTCTTTTTGTGAGTGTGTATGTGTATGCTTCTGTGTGAGATATTGTCTGTATAGCTTTGCTTCCACCATTTGTCCTAGGGTTCTATCCGTCCGTTTTTGTTTCTTTGGTTTGTTTTGTTTTCTTAATATTTTTTATTTTAATAACTTTATTGTATTTTTATCTTATTTTATTTTATCTTCTTTCTTTATTTTTTACCTTCCTTCCCTCCTTCCTTCCTTCCTCCCTCCCTCCCTCCCTTTTTTCTTTCTTTCTTTCTTTCTTTCTTTCTACTTCTACTAATTCTTTTTTTCTACTTTTTCTCCCTTTTATTCTGAGCCGTGTGGATGAAAGGCTCTTGGTGCTGGAGTCAGGAGTCAGTGCTGTGCCTCTGAGGTGGGAGAGCCAACTTCAGGACACTGGTCCACAAGAGACCTCCCAGCTCCACATAATATCAAATGGTGAAAATCTCCCAGAGATCTCCATCTCAACACCAGCACCCAGCTTCACTCAACGACCAGCAAGCTACAGTGCTGGACATCCTATGCCAAACAACTAGCAAGACAGGAACACAACCCCACACATTAGCAGAGAGGCTGCCTAAAATCATAACAAGTCCACAGACACCCCAAAACACACCACCAGACGTGGACCTGCCCACCAGAAAGACAAGATCCAGCCTCATCCACCAGAAAACAGGCACTAGTCCACTCCACCAGGAAGCCTACACAACCCACTGAACCAACGTTAGCCACTGGACAGACACCAAAAACAACGGGAACTACGAAACTTCAACCTGCAAAAAGGAGACCCCAAACACAGTAAGATAAGCAAAATGAGAAGACAGAAAAACACACAGTAGATGAAGGAGCAAATAAAAACCCACCAGACCTAATGAATGAAGAGGAAATAGACAGTCTACCTAAAAAAAATTCAGAATAATGATAGTAAAGATGATCCAAAATCTTGGAAATAGAATGGACAAAATGCAAGAAACATTTAACAAGGACCTAGAAGAACTAAAGATGAAACAAACAACGATGAACAACACAATAAATGAAATTAAAAATACTCTAGATGGGATCAATAGCAGAATAACTGAGGCAGAAGAACGGATAAGTGACCTGGAAGATAAAATAGTGGAAATAACTACTGCAGAGCAGAATAAAGAAAAAAGAATGAAAAGAACTGAAGACAGTCTCAGACACCACTGGGACTACATTAATCACATCAACATACGAATTATAGGGGTTCCAGAAGAAGAAGAGGAAAAGAAAGGGACTGAGAAAATATCTGAAGAGATTATAGTTGAAAACTTCCCTAATATGGGAGAGGATATAGTTAACCAAGTCCAGGAAGCACAGAGAGTCCCATACAGGATAAATCCAAGGAGAAATATGCCAAGACACATATTAATCAAACTGTCAAAAATTAAATACAAAGAAAACATATTAAAAGCAGCAAGGGAAAAACAACAAATAACACACAAGGGAATCCCCAGAAGGTTAACAGCTGATCTTTCAGCAGAAACTCTGCAAGCCAGAAGGGAGTGGCAGGACATATTTAAGAGATGAAGGAGAAAAACCTGCAACCAAGATTACTCTACCCAGCAAGGATCTCATTCAGATTTGATAGTGAAATTAAAACCTTTACAGACAAGCAAAAGCTGAGAGAGTTCAGCACCACCAAACCAGCTTTACAACAACTGCTAAAGGAACTTCTCTAGGCAAGAAACACAAGAGAAGGAAAAGACCTACAATAACGAACCCAAAACAATTAAGAAAAGGGAATAGGAACACACATATTGATAATTACCTTAAATGTAACTGGACTAAATGCTCCCACCAAAAGACACAGATTGGCTGAATGGATACAAAAACAAGACCATATATTTGCTGTCTACAAGAGACCCACTTCAGACCTAGAGACACATACAGACTGAAAGTAAGGGGATGGAAAAAGATATTTCATGCAAATGGAAACCAAAAGAAAGCTGGAGTAGCAATTCTCATATTAGACAAAATAGACTTTAAAATAATGACTATTAGAAGAGACAAAGAAGGACACTACATAGTGATCAAGGGATCGATCCAAGAAGAAGATATAACAATTGTAAATATTTATGCACCTAACATAGGAGCACCTCAATACATAAGGCAAATACTAACAGCCATAAAAGGGGAAATCCACAGTGACACATTCATAGTAGGGGACTTTAACACCCCACTTTCACCAATGGACAGATCATCCAAAATGAAAATAAATAAGGAAACACAAGCTTTAAAAGATACATCAAACGAGATGGACTTAATTGATATTTATAGGACATTCCATCCAAAAACAACAGAATACACATTTTTCTCAAGTGCTCATGGAACATTCTCCAGACTAGATCATATCTTGGGTCACAAGTCAAGCCTTGGTAAATTTAAGAAAATTGAAATCATATCAAGTATCTTTTCCAACCACAATGCTATGAGACTAGATATCAATTACAGGAAAAGATCTGTAAAAAATACAAACACATGGAGGCTAAACAATACACTACTTAATAACGAAGTGATCACTGAAGAAATCAAAGAGGAAATTAAAAAATACTTAGAAATAAATGACAATGGAGACACGACAACCCAAAATCTATGGGATGCAGCAAAAGCAGTTCTAAGAGGGAAGTTTATAGCAATACAATCCTAACTTAAGAAACAGGAAACATCTCGAATAAACAATCTAAACTGGCACCTAAAGCAATTAGAGAAAGAAGAACAAGAAAACCCCAAAGTTAGCAGAAGGAAAGAAATCATAAAAATCAGATCAGAAATAAATGAAAAGGAAATGAAGGAAATGAGAGCAAAGATCAATAAAACTAAAAGCTGGTTCTTTGAGAAGATAAACAAAATTGATAAACCATTAGCTAGACTCATCAAGAAAAAAGGACGAAGACTCAAATCAATAGAATTAGAAATGAAAAAGGAGAAGTAACAACTGAAACTGCAGAAATACAGAAGATCATGAGAGATTAGTACAAGCAACTATATGCCAATAAAATGGACAACCTGGAAGAAATGGACAAATTCTTAGAAATGCACAACCTGCCAAGACTGAATCAGGAAGAAATAGAAAATATGAACAGACCAGTCACAAGCACTGAAATTGAAACTGTGATTAAAAAGCCCAGGACCAGATGGCTTCACAGGCAAATTCTATCAAACATTTAGAGAAGAGCTAACATATATCCTTCTCAAACTCTTACAGAATATAGCAGAGGGAGGAACACTCCCAAACTCATTCTATGAGGCCACCAACACCTTGATACCAAAACCAGACAAGGATGTCACAAAGAAAGAAAACTACAGGCCAGTATCACTGATGAACATAGATGCAAAAATCCTCAACAAAATACTAGCAAACAGAATCCAACAGCACATTAAAAGGATCATACACCATGATCAAGTGGGGTTTATTCCAGGAATGCAAAGTTTCTTCAATATACACAAAACAATCAATGTGATAAACCATATTAACAAGTTGAAGGAGAAAAACCATATGATCATCTCAATAGATGCAGAGAAAGCTTTTGACAAAATTCAACACCGATTTATGATAAAAACCTTCCAGAAAGTAGGCATAGAGGGAACTATCCTCAACATAATAAAGGCCATATATCACAAACCCACAGCCAACATTGTCCTCAATGGTGAAATACTGAAAGCATTTCCACTAAGATCAGGAACAAGACAAGGTTGCCCACTCTCACCACTCTTATTCAACATAGTTTTGGAAGTTTTAGCTCCAGCAATCAGAGAAGAAAAGGAAATAAAAGGAATCCAAATGAGAAAAGAAGAAGTAAAGCTGTCACTGTTTGCAGATGACACAATACTATACATAGAGAATCCTAAAGATGCTACCAGAAAACTGCTAGAGCTAATCAATGAATTTGGTAAAGTAGCAGGATACAAAATTAATGCACAGCAATCTCTGGCATTCCTATACACTAATGATGAAAAATCTGAAAGTGAAATCAAGGAAACACTCCCATTTACCATTGCAACAAAAAGAATAAAATATCTAGGAATAAACCTACCTAAGGAGACAAAAGACCTGTATGCAGTAAATTATAAGACACTGATGAAAGAAATTAAAGATGATACAAATAGATGGAGAGATATACCATGTTCTTGGATTGGAAGAATCAACATTGTGAAAATGACTCTACTACCCAAAGCAATCTACAGATTCAATGCAATCCCTATCAAACTACCACTGGTATTTTTCACAGAACTAGAACAAAAAAATTCACAATTTCGGGGCTTCCCTGGTGGTGCAGTGGTTGAGAGTCCGCCTGCCGATGCAGGGGACACGGGTTCGTACCCCAGTCCAGGAAGATCCCACATGCCGTGGAGCAGCTAGGCCCGTGAGCCATGGCCACTGAGACTGCGTGTCCAGAGCCTGTGCTCCGCAACAGGAGAGGCCACAACGGTGAGAGGCCCGCGTACCGCAAAAAAAAAAAAAAATTTCAAAATTTGTATGGAAACGCAAAAGACCCTGAATAGCCAAAGCAATCTTGAGAACAAAAACGGAGCTGGAGGAATCAGGCGCCCTGACTTCAGACTATACTACAAAGCTACAGTAATCAAGACAGTATGTTACTGGCACAAAAACAGAAAGATAGATCAATGGAACAGGATAGAAAGCCCAGAGATAAACCCACACACATATGGTCACCTTATCTTTGACAAAGGAGGCAGGAATGTACAGTGGAGAAAGGACAGCCTCTTCAATAAGTGGTGCTGGGAAAACTGGACAGGTACATGTAAAAGTATGAGATTAGATCACTCCCTAACACCATACACAAAAATAAGCTCAAAATGGATTAAAGACCTAAAGGTAAGGCCAGAAACTATCGAACTCTTAGAGGAAAACATAGGCAGAACACTCTATGACATAAATCACAGCAAGATCCTTTCTGACCCACCTCCCAGAGAAATGGAAACAAAAATAAACAAATGGGACCTAATGAAACTTCAAAGCTTTTGCACAGCAAAGGAAACCATAAACAAGACCAAAAGACAACCCTCAGAATGGGAGAAAATATTTGCAAATGAAGCAACCGACAAAGGATTAATCTCCAAAATTTAGAAGCAGCTCATGCAGCTCAATAAGAAAAAAACAAAAAACCCAATCCAAACATGGGCAGAAGACCTAAATAGACATTTCTCCAAAGAAGATATACAGACTGCCAACAAACCCATGAAAGAATGCTCAACTTCATTAATCATTAGAGAAATGCAAATCAAAACTACAATGAGATATCATCTCACACCAGTCAGAATGGCCATCATCAAAAACTCTAGAAACAATAAATGCTGGAGAGGGTGTGGAGAAAAGGGAACCCTCTTGCACTGTTGGTGGGAATGTAAATTGATACAGCCACTGTGGAGAACAGTATGGAGTTTCCTTAAAAAACTACAAATAGAACTACCATATGACCCAGCAATCCCACTACTGGGCATATACCCTGAGAAAACCATAATTCAAAAAGAGTCATGTACCAAAATGTTCATTGCAGCTCTATTTACAATAGCCCAGAGATGGAAACAACGTAAGTGTCCATCATCAGATGAATGGATAAAGAAGATGTGGCACATATATACAATGGCATATTACTCAGCCATAAAAAGAAATGAAATTGAGCTATTTGTAATGAGGTGGATAGACCTAGAGTCTGTCATACAGAGTGAAGTAAGTCAGAAAGAGAAAGACAAATACCATATGCTAACACATATATATGGAATTTAAGAAAAAAAATGTCATGAAGAACCTAGGGGTAAGACAGAAATAAAGACACAGACCTACTAGAGAATGGACTTGAGGATATGGGGAGGGGGAAGGGCAAGCTGTGACAAAGCGAGAGAGAGGCATGGACATATATACACTACCAAACGTAAGGTAGACAGCTAGTGGGAAGCAGCCGCATAGCACAGGGAGGTCAGCTCGGTGCTTTGTGACCGCCTGGAGGGGGGGGATAGGGAGGGTGAGAGGGAGGGAGATAGATGCAAGAGGGAAGAGATATGGGAACATATGTATATGTATAACTGATTCACTTTGTTATAAAGCAGAAACTAACACACCATTGTAAAGCAATTATACTCCAATAAAGATGTAAAAAAAAAAATTAAACACAGAAATGTTGCATTCCTATACACTAACAACGAAAGATCAGAAAAAGAAACTCAAGAAACAATCCCATTTACCATCATATCAAAAAGAATAAAATACCAAGGAATAAAGCTACCTAAGGGAGACAAAAGACCTGTATTCAGAAAACTAGAACAATATAAGATGCTGATGAAAGAAATCGAAGATGACACAAACAGATGGAAAGATATACCATGTTCTTGGATTGGAAGAATCAATACTTTCAAAATGACTATACTACCCAAGGCAATCTACAGATTCAATGCAATCCCTACCAAATTACCAATGGCATTTTTCACAGAACTAGAACAAAAAATCTTAAAATTTGTATGGAGAAAGGAAAGACCCCAAATAGCCAAAGCAATCTTGAGAAAGAAAAATGGAGCTGGAGGAATCAGGCTCCTTAACTTCAGACTATACTACAAAGCTATAGTCATCAAAACAGTATGGTACTGGCAGAAAAATAGAAATATAGATCAGTGGAACAGGACAGAACCCCAAGAAACAAACCCCTGCACCTACGGTCAATTAATCTACAACAAAGGAGGCAAGACTGTACAATGGAGGAAAGACAGTCTCTTCAATAAATGGTGCTAGGAAAACTGGACAGCCACATGTAAAAAAATGAAATTAGAACATTCTTTAACACCATACACATAAATAAACTCTAAATGGCTTAAAGACCTAAATGTGAGACTGGAGATTATAAAACTCTTAGAGGAGAACATAGGCAGAACACTCTCTGACATAAATCGCAGCAATATCTTTTTCGATCCATCTCCCAGAATAATGGAAATAAAAATAAACAAATGGGACCTAATTAAACTCAAAAGCTTTTGTACAGCAAAGGAAATCATAAACAAAACAAAAAGAAAACCCACATAATGGGAGAAAATATTTGCAAATGATGTGACTGACAAGGGATTAGTCTTCAAAATTTACAAACAGGTCATGCAGCTTAATATCATCAAAACAAACAACCCAATCAAAAAATGGGCAGAAGACCTAAATAGACATTTCTCTGAAGAAGACATACAGATGGCCAAGAAGCACATGAAAAGATGTTCAACATCACCAATTATTAGAGGAATGCAAATCAAAACTACGAGATATCCCCTCACATCAGTCAAAACGGCTATCTTCAAAAAATTCACAAACAACAAATGCTGGAGAGGATGTGGAGAAAAGGGAACCCTCCTATACTGTTGGTGGGAATGTAAATTGGTACAACCACTATGGAGAACAGTAAGGAGGTTCCTTAAAAAACTAAAAATAGAGCTACCATATGATCCTGCAATCCCACTCCTGGGCAAATATATGGAGAAAAACATGGTTCTAAAGGATACACGCACCCCAATGTTCATTGAAGCACTGTTTACAATAGCCAAGACATGGAAGCAACCTAAATGTCCATTGACAGAGGAATGGATAAAGAAGATATGGTACATATATACAATGAAATATTATTCAGCCATTAAAAACAATGAAATAATTCCCTTTGCAGCAACATGGATGGACCTAGGGATTGTCATACTGAGTAAAGTAAGTCAGGCAGAGAATGCAAGATATCTTATATCGGTTATATGCAGAATCTAAAAAGAAATGATACAAACTTATCTTATTTACAACACAGACTCAAAGACTTAGAGAAGAACTTCTGGTTACCAGTTGGGAAGGTTAGGGGGAAGGGATAGTTAGGGAGTGTGGGATTGACATGTACACACTGCTATATTTAAAATGGATAACAACAAGGACTTACTGTATAACACAGGGAACTCTGCTCAGTATTATGTAACAACCTAAATGGGAAAAGAATTTGAAAAAGAATAGATACATGTATATGTATCACTGAAAAAAAAAATAATGTTGACAATAATGATAATAGTTTAAGGCTATATATATATATATATATATATATATATATATATATATATACACACACACATATATATATATATATATGCAAATCTGGGACTAAAATACCAGAGATTAATCCATAAAGAAATTTTATTGAGCAATTTTAAGAAACGTTTTCATACACAAATTATACATGACACCCCTATGTTTCTTTTGTCATTAGTTTCAAAAGCACAATTGCTTAAAAAGACAACACATATACCTGCACACACAAACACACATCACTACTTTTCCAGAATGCTAGCACTAATGTTTCTAAGACAGTTTTCTCTTTTTTTCTCTACTTTGACTGAACACAAAATCTGACCCTAGCCACAGTGGCCCAAAATGACCTGGAAAATTAAGTTTATTTTTTCTGGCAATGACAATCTGTGCTTGGAAATATAAAACTGTTATTCTGAATAAATTTCAAAGTTCCAAAGTACTAAGATTACTTTACTGAAACAGTACAAAATGAGCTGTTACTGGTAGGGAAAGGGATTGTTATCCCAGAAAGAACAGTGTGCTCTCCAGCCCTTGCTCTGTCACTTCTGTTTTGTAAAATAAATAACTCTGGTCTCTTTATTTTACTTTGTGTCCTGTGGTAATAAATATCTCCTGAAGCTAAAATCCTATTACAAGTGCTCATTTTGTCACCATTTAAAAAAAAAAGAGGTCAGTTCTACTTTTGCAAAATAAGTGATTTTTCCACTGATTTGTTGAGGTTGTTCTGACTTCTGTGTATGTCTTCTAGCAAAAACAGCAAAAAAGAAAGTTATTCATTGCTTTTTTTCTAAAAAGAGGAGTCCATATGTCTCTGAGATAGGTGGACATTCAAGGGCGGAAGAGATATAGAATTATTACTTTGCTGATCTATAAATGTTGTTTTAGTTTTAAACTGTGGCAATAAAATCCCAAACACAGAACTATACTATCATTACAGGTACATTCTGCTTTCAGAATGCTAGATGAAAATTCTAGCAAAGCTACTGCTTATCGGAGGTCAGAGACAGGTAGGAGTCAGCTCAGTCTAGAGAGTAGATTTACAGATATGATCTAAGTACATATAGAAGTAAGCTGTGGAGTCTAGCAGCAAAGGGGATAAGTATGGTCTTGCCGTCCAGCCCATGGGCCTGTTTTACATTTTCTGCCAGTTGGGGAAATGGGAACCTGAAACATGTTTTATGCTCAATCAGAAATTGTGATAAAAAGCAAAAAGATTAGGGAGTGATAGTCAAAAGATTATCTTATTCTTTCTTCCCTAAGATGAGACTGGGCAGGGAGTGGGGGGCATGATTTAACAATCTTCGCTTTCTAATCAGACAATGGACTCTCTAACTAGAGCTTATTATCATCAGCATTCTTCTCCACACTTTTCCTTTGGTGGCCATCTCCCCCTGCCCCCCACACACACATTTACTTTTTCTTGCAACTCTTTCTACTGCTACCTATTTTACTATTAGTAGTACAGTGTAGTACAGCCATTTTCATTTCCTTTATCACATATCTTTCATGTATTTCATCAACCATCCCATTTCCATATCATACAGCAAAAGTACAGAAAGAAATAAAGAGGAAAGACTCCCCTTCCCTTCCCTTCCTTGATTTCTACACTAACCTTCCTTGACTACACACAGAAAAAAAGGAAACACAGCAGGGCCTTCTCTAGAAAGAATAGGCAGCATAAAAACTAACATAAAAAGTTAACAAAAGAACAAGAAAAAAAAAGCCTTTGAAAGACCTCTCTGTCACTGTACACTGATCCACCCACCTCATGTCTTTTTCTATCCAATAAAGAACTGTAGCACAATTTCCAAGCCATTATGAAACACAAAGATTTGTTTTATCTGAATAATGAAATGGTTGTAATCTGAAGTACTCCTATTACTATTATAAGCTATATATATGTATCTAACATGATTGTGTATAGAATGATGTACGCAAGCTGACTAAATAGATATACTGGCTGATCACTAGACAATTTAACCAGTTATATTACAGACAATCTAGAGGAATCAAATATAGGTAAGAAGTTATGGAAAACAAGTAACTGACATGCTCAGACTTAGCTTTAATAGGCTGTGGGATGCATGTACATATTTTTGGTTGCTTTATCATCAAGTACCCAAAACAGTGTCTGGCACATTATAGGCACTTGATAAATATTTGTTGTACAAATGTATCTAACTTAGGTCTGAAAAAGTGCAAAGCTGCACTTTATACTCTAAACATTTAGCAGGCCAAGGGCTACTATCAGCTCACTTGTCCAGGACCTTAGGCAACTGAGCTGCTCCTGGCCTCCTCACCTCTCTGCACTATATGGACAGCTGCCTGCCATTCAAGCTTTAAGAATATAACCATATTTATAAAATGCTTGGTTTTAGCGTTTTTAAACAATTTACTTAAACATTAAAAAAATGCATTTTTCAAGTCATAAAAACTCTGTTAAAATAAATACATACTCTTTCATGCATTTAAAACACTTATGTTGTTAAACATTCTGTAACCTGGCCAGTTTCTTCTCACCAGTAAGCTTTTGTTCTCTAGGCCCAGAATGCCCTATTCCCTGTCTGTCTCTAGAAATATTTAGCTTTCAGGGGCCAATTCTAGTTCTATCTCCTGCATAAAGATCCTCCCTTGACCATCCTAATACTCAGGGATTCCTCTCCCCACCTTCTCCATTTTCAGAGAAGATACTATCTTATGTGACATTTAAATCAAACACTATCTTTTAGAGGTTTTTTTTTCTTCATGTCATTATATATCTGCTTCCTGACAGATGACTGGTATCTGAGTATGGGTATTGTTTCTTGCAGATTGTTTTGTTTTGTTTCTTTTAATCTCTACCACACAGGCTAGTACACGGAAGTAACTGAGTTGAGGGAGAGAGAGGACACTCCATGTCTTCAAACACATCTAGGCACCATTTCTCAGGTAAGCATAGCAGAGCTGAGTTCCCTCTGTGCTTACTCTCTCATACTTAAAAGGTGAAGCAAATTAAATGCAATGGTTTAAAAGGTCTTTTCTAGTAACTGGACTTCCCTTCCAGTTCCTGCTAGATTGCCATTTACATAAATCTAAAGAACATGCAGTAGAAGTAAGCATCAAGTTAAATCAATGGCATGATTAATGTTAACAGGCAGCCCAAAACAACATGCACAAAGGATAAAAGCATATCTGAGAGCTGACTGCAATTTTTAATTAAAAACTAATGACTGGTGATTAATTAAGAGCTGACTATAGATTTACTTTAAAAACTGAATGATTAATGACAGTTAAGGTTTGAGGTTTTAATTCATAATTTGTCAATCAGTTTCAAAGAGATATATTTTTAATTATGCTGTTAGCAATGTATGCATTGCCAAACTAAACATGGGAGAAATGCTTTTGCCTGAGGACAGCTATAAATTAACGGGGAGGAAAGTAGCATAGCAACGGTGAAAAAGAATTGATTGTTAACCAGATTAAATGAGTTGATGTCTACGTAAGGCCTTAAAACACGGTAAAATAAGAATTAAGGTGAAACTGAAATAGACCCTTATAGAGAGACATACTTAAAATTTTTGCATCATAAAAAGTTACAAACTAATTATAATTTCTGTAGTGGTTTACTACTAATTATTTGTTTTGCAAATATAGAATAAATATCACTTAAATTTTAAACAGACCCATTAATGTCAGTTTTTTTTTTAATTAGTTTTTGTTTGTTTGTTTGTTTTCTGAAAAGCTGCTAGAAAAATATCTAAATATAGTATTTGGCCATTGCTGGAGTCCTCTTTTCACAAGAGGTCCACAAACACCTGGTCAAATACCATGCCAGAATTATGTATCTGTCTTCTTTCACAGGCTGAACATTCTTTGCACTGAATTGAATTCTACAGTTTTGACCATTACAATTATTCCCTTCCTTACCCCACCAATTCACTGCAGATCCTCTGACTAAAATAAATATAAAACCTCTGAATTCATTCTCCCATGTTTTAGAATTATCTGTTAAAATGCTCCTAATGTTGTGCTGTAATAACATAATATCATACCTTTTGGATTTCTTCAGGTAATGCATGCATGGGAATGTGACGATCCATAATTTCTCAAGATATACTGAGGGAGCTCTGAAGTAAAATAATCTAAAAACATTGATGGTGATAGTCAGAATTAAAACAATGTGAAGAAAATTCAAATTAAAAGAAATAAATTCCTAGGAGTATTTGGGGATCAATGGTGATAACTGTTTCAACAGATGTTTGTTTCATCAACTCAAAGTTAAAAGGTACAAATGGGTTTTTTTCAGTTAGTTATGAGGCCAATAGAACAGGAAAGACCTCGAGAGAGACTACTGAATTAGAAATAATACTTTCTCTCTTTGGAACTTTATAGTCTAATTGTAACTTCTGTGGTGGTTTACTACTAGTTATTTGCTTTGCAAATACAGAATAAGGATAACAAAATTTTAAACGGATCGATTTATTTCATTTAAAAGAAAGTGGTTTTTTCTGAAAAGCTGCTAGAAAAAATATCTAAATAATTTTAGTTCAGCAGATAAGAAAAGCAATTGTGACATGAATGCTGGTTTAAATGATGAAGTGCAGAAAAAGATATTTAGAGTTATCAGGTTAAGTATGATATGCAGGCACTGAACAGAAGAGTCATCAAAGCATGAGAAGCCAAGTGCCAATTTTACCACAGATGGACATTTACATAATTTTTACGCAGATGTTTTACTTTTAGTAGATTTTCATTTTCTAATGAAACAATTCAATACAAAACTCTATCACTACTTTCATAAAACCACGCAAGATGAATGAAGGGGCACTTTGGGTTCTTTTTTTTAAATCCTTCCCAAATGTGGAGAAAGAATAGACAGTCCAGTTTCAGGAGTGAGAGATATGTATATATAGAAAGAGAGAGAGAGAGAGACAGAGGAGTAGTGAAGGGGGACAGCAGAGTAAGATGATACAGGCACAATTCCATAGCAGGAAAGAAGGCCTGAGGGCCAGGAGTTGTAGACAAGGAACAAATCTAGAAGTTCAGGAAAAAAAATGTCTTATCTTTCTCATGGGAGTAGGGAATTAGTGAAGGCTACCTGAGGTGGTTTACTTTTGATCAGGACAAGATTTTGACAGAGAGACTGAAGAGGCATAGTACTCTATCAGAGACAGTAACCCCAGCAACATAGCAAGGTGCCAGGAAAATCGTAGTTGACAAAAATTCCTGTAGAGGCAGTATTTTTTTTAATTGTGCGAGTATTGGTGGAAGAGAGGATTTCCCATCCCCTGTGGTAGCACAGAGCTCCACATTTTAACGAGCTGCTGTTTAAAACAAATAGCTAATGGGCTGTCTTCTGACATCAACATAATGTGTTTCTGCATGCGGGGATGGGGGGTAAAGTTAACTGATGTAGTTAACATAGGCCCACATGGCCAAGTACATAATCATCTGATGTTTGGCAGACTGTCATGGTGATGTGGCAAGAGCTCATTCCTCACAGAAAGCTCATTATTCTCATTTCTGCCATTTTACAATGGGCTCACCATCAGTAAAATAAGATGGCATCATCTTAATTAAACTCTACTGGGAGCAGAATTTTTCCTAAAATTACCAACTAAATCTCATTTTTAAATTTCACGCATAAATTCATTTGAGAGCATAGATCTAGAGACACTATAAACAAGGTATAGTTGAACAGTATCATTATTCTAAATCTATTCCAATTTTGTGGCCTTATTATACCAAGTGGGGAAAATTGGTAGGTCTGATTATTGAGGAAAAATTAAAAACAAAATATCCTGCCAATCCAGAAAATCTCTCCATGATGCAGAGAGAAAACAATTTTATTACTGAATAAGCATTTAACTAGACTGTGATGCACAGCACAGCTAATCTGCTAATGAGATTACAAAGACAGAAGGAAATCCCACTCTTTTTAATACAGCCAAACAGATACACTCCATTACATACAATGTTCTCAAGATAAATGATAACTTGTCCTCAACACAGCTTGCTGTACTCTCTTTCATAGTTTGTTTTCAATTCAACTGGTAATTGAAGAGCGTTTGTTCTAAGGAATACATATCTCTATGACAAAGCAGGTGGTTACCAGAAGTACGAAACTCTCAAGGTAATATGGAGATAGGGGCCTTATCTTCCTTGATGTTTACATTTTAAAGAAATGGCTCCCAGGTGCTCCAGAAGAACATTCTGGGTCTTTAAAATATGTGCATACATATTAAAGGAATAGAGGAAGCCCTCACAAATAAGAGGTTTCCCAAGAAAGGGAGGCGAGAGGTCTCTTTCCCTTTAGGCAAGAGGGAAATTTTTTAATTTGCTCTTGCATTGTTTTACATTTTTTATCAAAAGAGACCCTTTTATTCTCTCACATTACACACTTTGTAGACTGCCCTTAGACAGGGGGTGAGGTGATAACCGGCAGCAGCCGCGTAGGTATTTGTGAACCACCTCTCTGACAGGATCACGAGGCAGATGTCAAAAATACAGACACGTCCCCGACTGCTCACTTCCGAGTCCCTTCCTGACACCAGTGTCACGTTGGGCCATTAACTCACGTTCAGCTCTCATGCCCTTCCCTAAAGAACTATTCCCTTGGTGTGAATCACCCACAGATGAGTAGGTCAGGGTCAGGTGAAGCGGAAGTTCACGTCCTAAGACTTTTCTAAAGGGGCGGGATTTTCCAAACAGAAACCAACTGCAAGTCCAGCCAAAACGGCTGCAAGGGTTTTGAAATCTGTCCCTTTCTAACCCCGTTCCATCGGGACCTGCGGTGGCAGGAAGAGGAGAAGGAGGAGGAGGAGAGTGCGGGGTGAGGCCGAGCCGCGCACTCGCGGGGAGAAGAGGGCGTCGGGCCCGGCGGGCTTGCGGAGACACTACAGGAGCTGCAGCTGGGGTCAGAGGCTAGGCGCCGGGCCCATCCACTAGGCGCGAGACCATGGCTCGGCTTTCCGGCCCTCTCCCCGGGAGCCAGCACGCCTCCGCTCCGGAACTGCGCCCGGGGACCGGGTCATCCCAGGGCTCAAGGAAACCTTCCATTGTCTCTCACCTAGACTTCAATTCTGCCGGGTGCGAAACGGCTTTCCCGGTCTCCCAGGACACAGTGCTGTACGTCGGCCTGACGTCAGGGCGCGATGACGTCACGCCCACGCCGCTCCCCAACGCAGAAGCGGGACTCCCGGGCGCTGCCCGGGGTCCCAAGTGCTGCGCGGAGACGGGAAATCTCGTGGCGGGGCTCGGAGAAAGGGCTGGGTTTACGCTGGGGGCTGTGAGAGGGAAGCAATGGGTGAGAAGGGCGAGGCAGGGGAGGGCGGGCTGGAGTGGGGGAGGGAGACGTTCCCAGCCGTGCGGCGGGTTGGAGAGACGCTGGCTGAGGTGGAGGCCAAAGTCCGCCCACCTCTCACGTCAGGCCCCAGAGTCCTTGTGGCTGACGCAGCAGTGGGCAATTACTGTTCTTGAGCGGAAAGAAGAGAGATGCCTGTAGAAGTCATGGGTGTAAAGGGAAGCTCTGGTCTCATTCATTGCAGGGAGGGCAAGTTAATTGGGAAGGTGTTAGTAAAATTTTCATACTAGTCCAGAAGTAGTCAAGATGAAAGGCTTAGTTCAAAAGATATCTTGAGACCCGCTAGTCCACAATTTATAGAAGGCTGCCCACCCTTACACGTGACTTACTTTCCTTTCTTCGTTCAAAAGAAAGTGTTTATGGATGACCTACTACGTAATAAGCAACTGCATACCAGGCTGGGGTGATGCTCAGTGACTGAATCCATGCAGGGAACTCGTTCATAGTCCAGGTCTCTCCTTTGAGGATTTTATGAGGTCTAAAATGCAGCTCTTCCAAGAAATAGAACATTCGCAGCTTGCTAGCCGGGTAAGAGACTTACTACTATTGAATGAAATAAGGTTGAGTAAATACAAAGAAAACACAAAATACACTGAACCTGATTGATATTTTTGCCCCAACGTCTACCAGTGACTTTCTGTTTCCATTCCCTAAAAGAGAGCATCTTTCTTCATTTGGAAAAGATAAGCAATAATTAGAGGATGGAACAGAGGGTTAAGGGAAGCAGAGGACAGCCAATGAAGTGGTCAAGTACAGCATGTTTATGAGAAATGCAAAGAACTTTCAGAGCTGTTCATCCTCAGCATGTTTCTTTGAGGGACAATGAAGTAGGATTGTTCTCATTTTGTAACAATGGGGGTTTAGGTTAGGGGGTTTAGCATCCAGATCCATGGAGTGCTTTATCTAGAACAGGAATTGCACACCTAAAGCAAGATCACTCTTCTGAGGCTAGTTTGGCTATTGTATGATTATTAGCATTAATAATATTTATTGAGTACTTTGTATATATGATAAGGAAACACTTTAAGGATGGGAGAAGATCCAGCTGCAAGGCTGTAATTCATTGTGTGGTCTCATTTCACCTGTGCTTATTCATCTCTACAGTGACATTGAGACCGATTTTCCTTCCACTGTAAATGTCCCTTAGACCTTCACACTGTCCAATAAGATAGGCACATGTGACTACTTAATTTGGTTAAAATGAAATAAAATTTCAAATTCCATTCCTTTATTGCACTGGCCACATTTCAAGTCCTCAGTAGGCACATGTTACTACCACATGAGACAGCACATATATAGAACATTTTCATCATCAAAGAAAGTTCTGCTGAACACTGGTAGACCCAGTAAGAATTTACAGGATAAACAGAGTTGATAAATTGTGAAGAACAGACCTTGTTAAAAGAGTAGCAGCGAAAAGTTGTATTCCTGAACACCACAGACCCACCCTGCCCTCACTCCATATAAGGAACCAGCTCGCCCCCCACACCCCCTCCACCCCACCCCTGCAGGGAGCAAGCAAGAGAACCTGTTGTTTTCGCTCCCTAGTGCTGCAGCAGGATTCCCCGCAAAGCCTTGCCTGGAAGGAAAAAAAAAAGATAAAGATGAAGAGTTGTAACAGGGTTTTACAAAACAGGTTTTTAAAAAAGTTAAAAAAAAAAAAAAGTAATCCAAAAAGCCTCTTCCCATTGTTGATGTGTGTTTTTTCTTGACTCTTGCTTGGTCTCAGTCTCTCCCTTTACCTCTCCAGGTTTTTTTTCCTTGTCCCTTTTGTTTTTCCAGTCTTTTTCCCCACCCCATTACTGGCCATACTGGAACTGAAGCAGAATTTAAAGCATTTCCATCATTGGACATACTGAATAAAGTTTTGTTTTATCCTCTTCTTAAATTTTAAACTAGGTAAGTTTCACTTTTTATTGTGACTTTTAAAAATATTTTAAAAATAATCAGTGAGAACCAAATTGAGTTCCTTTTAACCCCTTCTGTGACCCTTTATTATTATTTTTCTCCTGTGGGTCAATGACCCCTGAGAGCGGGGGGGGGGGGGGGGGGGGGGGGGGGAATACTCCCTAGTTTTGGAAGTAGAGTCTCTGTAAAGTGATAAACTAGGGCTTTCCACATGGTCCGCACACCTTTGTGTTGTAGCATTAACATTTGTGAGAACACAGTGTCTATGCTTCTGTTATGAATTTGAATTTACCTAAGATATTTATCCAGCAAGGCATTGTCATTCATCCCATTCATTCTGGTAAGTAATATTATGCCCCCTCCTCTCCTCTCCCTGTGCCCACATGAAAAGCATTTGGGAGAATAGGTACTTTGTCTGCAAGTCTGATACAAAGACCAGGAAGTCTACCCAAGATTGCTTATTTTAAAGTGAGCTCAAAACTGTACAAAGGGAGCATGACAAAATTACAGTTAGCCCAACTTTATTTTTATCCTGTGAATCAGAACACAGTACAACACAACACTGAGATCCTCAAGAGTTTGAAAAAAATCGTTGCAGACGGGCTTCCCAGATTGGAAGCAACAATGGCTTTCACTGCTATTTCTGGGTTCCATCCAATGCAAGTGCAGAATTTTTTAAAAGCTAACATTTACTGGGCTCTTTCCTGGCATTTCATACACAATGTCTCATTTATGGAGAATCTTTCCAAACATAACTCAGTCAGATCCTATTTATTGTTTACTCTCACTCAAATGACGGAAGTGGCCAAGGGCATGACCCAACACTTGAGCACTAAAGTATACTTGGACCGAATATGAATGTAAGCAGAAGCACCTGGGACTCCTGTATTGGGTTAGCTGACTCTGCCAGCCAGCCAGTATCCACGGGACCTCAGCCTGCTATGGATGTCACATGTAAATACCCAAGAAGTATTTAATTCTGGAAATGTAACTTTGTGTTATACTTACTTTTTTCATAACTTTTCCCATACAGCTTCATTAAAAAAAAAAAAGCTACAAGTGACCACCTGCTTTTTGTACTTACCACATTTTATTCCCACCAAAATGTGGATAGGATTTTCTTTTCTGTTTTTTTTTAACTGCTAATCAATAGTTAGACTCCTTTGTAAAACGGCTTTGTCTATTTTGAACCCCAAATAACTCTGGTCTAGAGGTGGCTTGAACACAAAATACTATTTGTGGGTTTAGACTCTGTATATTTTTGAATCCATCACATGTGCAGTGTAAACTAGAGTACCTAATAAAATGAAGGTCACAATGTTTAAATAGAGCTTCTCTCTAGGAGTTCAAATGTTTTGTCATCTGTGCAGAAATAAATTGTGTACTGAACTCTTTTTAGCCCTAAGAATATGATTATTGAACAAAATTTCCAATGAGACAAGTTAGGCCTTAAAGCAATAAAACATCTACTTTCAAATATTAAAAGTCAAGCTCAACAGTGAAACTTTTGATGATCATAAATGTATTCTTTTGTGGCCTGTTCACTGTTGGTAAGAGCTTTACCCAAAAATGTACTGTGTGCCAAATATAGTTTAATATTTGTCAAACGAATATGTTTATTTTTAATTGAGATATAACTGACATATAACATTATATTAGTTCCAGGTATCCAAAAGAATGATTCAATGTTTGTTTATATTGTAAAATAATCACAAGTCTAGTTAACATCCATCACCACACATAGATGTGATGAGAGCTTTTAAGATCTACTCTCTTAGCATCTTTCAAATATACAATACAGTCACGATGCTGAACATTACATCCCTAGGACTTATTTTCATGAATATATTTAAAAACACAAAAAGAATAAACCTCTAAGGTAGTGACTTAAAACTCTTGTAATGCATTTGATGCTCAAAAATATGGCACTGATAGTTCTTTAAACCTTAGCATCCAATATCTAGCCTATAACAAATGTTAATGAATTCAAACACCGAACATAGACAACTGCCTTATGCATTTAAAAAACAACTTTTTAAAGAACTTGCTTGTTTAATGAAATTATTACTTGTTTCTGAGATTTTCATAAGATTCTAATGAAGCACCTAAGAGCCTAACATGTTTGATACGTGACTGGCAGAAGTGATTTCATTCTGCTTTTATAGAGATGAAGTTCATGATTCTGCACCTATAATTTTAGGTAGGTATGGAATTTATAAGAATCGAATTAGGGCAATTTTCCTGTCATTTTGTTATATCTCTATTAATAGAATATTTTAATACCATTAAATAAGGAGTTGTGAATCATCTTAAAGAGATTTTCTTATGAACTAAAATCAAACATTATTATCAGACCTATCAAACATTTGCATTTTTTTTTTTTTTTGGCTGCACCATGCAGGATCTTAGTTCCCGGAACCTGTGCCCCGTGCAGTGGAAGCGCAGAGTCCTAACCACTGGACCATCAGGGAATTCCCTGTCAAACAGGTGAAAAAAGATTAAAGTAATGATAGTAGCCTTGGTTTGCAATGGTGTAGAGCAACTAGCACTCTTAAACACTGCTTTTAGGGTGAAAAAATTAATGCATTTTAATACATTATGTTTTAAACACCTTGAAATGTTCAAAACTATTATAGTGGACACCTGATTCCCCCTTCTTCCTTTTGTTCAGGAATCCAGACCTCATCACCCTCCCCTCCCCTCCCTCCACCCCTAAGCACACGTGAATCAGCCCAACTCCAGGAATGAGCTCAGATTAGGTCAATTCTACTGGCCACTTCCCCTTTACCAGTTATTTAAATCAGGAATGGGCCTATGACCCAATTCTCCAAGAGAAGGCTGCTGGAAGCTTCTGGGAGAGTTCTTTGTTATTAGCACATATAGTTAGTGTTCATCACAGTCTTGTTTATAATGTTTAAAAATCTGAAATACCAAAATGAAATAAATTGACTTATCAAACAAGAAGATTGTGCAGCTGTTTAAAATGATGATGTGGTTTATTGGTGATGAATGTCCCAGTGAATTCTATTCTTCTTTTCTATGAAAAAAAAGCAAGTTACAAATAGTGTTATAAATTTTTAAAACGTATTCCACACAGCATTCTAAATATACATTTTGTTAATTATTACTATCAATGTATATTCTGTTAGAATATCAAGGTACCTCACAGAATCAACAGAAGAGCTAAATAACCAAGCTTCAAGAAAGCAGGAAACAGGACTGCTTTGAGAACTCTGGAACTCTAAGAAGTCATGGAAAGTCTCAGCCCTTTGAATCTACCACTTACTGAAAGTTGGTTCCTTTCTCTTTTACAGTGTCTGCATGTGGCAGGGCAGTGGTGGCTGACAGTCCAGTTTTGACACCAAGAGGAAAAGGGGCTTCTATTCCCAACCTCCAGTTAGAAAAATGCCAGGAAATGACTGTTTAGCACACCTTGAGTAACACACCGATTCCTTGACCAAATCACTGAAGCCAGGAGGAGACAGGTACCTGCCTCCTGACCAATTGTGGTGACCAGGGAGGCAAGGCCACACATGATGACACCTCCCTTTCTAATTACATGTCTAGAAGAGTAAGGCAGAAGCAGAATCCGAGAAGGGGCAGTTCTGTCCCAGAAGACAGGAAGAGTGCTAGGCAGATAAAATAAACGTTCCTACATACACAAGTAAGAATCTGAGTTAGCTGGGAGAACATTTTAAAATTAAACAGCGAATCTTGCTATCTTTCCACATGTGGTAAATTGAGAGGTGAACATGTGTCTTCTGAAAGAGCTTTCTGGGAGTTTATGATAGGTATCCTAACCCCGGAGAAGCCCCTCTTATATAATGGTGTGTTACTTGTGTAACAAGTGTGTGTGTAACTAGGCACCACAGGCCCAAGGGTAATAATAGGGAAATAAATAAATGCATAGATCCACCAAATCAAACTTTAAATAAATAAGTTAATGTGGAATTTTGAGAGCTTAGACGACTGGATGGTCTTGTGTGTTAAACTTTGTGTTAATATTTTTGTTTTTCTCTCCAAACTTGATTTATCTACAAATCAACAAATATTTGAATTATATAAACAGATATCTGAGTGAAAAAAAACATTTTTCCCGCACATGATCTTGAGAAGGAACTTGGATTATGGCGTCCTGTGAAGTCACTTCTTTTTCTTTTAAATGTCCTTGGGACTCTCGAGTCAACATGTAATAGAGGGCTCTCCAGTTACTACGTCAATAAAATCAGGCTCCTCTTCTTTTAAAATAAAACACTGGCAAGAACGCTTCTAGGAGGAATGACAGTTTGCACAGCATCACAACTCTGTTACTAATTCTTGCGCAGAGTGCACAAAATTTGCGTCCCAAAGCCACCGTCCTTGCTCTGATTCCTTCCTGTGATAGCATGTCACACGAACCGCACCTGTGTGCCCTGCCTCTTAATGTAAAGCTTTCGTTGGAAAGTTTCCCCGGAACGACTGCTTACTGATAGAGCAGCTCTGGTTCCCAGTTCGTTTAATACATCCTGTCTGAGCGGGTTTTATTACCAAATGTTACCCAGGTTCCGATAACAAGGAGACGCCGTGTCCTCTCCGGTGAATTCACTCCCCGTCCCAGAAGTATAGCGTGACTCCTCTCCCGGCTGCGGTTATAAAAATGGAAACTGGGCGCCGCCCTCCTGCACCTGTGCTCCTGCCCCGTGATGGCGAGGCTGCCGGCGAGGCTAGGAGGGCGGACCGGGGCACGAAGTGCGTGCAGCTGCCGGGCGGAGGGTCACGCAACCCCGCGGCCCCGCCCCCGGCGGTTTGCGCTCGCCGCTTCCGCGCTCACCCGGGCTTCCCGGCCAGCCAAGTGTCCGCCTCGCGTGCCGACCCGGCCGCCTAAGCCCGCGAAGAATCCGTCCGCCCGGCCCCCGCCGCCGACTTGAGCCCAAGCGGCTGATGCGCTCATTTTAAGGCCGAAAAGTGCCCAGCTCCGCTGCTGTAAAGCAAACAGCACAGGCGGCGGGACGAGGGCGAAGGGGAACGCAGGCGAGGAATCGGTCTCGCCCCGCGGACACCTGTCGGCTTCCTGAGCTGCCCCGGCGCTTGTTCGCTGCCTGCCTTGCCCGGGAGCTCGGTCGCGAGCCACAGCAGCTTCGCGCCCCACCGATGTTGTGCCCCGGGATAGGGACACCCGGGAAGGGGTCGCGCGCCCCCCCCCAGCGCGCCACCGCAGCCTCGCCTGCCGGGAACCCGGGGCGCACGTGAGGCGAGTGGCGTTGCCGGGCGACTGACCACGTTGACCCGGCGCTTTCCCACAACGAGGGGGTTGGCAGCTGTGCGTCAGGGGGCGGTGAGGGACAGGGTCGAGGCTGAAAAGAACGAAGGCCACCGCCTGGGAGGTCAGGTTATTTGTTGACGTCCGGAGGCCGTCTTTCTGCAGCCTGAGAACGGCGGCGTGGTGACAAGCAGTCTGGGTCTCCAAGGAGCGGCGAGGCGCGTCTGCACGAAGGCTTCGGGGTGGGCGCGCCGGCGGCCCCGGCGCCTCTCACGCTATGCCGCGTGCCGCCGAGGCTGCGCGTGTCGTGACGAGCGGCTATGAGCTTAGTCAGTTACCACAGCGTCAGGGCTGGGAAGTGCAGCCTGTCACGCACCCCGGCCTCTGCGGCGCGCCGGCCCTGACCCGGCGGCTTGGACGCGCCGGCTCTGGCAGAGGGAGCTGAGGGTGAATCAGCCCCTTCCAGGGGCCAGAAAATGCGACGTGCACAGTTACGGGGTGGATTCCATGAGCAAACCCGTTTGGGAGGCGCCCACTGGTGATGACCTCTGTGAATCGGTGTCTTATACTTTGCCCAGTAGGTAACTGTCTAAAAACCACTCTAACACGGAACTCAAAAGTCGTTAAAATGTGCCTTTAATTTGCTTATATTACTTCGTTCGACAGGCGGTGCACAGGGTTTGCATATGCTTGCATGAAATTCAATCTACACAGTCAAGTCAGGAGGCATGGTTTGGCAAGAGGGATAATTGTGAATTCAGTACGAGAGTCAGGGTACAAACAGTATGATTACTTAAAAGGACAAATAAACTGAAAAAAAAAAATTGACCATGACACGAGGAAGCCATTACATTCATCCTTTCATGGTCTTGAACATCTTGTACCAACTCAGCTATAACACACAGCAGAAACTTATAATTAGACACAGAAAGTGCAAGTATTTAGCTCACCAGGCAAACATAAAAAATAAAAAAGCTTTATGTTATAGACACATGCTTGACATCCATAACATAAGAGAGGTATATCTTTAAATTTTTTTGTATTTCAGTCATTTCCTTAGTATACATGTGACTCCCTGGTAGGTATGCCACTATGAAACAAATAGAATTAATCACAAAATGCAGAAAAATCTCTGCTCTGAATTTTAAATATTTGTTATGAGAAAAAATTTTTTAAGAGATTGCAGTGTTCGTATGATGCAAGTTCAGTAAGGAAATAGGGACTTGAACCTAAGTGCCTAGCAAACTGCATCAAATGAATGTTTTGAATGAAGTAAAGAATGAGTGAATGAATGAATGTGTAGGCAGTCCTCTGATGGTTAGAGCTGTGAACTAAAATGTCTTGAGTAATGCAGCCCTGCCACTGACTCATGTGGGATCCTGGTATGATGGAAATAATGCTTACAGCATACCTGCTTCACCAGAGGTGTGGGGAGGACTATTCCTTACTCACCAAAGGTGCTTTGAGATCTTTGGAGGAAGGTGATACATTCAAATATTATAAATAATACACTGCAATTATGACGGCCCATATATAAAATTAGAAAAGTATAAAATAATATTTAAATACAACTGTGCCACCAATTTTTGTTTGTTTGTACTTTGTCTATCAAGTACTGAACTACAGTGTGGGAGGCTGCATCCTTACATAATCTGTTTGGTTTATAGACGTTTTATTGTCAGTTGACAAAAAGCTCATGATGTGCAATGAAAGTTTGATGTTTATTTATTTATTTTTGGCCGCACCGAGTAGCTTGCGGGATCCTAGTTCCCAGACCAGGGATAGAACCAGGGCCCTCAGCAGTGAAAGCACAGAGTCCTAATCACTGGACCACCAGGGAATTCCCTGCAATGGAAGTTTTAAATAATTGATATTTGAGTAGTATTTGTGGTGATGGTATTTTATAAGAGAGCTGAGACCTCTGGCCTATGAAGTGCCTAGAAGAAAACTTATTTTTGATGACTTTCTGATTTGATCTGTGGAATCTTGAAAGCACGAGACCATCTTGGTGTATTTTCCTGATGCTCAGTGACTGAAAGTCTAGGATTAGAGATTTACTTAATCAACATATTAAGGGACCTACTGTGTGCCAGGCATTGTTATAGATGTTGGGGATAGAGCAGGAAACAGACAAAACTGATTGATTACTTAATGTTTAAATGTTTTTGCCTCTATTTAAATGCAAACCACCTTAGGAATAGTAATACAGTACGTACGTCCTTGTGTAAATGTAAAATTAGCTCGTCATCTCAGCTTTTAGAAGAGATCTCCTGAGAGGGGAAGGAAGTCACTACAGAGTGGTAAGTGGTTTTAACTTGAATCAGAAGGCAGATACCATGCTTAATCAGCCTCTTCTATTTAGAAAATCGTAAGACAAAATCACTCAGTACTGCCTGTTTTCCATTATTCTTCATTTCAAAGTTGCCCACATCTTTCTTAATGCCCTCTGCTATCATTGTAAGGCTCTGCATACCTTTTCTGCCCAGCCTCCATACACTTGTGCGGTTTGTTGAATGCATAATGGTGCCTGGCAGAGGAGGTGGAGAGGCTTTGAACTCCAGCCCCTAGCTTCACCTCCTAAGATATATACCATCCACCTGAGGAAGGGGTGCCTTCTTAAAACTTTGAACAAAGCACCATAGGGCACAGGGGATCTCTTTGTTCTTCAGAGTTCTCAGGCACCTAGCTCCCATCTGCCCCTTGACGTGTATTTTCGTACTGTATTTAATAGCACTGCTCTGTTATGAGTCGCAAGACAGGGAGCACTGGGGGATGGGGAGAAGCCAAGGCTGAAGGAGAAATGAACCAGCCCGTCAGCTTCCAGGATGTCCAATTAATATCTAGATCAATGGGGACTTCCCTGGTGGCGCAGTGGTTAAGAATCCGCCTGCCAATGCAGGGGACACAGGTTCGAGCCCTGGTCCGGGATCCCACATGCCGCAGAGCAACTAAGCCCAAGAGCCACAACTACTGAAGCCCGCGCATCTAGAGTCCGTGATGCACAAGAAGAGAAGCCACCACAATGAGAAACCCACGCACCGCAACGAAGAGTAGCCGCCACTCACCACAACTAGAGAAAGCCCATGCACAGCAACGAAGACCCAACGCAGCCAAAAATAAATTTATTTGAAAAAAAATCTAGATCAATGAAGACTAGCCAAGGCAGGATGCTGTGTGAATGTTCTGCAGCAAAAGTGAAACAATGCTGGAGCAACAGCCTGCCTTTTCCGTTTTAGCAAACTGGAAGACCTATCAACTCACAACAGGTTGCTCAGTACTGCATTGCAACCGGAGAACACGATACCATCAGACAACATGGCTCAACCTTTTGCTTGCCCTTATTTGTAGGATTTGATGTCAGATGACTTGATAGAGGATATATGTCCTGCTGAACCCTGGAGACAACCTTGGTATTAAAGCCTTTTCCTTTTCCCATTGCTAACTTCTCTGTGGTCTGTTGATGCTAATTCATGTTGCAAACAATGAGTGGTAGAGACTGCAGTCAAGATGTAGTGACCTGATTAGTCCAAACTCCTGCAGGGGAGACGTGCAAATAGATAAGCCCCAACAGGACCTGAAGAACCATGTGGTTTTGAAATCCTGGGTGGATGGGCCCCACCCTGTATACACCTTAAATCTCCTGGTTCTCTGAAGGTATAATTATTGCTCAACAACTCAGGGGATGGGTTAATTAGATTTTTGTATGATTTGATTATAATAAACTTAATAAAATGTGCAAATGTGTGCATAAGATAGATATATTTTTAAAACATGGAATTAATATCATATAAGAGCATAAAAATGATCCAACTGCATTAGCATCTTTTAAAATATAGTCCCTTTCTAATAATAGTTAAGCAGATAGTTTTGTAGTTTAACATATAGGACTAAAGCAAATGCAACATATGAAGGAATGTGTTTACTCAGCACTACACAATTTATCATTTCACTTATCAAGTAAAGATTCCTATGCTATTCCTTAAATTAATTAATGATCATTATCTACAAAATCCTTTAGAGAGTATTGCTTTCAGTTTTATGTAGTTTCAAAGTGGAGAAACAGATGAAAGATTCTATAAACCTTATACCTACTAAAGATAAGAATTAAAGCAATTGTGGAACTTTACAGATAGAAGACACCTGGTAAATATAGTTTATTATTATAAGCTGATTAATATAATTCCCTACTTGAGACAATAAATGTAGCACACAATAGATTGTCTCCTGTTTGATGACAGAGACTGCTTGTTGTTGATGTTTGCATCGCCCTAGTACCACCCAATAAATGGTGATGATTGAATGAATCAATTAATGAATGAGTATGAGAGAAAACCCATAAGAACTATCCTCCAAGCACTTCACTCTAATCCCTAGGCCCTCCCAGTTTCTCTCTTGCTGAGTGCCTTCCCAGATTATTGATGCCTTACGTGAGCAATCAGGAAAAAGGAAGCAATGTGGATGGGAGGCTAGCTGTGGTCAGATGCCTCTGAAATGAACAAAATATTTGCAGATGTTTCAACAAGTGGAGGGGTTGGGCTGAGTCTAGGCCACAGGAAACAACTTCCACACCTTGGGGCTAGTACAATAAAGGTATCATCACTCACCAGCACAGGATTCTGTTGGAAACTTGAAAAGGCACTCAAGGTTGGAATGCTGCATGAATCCAGACTTGCCTCAGGAATGCCACAAGTGATCAGAATTAAGTATAGAAATTAATGTGATTTGTAAAAATATCAGTAAGGATCATGATTATCTGGGAATCAAATCCTTTAATCACTTTAGACAGAACTAATGAAACTAGAAGAAACCATCACTGATTTTGAGAGTCTCCTTCTAAATTAGTTGGCCTTTGGCTTTTGGAGAGCAAAGTTCAAATTCCAGTTCCTGTCTGACAGGAAAATAAGTCAGACACAAAGTAGACAGATAGTCTTTTAGACTCCAAACTGAAACAGCAGGGCATAAAGGAGATCTGAGTCTTAAAGAACATTTGTGTTTGGAATTGCTGAATTCATTCACCTACTGTGGTATTTTTCACTGTGCCTTTTGAGGCTGTCCGCTTTAGATTGATTATATTTGTCTTTGTTGGCAAATCTGTGCAAATGTAAATAAGGAGTTTTATATTTTCTAATGGAAAATTTCGAAATTCTACTATGTTCTGTGCATGTTCTCTTCTGGAGCATGTTAACTCTCTAGCTGTGTAGTGGAAGATGGGGCACATGATTATAAGTATCAACTGCTTGATAAGATAGTAATAAGATACAGACACCTTATAAAGCTCAGAACAAGGTACAGCCGCTTATTGGCTTTGTGCCCTAGTCATATTACTACCCGAGCCTATTTTCTCATCTCTAATACGGTAACAATTGGAGGATGGTTTTGGTTTTGGCTCAGAGGGCAAGGAGGAGACTATTTTCTAAAACAATTTTCTATATGCTTGGCAACATTGGATTTGTTCAATAAAATCCTAAACTTTTAAAGTGAGAAGAACTTATAGTAGCATAGCTGTAGACACTTTACTAATAGAGTTAAGCTTTTTATCACCCCCAAATGAAAGTTTTTTGAAAAATTATAAAGAATAAAAGAAAATGCTGGCACTATTGACTGGGATATTTGGAGGGTAGAGCAAAATTAATTAACCCTAACATTATCAGAGAATTATACATATGTTGCTATTCTAAGTGAATTGCCCTTTCAGAATATTGGAATTCAATATGCAAAGACTAGATGCCAATGCTGGCAGAAAACCCTTTCATCTTTAAAAAAAAAAAAAACAAAAAAACTGTGTATGAGATTTGCTTCAACTCCCTATTATAGAAGTAGATCAATAGAGCAAAGAAGAAATCTAAATGGCATCAAGACACCAAATTCCTCAGTTTATGGGTGAGGAAACAAATTTAGAGAGGATAATTTATTTTAAAAAATAATAATTATTATTATTATTACAGGTGCTATTCAAGGCACCAGTCTTGCTTCTGGGCATTCAGCAGTGAACCAAACAGATGTGGTTTCTTGCCTTGAATCATACAGTTAATGGAGGAGCTGGAACCAGAAATAAGTCTGTGTATGTCTAATTAAAAGAGCTTGCATTGATCAAGTACTGACTCTGGACCAGGCCCTAAGTGTTTCACCTACATTAACTCTTGAAATCTTCACTAGCTTATAGTAGGGTGGAATGTGTCTTCCCACCCCTGTCGTCTCCTCCTGTGTGGAGGGAGCTCCATAAATGTAAACATCCTGGCTCCTCTCTCGACATCTGAGTTTGGAAAGAGTAACAGCCCATGAGTAGCCCAGCATCTTCTCTTCTTTAGGACTGAGCTGTCCTGAAGGGAATGTTTGTTCTTCTTTGCTCTTCCAGGCCCAATGATGAACAGGGCAGAAGGAGGCCTTTTTAGGTCTTGTGAGTGGGGAGAGAAGTCTCATACTGGGGTTTTAAATGAGGAAGGTAACTGTCAGATATCAGCTTTCTCATCAATAAAATCTCTGTCTGTATGTATGCAAGAGAGAAGCATTTCATAAAAATAAGAGTAAGTAAGCAAGTGTTTACTGTTGTATTTGAACCATCCCAAACCAGCCAAGTTCTCTCCATTGTGCATATCTGTGCCTCATGTTCTGACCTCACCTGCCACAGGAAATAGTGTCTTATAATATCAATATAACCTTCTGGGATCGTGTGGCCCAAACAGCAGAGCAGCTTGCACAGCAGCCTGGACCTGTTGCAGGTGCTACATAAAATTAACCATCATACCTTCTAAACAGATTTGGTCCAATTTCCTCAATTTCTAAAACTGTGAGTTTGCAGTTGGGCTTTTTGGGAGACAGAGTGGCCAGATGATAGGAACTTGGGATTTATAGAATTAGAAGACTTAGATTTGAGTCTACCCTGGGTAAGTCTCTCTAACTTTGAACCTCTGTTTTTCCTCTAGATGACAACACAGATTGCCTTACTGAGCTCACTTGGTTGTTTGAGGCCCAAAGAGGAAAATGAATGTGTAAGTGCTTTGTAAACTGTAAAGAACTATAAAAAATGTTAGTTGTTTTGCAGGCTTAAAGGGCAATCTTTTAAATCCTAGTTCTCATTTTTGCTATGGATTTTAAGCTTAATTTATACAAAGGTGTTTGTATGGTTTGGTGGTTCACAGTGGACTAGAGGGTTATTATTTAAAGGCTGAGAACCACTCTCCAACTAAGCTCTCCCCTCTTCCAACCAACATTATGTACTTAATTAATGTAATTAACAAATAAAAACCTCTCTTCCATTGCTGTCTAAATTTTTACCATTAGTCTTTTGCATTACATAATGCCTCTCTCAGTGACTCCCTTTGAATTTTGAGCAGGTTTGTAAAATACTTGCCCAGGAAGAAGAAGCAGCAGTACACATAAGAATTGGAGTAGAGTTGGGAAGGATAAAAGAAAGGCTGCAGGCAGGTGAAAGGCACAGAAGAGTCTGGGCTATAAATTTCAACCAAAAGTACTGATAAGGAAACATGAGGGAGCAGAAGGTCACCAGGAGCAAAGGGAACATGGTTGCAAAGTGGCACCTTTAACACAAATTGTTTTAAGGCTTGCTCCCTCTGATCAATCTACCATATCTCAACCTGGAAGTCAGAAGAAATAGATTCCAATCCTGCCTCAGTGACCCTCTAGCTGGGTAACGTTGGGTATGTAACTTTGCCTGCTGGGGTCTCATTGTCATTATCTGTAAAATGAAAGTTTTAGACAAATTTTCTTTAAAGCCATTTCTACAACAAATATTCTATAATTCTAGCAAAAAGCCCGTAAGTTCCCTCCTCTTTCAACATTTAAGTCTTATCTTCCTCCAGGGGAAAAATTATCTTAGAAATGTGATAAGAAGTAGGGATATGTGTGTGTTTGTGTGTGGGTGTGTGTGTGTAGACACCAATGGTAAAGTTACATCAGAACATCATAAGCTAGAGAGAAGCATTTCATAAAAAATAAAAACAAAGAGTAATTAAGCAATTGTACGCTATCATACTTGAACCATTTCTCTTATAAGCAAAGGAACTTCCCAAGAAGTTGTTCCAATTATAGTTGTATTCAGACATGAGCACAGTCCAGTGAAAAAACTGTTGAGCCTTACAAACAATACTTGGAATATTAAAGAAAACACACCAGCATTTAAAGCAGGCCACCAGTGTACAAACATCGTCACTAAGAGAACAAATGAATAAAATATGTACAATAGTTGTTAAATTCTCAAAACAATACATTTTTCTCCTGAGTATAGAGGACACACTCTCCATGTTTTTCTGCATGGTGATAATTCTGTTCACTGCATAGTAGGTTTAAGCAAAAGGAATTACAGAAAGAGGCCAGCTATATGACCTCAGGCATTAAAAACAAAATGGTTTAGGAAGGGGGATTCACTGATTCAGTATCAATCATTATGAGAATCTGGTGGAATCAAAGGCATTCCTGTGTCTTTCATGTACTTTAATAAACTATTAATAACTTAGGCTTCTATTAAATACAATTCTACTCTCAGAACCAACAAAAAGATAGCAATACTATTGTCATTTTTCTAGTTTATATAGATGACCTATCTCAAGCACTCTTTTCTGTTAAACCTGACTATGTCTTCCAGAACTAAGGACAGCAAGCATTACTAGAAGGCTAGAGGCAGGAGACCAGAGAAAATTAAGGAGTCTGGGGAGGGAAGATAGTACACAAGAAAGACCTTGATCTTGAACTGAGACTTGGGCTCAAACCCTGGTTCCACTAAGTCTAAGCACTTAACTTCTCCAGGTTTGATTTTTCTCTTCTGTAAAATGGGGCTAATATCTGCCTTGCAGCTGTGAGAAATAATAACACCACATGCAAAGCACCTAACAGGTACTCAGTACACAGGAGACGTTACCATTGTTCCTTTGTAAATTATGTCTCAGTAGAGCAAATAACTCTGTCCTCCCTGTTTTAAATTTGAAAGCAAGTTCCTCCCAGGTCTTAACTCCTATGAAACTACGCTGTTTCAGAAAAGTTTTGTAGTTTCCTTGAAACTACCTGGGAAAATAATAATGGTCTTCAGAATAGAATCTACCTTCTGACATAAAAAAAAAAAAAGGAAAAAGAAGGGGAAAAAAGGAGGAGGAAGGAAAGGAGGAGAAGGATTTAAAAAAAAAAACTGTAAGAAATCAAAAGAAGAAAATTAGCAGAAGCAAAAATGAAAAGGAAAGAGGAGACCCAGGTCTTGCACTGGCATTTAGCCACATTCAAAGGTTACTTAAGTCCTCTGAATGGTTTTCATGAAAATCCCAAGGCTTCTCTTGCTTGACTCACCCAATCATAATAGTCCTTTGAGTTGAAATACTTTTTTCCTAGATTTTTTCCAGACTGTCTATTTCTATTCATCCTTTAAGGTTCTTACTGAATCTCACTGGGGGTCCAACATATGTGAAGTACACATCTTACTAGGTGCTTTATTTGAGTTACCTCATTTACAAGGGACAGTAGACTTGAAAGGTGGGTAGTATCACTGCTTTATACAAGGCAGCAATGAGAAATTGTCACCTAGCCAGAAAAAGAGTCAAGCCAGGAATGGATGCCAGGACTGTAAGATCCAAAAACCTTCATTTTGTTCCTTTCCATCACAGTGTGCATACCCCTGATCCTCTTCATCAGAATTAATGGGCCCTTCCTCCCCTCTTTCAGCACTTGGCTTATCCTTTTATCATTGCAATTAGTTCACTCCATTTTGTGTTTTAATTTATTTTAATTCTCTCTTCTGCCAGTTCTATTCCATTTATCAAACATTTGTTGAGCATCATCTATGGGTAAAATACTGGATTATATCCAGGCTCTAAGAAGACTAAATTTTTGTTTTGTTTTGGTTTCGTATTATTATTACCTTGTTTTTTGAATTGTGGTTAAAAACACATAACATAAAATTTACCATCTTAACCATTTTAAAATGTACAGTTCAGTAGTGTTAACTATTACTTACTTTGTTGTGCACCTGTAAATTATCTTATTAATATCTGCAATCCCCATAGAGCCTAGCACGTATTTGCTGGTTGTCAGGACTTTGTCACCCAATCCCCACACTGCCAATCCCCAAATCTCATTGTTCCTGAGTCCATTGTGCCCAAAGAAATCCTAGGTAGTCCTGTTGGCAAGGATAGAGTTAATATTTCTAAGACAAATTCTTTTAAATACTTCCTACCTAAGAGCTGTCATACATCCCAGGTCTCTAATTTTATTTACTCATTTTCAAAATAGGTTATAAATTCACATGGTTCAAAATTCAACAAGTATAAAAATGTCCAGGAAGAATTCTCCAACTCACTCCCCAGCCATCCAATTTCCCTCCCTGGTGGCAACCTTTATTATCCTTATTATTTTTTGCATATACAAGCAAAAACACACGCTCACACAAACATTTCCTCTGTCCTACCTTGTACACAAACTGTAGCATATTATTCACACTTGCTTTTTTCACTTAATATATCTTGAAAGTCATTCCATTTAGTACATTCAGTTTTTACATTTCATGGTCCTATATAATATATTAATAAATTCCCTATTGATAACATTTAAGCGTTTTGGGGGGCCAGTCTTTTGCTAGTAAAACATGACTGCAATGAACAGCATCTACCTACATCATTTTGCATATGTGCAAGGATATCTGTCAGATAAATTTCTAGGCTTGGAATTACTTGGTCAAGATGTGTACATTTGTGGGTTTAGCAGACATTGCTGGAAATTTTTACATTGCCGCTTCCCCGCTCCACTCCCTAGCAGTTGAGAATTGTTGCAGTATAATGACAGATGTTACTTACTGACAATGGCAGTGCTTGTTCCCCATGTTAACAGTGTGGAAGCAGAAAAGATAGAATCATCATATCCCCCAGCTACTTTGGTCAGTATTTCTGATTTATGAAAGAGAGAATCCGCTTGACCAGGCTTGTTGTGTCCAGCCAAGCCTCAAGGTCTCCCAGAGTCACTAGCCCAGGGTTATTTACCAGCCTTGGGTCGCATGCTCAACTAGAATTCAGTCTTGTGGCTCAGGGTCAGCCTGAGGAGCCCGGGGCTGCCTCTCCAGCAGGGGTTATGGACGGAGCAGGATTCCTTCAGAAGGAGCCTCAGCAGGCAGATACTGGGATTGGGACATCTCTAGGGTGACTGTAATCCCAGTTTTCCCAGGATGGTCCCAAGTTAGGTCTGTGGTCTGGCATCATTACCAGCTGTGCTCCCTTTCATGCTCAAAACTGCCCCAATTTGGACTATAACTTACTAATATTGCATAAGGTAGGGCAGGGCTATTAATATTGTGGTGTAAGGACCCCTGGGGTTTGTAAAGGTGCCTGGGGAGAGACTTTCAGAGGGAAAAGGAGACACCAAGCAGGTGGGATTTGGGACGCATTGCCACTGTCTAATGTGACTAAGAGTTTAAGCTTATAATAACTAAGCACATTCTACCTGAGTTAGATGGTTCTCAGAACTTTTAAGTCATTCGTCCCCTTTCTACTGACACATGTGTACTATTGGGCATTTTCTCCACCAGAATAGATCATTGAAAACCTCTTGAGGCAGTAATCCCTTGACCTTCACAGATATAATATCTGCACTTACCTAGTCATTTGACAGTGCAGATGGGGCCCAGCCTTAAACTAATGGATCACTTGTGGCTTTTAACAGGGGCTTCCTCAGCAGAATTTTCACCCCATGCAGAGTCAGAACATGGAGTCTGGTCTAGGTGAGAGAATGGGCAAGAATGACATCTTGGGTTCAGTTCAAAGATGCTGCACTTTGATTTATTTCCAAAGCATCGTGTAGGCCGTGCAAAGCATAGACATGAGGTAAGGCAGATGCAGCTGTCCATTGCCTCCTTTGTTTTTCACAGAGACATCATAAATTTGGTGGTCTTGGCAGCCTGAAGAGAGTGAGATGTCTGGGAGGTCAGGGGAGCCCAGAAGTGTGGACTCACTATCTTTCATACCTCCACACACATTAGCGACCAGAAAAAATTTATGCTACCATATAAGGCAAAAATGTAGTTACTCACTAAGCTGTTTCATTCAGGCTAATGTCCAGATTCCAGACCTTGAAATGCTTGCTGTGCCCAGCCTGGGGCAGTCACTCCTTATCTACACCTGGGCGGCAGGGTGTAGGAGTTTTCCGCTTATTTTGTAGGCAGGCCCGGCCTTGGTCTACCACAAACATATTTAGCCTTTAAGTTCTCAAACAAACTCTTGGCCTTCTCCTGAATTAACACAGGCTAAAGGACATCTGTGTTGATTCTGATCATCTATCTCCGTGGGCAAGGCTTTCCATTTTGTTAATCACTGTGCCTCATCTCTTGCTGATTACTCTTGATTGCAAAAGCCCAGCTCTTCAATTGCTGCCTGATTCTCTTTGTCCTTCAGAACTATTCCTTCTGGGAAGCAACTCAGCCCTTGTACACATGCAACTCTCATCATTTTCTCATTTAAAATGTTTATTCGCTCCATTTTGGTTTCCATCACAGCCATATGTGTCTTCTTACCAGCTCTTCCAACGGTCCCATGGCCTTTGTACTTTCTGGACAAAACAGAGTCAAAAGGGTTCATAGAGTACCCCCATATATAGGCACGATCACAGCAAACATGGCAGTGACTAAAAGATGGCCACTGACAACTGGTAATGTCATTAGTCTGTACCACGCTGGACAGATGAAATTTTCCTGTGGAGCATAGTTTTGTTTAAATCTATGAAAGTACATTGGTTTAAGATTCTTAAATAAAGTAGTTTCCTTTCCTCTTTCTCCCTGTTTCACTTCTTTTCTTCCCTTTCTCAACCTCTCAACCAAAGAAAGTTTAAGATCAATTTGTAGAGTCCAAAGAAGCTGATTATGGCTTGAATGACAGAAGGAAAATGGGTAGAATGGCCAGTGAAAACAGGGAGGCTGCAAAAGTAAAAAGGGAAGAAGGGTGGAGCAGATCACTGCTAACTTGAATCTCCTAGATGTCCATAAAGTTAGAATTTAATTTGTATCAGTTTGTAAAAACAAACACAAGTCCAGCTCCACCCTGCCAGCCCCTCCCAGCAGGGGAGGATTATATTACAGGAGGAATTATACTGAGAGAAGATTATATTTTCCACACACCAATATTAGGGTTGGCTTTCTGACTTGCTTTGACTAATGTGAGTAGAAGGGACATGTGACACTTCTAGCAGAGCTTTCAAAGCTATTGCATGGTTCTGCCACTGCTTTTCTCTCTGCTGTAAAATGACCAGTGTGTCACAGGTAGGGATTACTCCTTCAGTCCAAGCCCTGAAATAAAGATGACGTGGAACAGAACATGAATGAGAAATTAAATCAGAAAACAACGTTCGTTGTTGTAAACCACTAAAATATCAAGATCATGTGTTATTGCACCATAACGTAGCTTGACCTGACTGATAAGACATTCATTCCAGAAGCCAGAGAGAGCAGTAGTAGGGATGTGTGGGAGGGGAAATACAAGTCAAGTAGATTGTGGCACAACGAGACAGGAAATTTAGGTGCCAGTCAGATATCAAGAAAACCTCCAACGGGAACAATATAGGCTCTGACAGGAAAATCCAGGATCAGAGGCGCCAAATGGAGCAAACCTACACGATGACTTTCCTTCAGGAGATAGGAGGGGAGAAAAAGGACACAAAATTCAGAATGCACAAAAGAGCAAAAGTCCCTTAGTTGTCTGTAGAGTAGAAATGAAATAGTCTTTTGGGGATAGGACTAAGAGAAACTTCAAGCCCTTTCTTTCCTCTGGGCCAAGTTTGACTGCCTGTGGTATGATTGAAAGCCCCAGGTGGAATTTTTAATGTATCCCACACAATCTCCATGAGGCAGGGTACCATTTCAGAGAGGACATGGGAGCTGTAGTAGCTCAGGTCCAGCCTGCTGCCTGGGCCCAATTCCTATGGTTAGATGCAAACTGTGGAGGTGGCAGGGGTCCCAGGCCCTGGATTGGTATATAGCTTTTTAAGGCAGTTTTCTACTTTTCTATATTCTTCATTTCATATGGGTTTTGGATCCAATTGATCTTGAAAGCCAGGATTCTAATTTGCTCTCTGGAGCTCAGAGAAGTTGTGTTTAGAGATGAGTTTTTTCCCATAGGTTGAGGATTGTTGTATGAGATCATCATTGTTGTATGCATTGTAACATTGTTGCCAAGATGGATAACTCTTGCCTGTACCAGGTACAGAGTATGAGGTCATAGTCACACATACAGCCTAGGCCTCTGGGTTGCAGGAGGGCAATGGTTCTCTCGAAGTATGGTTCTCAGAGCATCAGCATTA
This sequence comes from Leucopleurus acutus, assembly GCF_964270905.1. Lineage (NCBI taxonomy): Eukaryota > Metazoa > Chordata > Mammalia > Artiodactyla > Delphinidae > Leucopleurus > Leucopleurus acutus. Next base: position 108,066,477 of record NC_139147.1, read on the forward strand.
CCTGGAAACTTGTTGGAATGCAAATTCTTGGGCCTCATCCAACACCTACTGAATTTAAGACTCTGGGAGTGGGGCCCACCAATTTGTGCTTTAACAAACCCTCCAGGGGATTCTGATGCACACTTAAATTTGAGAACCACTGCATTAGGGGCATCAGTCTGAATAACAAACATGTGTCTCTTTCTCAAGGCAAGTCTTAGTGGCCCCAGGCTTAGAGTCAGGGATCAGCTCCACACCCTCCTCTGAGCTTATTAAATGATCGTCCACTACAGGTTGCCAGCAGGGCTCACTGTCTTCATAATGCTTCTCAAAGTGGAGGAGGTGATGGATAGGGTTGAGGCTTCCTTGCAGTGCTGTGTTGAGCACCTTAGCTGGCCCCTCTTGGGCCGATCCAGCTTGAATCTAGGTCATCTTTGGGAGCCAGAGGCAAATATAACTTTCACTAATCTCTTGTCTCCCTTCACATAATGTCCACGTAAGACTAAAAAGGCCGCTGATGAAATCCACCCTGTGAGGTCAATATTATCTCCATTTCCTCACAAGAAAACAGTGCTGTGGAAACTTAAATAACTTGCCACAATCATAAGGTTAGTAAGTGATAGAGTTGGGATTTAAATCCAGTCAAACATCAGAATAAACTGGGAAATCATTTGGAACATTCCCAGATGAACACTTAGAATCCTGCTCTGAAAAATACTATTTACATTGATTTAACAGCAAATGTCAAAAGCATCCTCCTCTTGTATTAACCTGCCATCACCAGTCATTTGCTTTCCAAAATGAAGCAGTTGACTCAAACATTAATAAATGAAGATATAATTCTAACTTCAAGATAGATGTATTGTTATTTCTCTTACACTATTTGCTCTGTAAAATTTCCTCCAAACTTAAGGGCAAGAGATGCTGACCTCCCCTGAACTCCAAGCTCTACATAGCTCCCCGGGGATGTCTAATAGGCACCTCACGCTGAACACGCACAAACAGAACTCTTCATTCCTCTTCCCCAAACTCTTCCTCCACTGGTCCTCCCTGTCTCAGGAAACACACCATAGTGGTCAAGCCGAAATTTTAAGAGCTATTTTCTACTCCTCCCTTTCCCCTTTCTCCTGTATCTATCTACCTCATCAGCACATCCTGGTAGTTCTACTTCCAAAATGTATTTTAAATCTATACACTTTTCCATCACTACTGCTACCACCTAGTCCAAGCCACCTGGACTACTGATTCACCTCCCAATTAGACTTCCTGTATTTACCATCCCACCTCCCAAAATCTGTTTTCCACACATATTCTGAGTAAGCTTTTAAAAGTATACTGGCTCTTGTCACCCTTAAGTGTAAGCCCTCCAGAGGTCTCCCATGGCATTTAAAATAAAATCCAAATTCCTTCCCATGGCCCACAGAGGCCCACAGGATCCAGCCCCTGATGATTCCCTGACCTTACCTCCTCCACACTCACCCTTGCTCACCTCTCCTCTGCCCCTCTGGCTGCCTTTCTTTTCTTCAGCAAGACAGCCTCTGGGGCTCATTGCTGCCACAGGGTAGCAATGCTGTTCCCTCTACCTGCAGACTTCTTTCTTGGGACCTTGAATTGACCGTCCAGGATATCAGCTTTTAGCTCTCAGAGCAAATGTCATTTCCTAATAAAAACCTTCCCTAATGACCCTATTTAAAGCAGTGCATCTCTACCCCATCATAGTACCCATTTACTGCTTTCACAGTGAGGGAGTCAGAATATGCACCTCTAAATACACTGCTTAGGCCATATTTATTATATTGAGCTGAAGGCAATTGAAAAACAGCAGATGCAAGAAGGGCTCTCTGCCCTTCCCCATTTCTACCTAAAAGCAGGACATAAATTTCCAGTGAAAAAGATGCCATCCTGGTACCAGAAAGAACAAAACATTCTTATCTGGAGATGAGGAGTTGATACCAAGATGAATCTTCACAAACAAATCTTATTAAAATAACCCATCCCTTCCATTAGGTATATATTTCCTAGTCACTTTCCCACAATTTACCATGCCTAGAAGCCCAAACCCCTTTCCTTTCTCTAGTTACTTCTCCACAATTTATCACCCTTTGTTAAAACGGTATATAGGCCCCCAAGTCTAACTGCTTCTTTAGGGTTTTCACCTCTTTCCTATGAAGCCTCTGTGCCATCTGAAATTATTAACATCAGATAAAATGTATATGTTAATAATTTCTGCTGTTTAATCTGTCATTTGTCAGCTCAATTTGCAGGTCCTAGCGACAGATTGTAAGAAAGTAGAGGAAAAGTTTTTCCTCCCCTGTGATAGCACTTACCTATCAAAATTTATATTGCTTTTCCTTTTATTTACTATTCTGTTTAATGTCATCCCCCCTAAAATGTAAGCTCAATGAAGGTAAGAAATTGTTTGTTCTGTTTACCACCATATCTATAGGCCTAGCACATAGTCGTTGCTCAATAAATATTTGTTGAACAACTGAATTTGTACAGAGGGGATATAGTTTAAGCCCCAAGGAGAGTGATGTATTTGAGAGAGAATATTGATGGAAAAACCCCACTAACTGACCACAATTGATAGAACTCTTTGTTTCAGGTCCTGAGCACAAGCCAAGTTACCACCTTAATGGAGCATTGACTAAATGCTCAGGCAACAGATCCTTTAGTTTAAAGAGAAAGGAAAGCATAATGTGTGAAATAAAAATTTCACTCATGGACTTGACAGAATATTGAATAGGAGAATAGAGAAAACCAAAATTAAAAAAATAATAAAGTTAGCACCCTCTCAGTGACCCATGGGAAAATATCACCCAGTTTAATACAGAGGAGAGAGGTTACACCAGGAAGTTCTAGGCAGACAAGAAGAACGGCCAAGTTGCATCCTTTTGAAATGCCTGACTTTGAGGACAAATTTAATTAAAATAAGAAGTAGTACATGATTTGAAGTTAGGATCAAAGACCACTCACTGCACAGAACAGAAAAGGGAAACAAGAGTGCAAGTAAAATTTTCTTTTGAGCCATGCAGGCTGATAGATGTCTCAAGAGACTGGAAAAGATCTACTGCTTTTAAAGAGTTTCAGTGTTTTCTCTTGTGGCTTCTTTCCCAGAGAGGAGTTAATCCTGACAACTACACTGCTGTCTTATGCCTCTTCATTCTGCCATTCACCATGGAGCACCTGCCCTCCAAATTCTACCTTGTATGGAGAGGAAAGTAGACAGTATTTTTTGGAAGTATGGTTTTCACAGTTCCACCTTGAATCATGGCATTTCTATTCTATTCTATTCTATTCTATTCTTTATTATTTCATACTGCATTATTTCATATTATACTAAGCTAGTGTTTGCTTTTGAATGAAGAAGTCGTGGATCTTTAATCAAAATGTTGCCAGCTCCAATGTCATAAAAATTGTAATATGTACTAAGTTTGGCCTAGATGGGCTTCCACCTCTGTTTTGTTTTTTATATTTTTCTCTCCCTTCTGTCTAGAACTTGAAAACACACACACACAAAAAAAAGAGAGAGAGAGAGAGAAAGGAAGACAAGTGTGAAGATTTGAAGGGAGGCAAAGTGAACAGCCAGGAAAGAGCATTATAAGGCATACAGTAAGAATCTAAAAGTAGGACAAATATCAAAGAACAAAAGCCTGATTTTAAAAAGCAATTTTAGCATAGAATCCTGGGAAGAGAAAAGGGATGGGGCAGCAGGGGGGATGTGGTCAGGGAGAGACAGCAGGAAAGAGAGTCAGGGAGAGACAGACACAAAGAGGAGACAGAGAGAAATGAGACAGTAAACCGTGTTCTGTTCAACAGTGGATTCAAACTAACTCAAGTTTGAAGCAGGGGCATTTGCTGAGTTGACAATGATAGCAGCCCTCCAAAAGAACAGTGGGTTTGCCCAGGTACATCACAGTCTCTGATGGCCCACGATGGCCTCTTCAGGTTTCATGTGCCTCCTGACCCTTCGCATGAAGAGCCTGCTGTGGCTGATCTGATGTGTTGCTACTAAAATAAGAAATTAATAGAAATTTATGTAGTGTATTACGCTACAGTGGTATGTCTCCTCCTGCGATCACTAGTTTATTAGCCAAGAAGTACCTATAAAGTGTTTGTGTAGGGAAATACCAAAGCAGAAAAGGAACTGATTTTTTTAAAACATGAACTTCTTAAAATATAAAGGATGTTACATACACACACACACACACACACACACACACACACACACACACACACCTTCTTTTATATACTGAAAGCGTCATAAAATGATGTAAATATAGAGACTGTTCTGAATAATCATTTCTGGGGCTTCCCTGGTGGCGCAGTGGTTGAGAGTCCGCCTGCTGATGCAGGGGACACGGGTTCGTGCCCCGGGCTGGGAAGATCCCACATGCCACCAAGCGGCTGGGCCCGTGAGCCATGGCCGCTGAGCCTGCCCGTCCGGAGCCTGTGCTCTGCAACGGGAGAGGCCATGGCAGTGAGAGGCCCGCGTACCGCAAAAAAATAATAATAATAAACAATCATTTCTGCTTTAAGCTAGTATAGGAAATAAGTTTTTGTGATTCTTTCTAAAAATTGGTTTTTAAAAAAGGAATGTCACAAGGGAAATTATAACTGGAAAATTATGCAAAAAAATAAATCTGATGAGAAGTTCTCCCCTTGTCAGGATAGGCCTGGGATAAGAGGAAATGAATTTGAAGAGATTTTTAATTGCCTCATCTCTTTCTCTCTAATCCATTTGCACATCATTTGATGTCACTAATGTCAGTTTATTAGCAGTGTGGTGGAATTAGTATCAAACAGCCCTATATTCAAATTCCAGTTCTAGTAGGCCCTTGCTGGGTGAGTCACATAATCTCTCCGAGGCAAGCTTTTTTCATCTATAAAATGGGGACCATAGGATTGTGGGAAGGATAGTATAGGATAATATATATAAAAAATCTGGCACAATGTGCAGTGCACAGTCCTAGTAATTATTACTAATTACATTCATTTGATAAATATTTATCATGTGCCTTCAGTATGGTAGGCATTGTTCTAGGTGCTAGGGGTAGGAGTCGGGGCTGCCTGTGGGATTATACAAATTGTGTACAAAGCAAATCCACAGGCCACCATTTACCTCATCAACCAAAGGAACAGTGTACCTGTGAGCTAGGAATATACAACCTTGGGAGCCATACTTTGTTGCCCTAACAGTGGAAAATAAAATGGGTAAATCTTACACTCTCATAAAAGGAATAATATTTATTATTATGGCTTCACATTTTATAAAATCCCTATTGTTCACCATAAGAGTAGCTATTTAGTAAGCCAATAAGTGCTATTTAAGCCGTTACCAAATATTCAATGCTATGCTAGGTGGAGTAGGCAATGTAGAAGTCATAGGGTTTGCCTTATTTCTCAATTAAGCAGTTTCAACTCCAGTTGAGGAGTCAAGATACACAAAATGAGGACAAAATATATTTAAGTGCTTTTGCATGGTGTAATTAAGTAAGGCAGATCTCACTTTGCTTGGGAGTATAGGACGTAAAAATGACTATGCGAGCTGAAGCGTGCCAAGTGATCTTCATAATCAATAGGAAATATTATGATTATTCCAAGACCTTTAAAATTGTTTGTGAAAACATTAAAACTCCTCTTAAGGCCAGTTATAAATGTATAGGGAGAAGAAAAAAGTAGTAAACACAGATATTCAGTAAACTATAATTTAAAGCATTAGAAGCATTGAGGATTAAAGTATTTTACTTCCTTGTAAAAAACATACCGAGAGTAGTTTCAGCAGTACTTACTGTCTTATCGTACAACTTACAATACATCTTTTCCTTGCTTTGGCAAAATTGTCATATTTCTTTCTAAGTCTGGATCAGCTTCCAACATTTTATCCTTTGCATGTTCAATGTTGTGACATGTCTCCAAGAGCTTCCTTAATATGAAGTATTTTACTGGATGCACTTCCTCTGGGACATTGTCATCCTTTTCATCACAACCACTTTCCTCTTTAATGTCATTAGTTTGCCTTCACTAAGTGCTGCTTGCTGCATACGTAGAGGGACTCACACTGGAGCAGTGACAACATTGCCACAGTCAGCTATTTCTTCTATAGCCCCAATCCCCATTCGGATTTCAATTCCAGCTTTATCTCTTTTTGTACTTTGCTGTGCTTTCATCGTTGTTGGTCAATTCATTCTTTTGATTGACCATTTCTGTACAATGTCACAGAGGTTTATCTCTGGGAGACAAGGAAGCAGTGCAACTGCACACTTTGCTATCTGTGTGATAGCAAACAGATCTGGGTGAACTGAATAACAGATGTGAGGTGACCATACAGACTTTGGAGGAAGTGATGTGATTAGTCATGGATCATGATGCGCATCTGTTATTTACATAGTGATTTGTGTGCTGAAGTGCTAGGAGCGAAGTTTGTACTTTATGCAGTTACTCACAGTTAATATACCATGTAGCATGCTAACTAAAATGAACTGTGTTATTGGGGCCCTGGTGTTATGTAATTAAAGTGTGGTACTGAAACTCACGCATGTCAGAACCATGTAGAGGACTGCCTATTCTACATCATCTTTGTTAGTTTTTAGCATATATTAATGGAAAAATATGTGCTCATGATAGAATGCTATCTCATATGTTATAACTGAACTGGATTAAACATGGAAGGATAATAAGGGCAATACATCAAAGTGAAGTGTTAAACATGTACCTTAACATAACATAAATAAAGCTAATAAAAACCTCTACTAAATCACAGATTAGTACACCTAGTACGGAGCAGTATGGCACTAGAGGCCAGAGTTCAGTGGCTTCTGGTGTTTCTCACACTCTATTCCATCTTTCTTTCCCTTCTATTTTTGCCTTTTTGTTTTTCTTTTCTTCCAGTGAAGCTCAGATACAATTAAATGTAATATATTTTATTAACAATAACAACACAGAACCTAATTTGTATAAAAATATGTCTCTATCTCCTGTCTCCTTTTTTACCCTTCTAATCTATCCTTCTATCTGAGTATAAGCACCCAGATGATGTTTTTCTGCTCATGATAATGATGATCTCATTATGAAGTAGTGGGAAGTGAGATGATTTTTTTCATGTTCATATTTGTACTGTGTTCATTGTTTGAATTCTTCATGACAAGCATTGATGAACATGTTAATGTTTATGAAAGCAGCAGTGATTTTCCTCAAAATCAAAACAATAAAATTTGAAAGCATTTTAAAAATAATTGAAGGAGGGACTTCCCCCTCCTTCCAATGTAGGAGGTGCAGGTTTGAACCCTGGTCGAGGAGCTAAGGTCCCACATGCTGCAGGGTGTGGCCAAAAACTAAATAAATTAAAAAAACTAAAGAAATAAAAAAACTAAATAAATAAATAAATAAAATAATTGAAGGAAATCTTTTAGAATTTTCCTAATTGACCAAGCAAATTTCCTCAGAATTTTTCTGAGGAAGGCAAAATTTGGCATTTTGAGTGGGAAAATAGGTCCTTGATCTTTTCCTCTCCACTCATTTTATGAGTTTGATTATTCTTAAAAGGAACTGACAATAGCCATGGGTCTTCCTATAAAACAATCAACTTCTTATTCTTTAAATTAACCCTCACTCTCTGCTCTGCTAAAAGTAATTCCTCTACTTTGAAGAACAATTTTTTTGTTGTTGATGAAATTGTAAGCTCCATGGGTGCTTACAACCATATCTTCTTCATTCTTGCACATAGGCACTGAATAAACATTTGTGGGTATAAAATTTTTTTCTTAAAATATAAAATTAATGCTTTGCTATGTTAAGAGTAAAGAGCTAGTTTAAAAGTCTGCCTGAAATTTTGGTTTGTTTTGTTTTCAAACTCAGAGCTTTCAAGTTCAGGACTATCAACCTTCCTAGACTATACAGAGAGGCTGCAGATTCTAGGAAAACACTCAGGTTTACATTCAAATATTAAGTAATCATCAATAGTAAGTGAAAATGAGAGAGAAGCCATCCAAGTCTAAGTTTTGTATTCCTTTAAATTTTGCTTCAAATAACACTTTCTTATAGTAAAACATGTTAGTGTTTATTACACTGATGTAGAATAGCTGCATGCTTCTAGCAAGCTATTTTTGCCCAAACCCTAGTTGACAAATGGACTTTGTGCTTTTTTCCTTGATTGAACAGATCAATTAAAAAAAGATAAAAAGAACAAACACCAAGTTACACTGTACTCTCAGCCTTGCTATGGATATAATCAGGGTTGAGTTTTTTGACCTGTTTCTCTTCTTTACATTACCTCCTGGGGAATTCCCTGGTGGCCTAATGATTAGGATTCTGGGCTTTCACTGCTGTGGCCAAATAACAAACAAACAAACAAACAAAACAAATACATTACCTCCTGGGAGTTCTGCTTCTCTATTAGCCTCAGTTTCTATTGTTACAAAGAGTAGTTCCAAACCTCTCTCCTGTCCTACCCTGTTACCCCCAAAGCCTCTTTAATTTTATATCTAGTTGTTTATATGTCTCATGATCCCCTAAGAGTTAGTATCTTGATAGAATTTTCTCCCATCTTAGTCACCAAGGCCACTCCCAAAATGGCCTCCAACTCTGAAACTTGAGAGTTCCTCAGGACAGTTTTTCTCCTCTGGTTGTTCTAATTTGCATCAATCCATTCTGTTCTCTTTGTGATACTTACTTTCTCTCATTTCCACCACTGCTGAATGAATCCTAATCCCCTTTATCCCTGGATTGTCCACAGCCTCCACCCAGAGCTCCTGACCCCAATCCATTCTGCATTCGGCAGGCAGAGTAGACTCTCAGCTACTCTTTTCATCTTTGTTCTGCCCATTGGAATCTATAGCAATTCCCTAAAATTAACTGTATTTTATCAGCTTCCATTTAAGAAGTTCCATTATTTACCTCCTTTTCTTATCAAATTATGCTACTTTCTTGTTAAGAACTGAGAATTTATAATCAAATTATGTTGCTTCCCTGTGGGAAACCTCATTTCACTCCAGACTCCTTATCAAGGCCTAATAAGTGTCTGCCTATCTTTCTGACCTTGTTTCCTACCGCACTTGCCACAGCTCACTCTGCTTTAGTTCACTCGCTCCTTCCTGCCCAAAGCCCTTTGCACTAGCTTTTCCCTCTGACTTGAAAGCTCTCTTCCCAGGTCATTGCATGACTGGCTTCTTCTCATCATTTGGGATGCAGTGCAGCTGCTATCTCCTCAGAGAAGTCTTCCCTGACCATCCTCTCTCATGTGCATTCATAGCTGCTACTCTCACATCTCTTAGTTTTATTTTATTCATAGTACTTTATATTATTTTTTACTTGTTTATTACCTGTCTGTGCCACTGAACAAAACAGTCCACAAGAAACCAAACCTTGGCTCTCTTGTTTGCTGCTGTATCTACAGGGCCTAGACAAGTGCCTAGCACACAGTTAGAGCTCAAGAAATATTTTTTGAGTGAATGATAGTGACATGATTTTTACTCCCTGATTAAGTCAAGCCATACTCTGTGCTGTATTGCATGTACATTAACAAATTATTAATCATGTGTTTTCTTTATTCTATTCCCCTCTACTGAATTCGCCTTACTGTTCCTCCTTATGAATTTGTATTAATCACTTCTTTCAAGATTTAGCACAAATGCAAAACACTTGCAAAACCCTTCTCAAATTCTTCCTGCCATGAGCATTCTATTACTTCTCCCCCACAGATTCACCACATCATTTTCATGATATTATCTTGTGCTTTAAAAAAAAATCAGTGTTGCTTTATAACTATAATTTTTTTTTTCTTTTTGAAGTCATCTAAAATTGTTTGCTTACTGAGAGAAGGTGTGGTTAAGTGATGGAAGTTTTGGACTGGGAGTCCTGGAGAACAATTCCAGACTTTGAACAGGCCATTTCCCACATCTGTAAAATGGAAGAGTTAATCTAGACCAGAGGTTGCAAAATGGCAGCCCACAGGTTGAATAAGGCCCACAGATGTGTTTCATCTGGCCTTAGGAAAATTCAAAATAGTTGTCAATGCTTAAAAATTGGAAGTTTTTGGAAAGCTTGGAATTCTACCCTCTCTGAAAAAAAAATCAACAGATCGGGCAACAAGAAGCCTATATTTCTGCATGGCAGCAAATCCATCGAGAAGCAAAGTAACTGTCCCTTAACACAGGGCAGGAACTCTCTGATGTGACATGGTACCCTAGTGACCTGGGCACTTCACTTGTTTATGCTAACTCTCCGTTAGAGTTTGAATATATAACCCAAAGACTGTGTCACCTCTGGGGTCCCTTCTAACTCTATGATGCTGGATAAATATGTCTTATCTCTCTACCCAGACTTAAAGTTCTTGAAGGACGGTGCCTGGTTCTTTTTCTTTGCTTATGCAGGTTATAGTGCTGGGCATAAAGCAGATGCCTAAAAGTTTTTTGTTGAGGGACTTCCCTGGCAGTCCAGTGGTTAAGACTCCATGCTCCCAATGCAGGGGCCGTGGGTTCAATCCATGGCTGGGGAACTAAGATCCCACATGCTGTGCGGTGTGGGCAAAAAAAAAAAAAAAAAAGTTGTTTGTTGAACATTAAATTTAGTTATATACACAAATATGCAATAAAAAAAAACAGATACTACCTAATGAAAAATTTACTACAAATGTTTGTTTGGCTTTTATAAAGAAAGACATCCTATCAAATGCAATTATAATACTGACACAGAGTTTGTGTGATATGGAAAACTTAACTCTGGACAGATACCAACCAGATGAAGTTTCATTTAGGCAGGAGAAATGTAGTCCCTCAGTCTCCTTTCTCTGTACGTAACTCCCACTAATGGTTCATTGTAGTTATGCGGACGTATCAAGAGCAGACTATACTTAAGAGATGGAAAAATATTTCTATTTGCCCTCCCAAGTAACAATCATGTGTTCAACAGCTGGGACTTGCTGAGGCCCTCATTTGTTATAATGCCAATTATTACCTTTGTGTATTCCCACAAAACCACAAAATATTTGGCATGGTACAAGACCACCATATTTAATAAATCCCTTTATTCTTTTTGCAACAATTCGTTAACTTTTGATGGGAACACATCACACTAAAACATTTTCCATGGATTAACTAACAGCAACAGCTAAAAGATTCCGCACCGAAGTTGGGCCATACTTGGTACACTGAGGTGAATGGAAGTCTCAGGTCTGTAACTGAGAGCAGATTTAGCACCAGGGTTGTCAAAGACTATAGTCTGAACACTTCCTTCTCCATTTTTCCATTTTCTACTATAAAGAGTACTCATAGAAAACATAAATATTTCATTTGAGAAAAGACTACATTCCTCAAAAACTGTCTATGGTAACAAAGGACATAGTTGATACTATGCCTTTCATATTAATACCAGAATAAATATTTTCTATAAAGTTTGAATAACCATAATATTTGAAAAACATTTTAGAAATTTACATTTATTTGGAACACTATATTCTAAAGAATTAAAAGACAAATAAGTTAAGCTAATTAAAAATGTCAGCACTTAATTTGGACAGTTTTAACTTCTAACTTTTTTATCATGTGTGCAGGGACTGAGCTGGTCTGTTCTTTTATACTATCTATGAAAAAATGGCTTAGTAAATAATGACAGTATAAATAATATCTGAAAGAAAGCATTTACTTATCAAAGAAAATAATTTGTCTTCTAACACTTGAGATTTCTTTTACTTATAAAACATTCTATTCAAAGTGTAGGCAAGACCAGAACTTCTTGGATACAATAATCATTTTTATCTATTAACTAAATCTAGGTCTGAACTGCTAGCACTTGTTAGGCATTTTTCTGGTTACTGTATGTACTTGAAAGTAATAAAGCTGCATTTCCTTCAAAATGGCCCAGTTGGTCCAGATTAGTGAGTTTTTCTATATGTATTTATATTTGGGTTTGGATAATTTTCATCTTCCATTGATGTCTAAACCATTGCAAATTAAAGAAATCTAGTTACACCAACAGTGAAAAGTAGTGTAGAAGAAATCTTTCTGCAAGCTGTGTGATTTTAACCTTGCTGAGCCTTAGTTTCCTTGCTTATAAAATGGGGGTGATAATAGTATCTATTTCCTAGAGATATTAAGAGGTTAATAGAGATAAGGCAAGCATTCTCTTAGTAAATAAGGTCCATGTTATCATGATCATTCCTAATATATGTTGAAGATCCTGTGTAATAAATTATGCATCTTCTTTTTTTTGAATTTTATCTTATTTGCATCTTCTAATTTATACTGCATTATTCCCATTCTACAGATAAAGCCACTGAGACTCAGAGAATTAAGAAACAGATCACACATGTTGAAGAACATCCTCCTAACGGTTTCTGCTTGTAAACTAGCTGTGAACAAGGCACTATTTTGCTATAAAAGCAATCTTAGAAATTAACCAGCACAGAGTCAATGGTCAATGGTGAGTAGGGACTGCAGTTCTGAGACTGGTTTTCATATATGCTTTGTAGGAGCAACCTCAGTATTTTGAGGTCGTACCCTGTGCAGGCGCTATGAATCATCACCTACCCATCCACTCCTCCACACTCTGACGCTCTCCATTATGAATTGAATCCTAAGAAATTCCTATCTCATTACTCCCCAAGGGTTTTCAGCCACAGTCATCTCTGACTTGTATTTTCACCCTCCTAGTTAATTGCTTTCTTAGACTCTTCTATTACGCTAGTTGATGTCTACCTCAGCAAATAACTTTGCATCATTATAGAGGAACAAGATAGTGTCTGGATTGCAGATTGGTTTAGAAAAGCTGCATTTTCCAATTCATACCACTCCATGACCCAGTAACCTGCTGGAGGACATGGCCCTGAGTACAGAGGTGACTCTCCATGAAGTATTGTTTCCCTAGATTCTTTTTCCCGACTACCTGAAGTAGGTTAATGGAAGGAGAGGCATGTTTGTGGTGGTGGTAAAAGTGGTGGTTACCACTGTGGTGGTAACCACTGTGGTGATGGTGGAAAGAATCTGTTCAACTACATTGGCACCTCACCCAGCAAATATTTGTATGGATGTAGGAATTCATTTTACTTTGATAAATTTGAACTTATCTTGTCAATGTTTCATAGTTTATCAGGAGCGTATGACGTTAAAATGGAAAGTTCCCAAATATACAGTATCTCTATTTTCCTCAAGTGGCATAGGTCTTCATATGTTTGGTTATATGTTTTTCCTTTAAAATATCTTTTTACCACTTGCCTAAAGTAAATGCATTTAACATAAAGCCAGGGGTAAAATGAAACCGTGTCATATGGACTCAGATAACTTCTCAATTCCTGGGAATTCTAGGTATGGTAGCTGTGCTAACCAGACCGTCACCCCCCAAATGGATTCTAAGTATTTTATGGAGAAATACAATATTATGCTTGTCATGTTGAGTAACTGAACTATTTAGAAGAAACTCCAAAAGATACTTTATATCAACAAAGTATTTCTAGATGTGTTTCTAGATCACAAGCTGCGCACCTAGGAGCAAAAGTTGTTATAATGAGCCCAATCTCAGCCTTAGAAGAGGCAGACAGAAGCGTAGACTAGGGCCACACCCTGTGAAAAAGCCTTAGGACAGCCTCAAAAAGCACATAAAAGAACACGAGTGAAGCTTGGGCAGGGTGCAGAACAAAATTTCCTGGGCTCTTTTATGGCCCTGTCTGTTCTTGTAGTCTATGACCTCAGGGCTCTGCAGCCTCCTTCCTGGGTCTGTCAAATGGAGGAATGCAACTCCAGGACGTGGAGACAGCCTGAGCTATGCACTATAAAACTCAGATCCTTTGCTCGAGGGGTGGTTAAAAGAACAAAATTATTATAATTACTAGGTGTAACTTTAGTCACTCTACATCAAATCTTCCCCTAAATGTGCACCCTGGATCTGCACGTCTGTTACCAAGAAAAGAAGGTGACTGCAGGAATAGGAAAAGACTTCTGCTGAAATGCTGGATTTTACACTGTTTTCTAGAACCTGTCTTAATAATCACCTGCAGAGCTACAATTTCGGCAAAACGAGCCGGCAACCTAACCTAACGTCACTGTATCTTGGATTGTCAGAGCATGTCCCCACGTGCCCAAACCTGCCTCATTCTCTTCCTGCTTTCCTCTGTGCTTCATCAACACTGCCCACTTCTTTCAACCACCCGGGTCTCCATGTGCACAGCCCAATACAGCAGCCACGAGCCAGCGTGGCCACTGAGCATCAGTAATGAAGCCAGTCTGAAGTAGGGGTAAAATACACACTGGATTTCCAAGACTTAGTATGAAAAAAAGTAAAATATCTCATTAATAATTTTTCATAGTGCTTTCAGGTTGAAATGAGAATAATTTGGACGTATTGACTTAAATAAAACATGATTAAAATTAGCTTTAGCTGTTTCTTTCTCCTATTTTTGAATGTGGCTACTAGAAAGTTAAAAATTACAAATGGGGCTTGCCTTTTTGGCTCACATTATATTTCTATTCTATAGTGGTCTAAGTAGTTTCCATTCCTTTGCTTTAGCAAGCTCTATTTAAGAAAAAAAAATGTCCTTAGACAATAGCCTCTAAAAATGTTTAATCTTTTCATATAAATATCAAATAGTTTCAAATGGAATATCAACTAAATTCAGCATTTTTAACTCTTTAAAGGAATGAATTTATGTATCCAAAACAAAGCCAGTTGTACTGGAAATTCAAATCTATTAAGCTGTAGGTCAGATAATGGGACAAGCAGTGGTACTAATCCTTTTTTGTGTCTTGGACCCATATTGTTAATTGAGCAAGTATTTATCATGTGCCTACTGTATTCAAGATTATGTCAGGCTCTGGAATTACAGCTGAAAAGTCTGAGGAAAATTCTAGACACTCTCCCCAGAAAAAAAAGCATATGTATATATATATATATATATATATATATATATATATATATATATATATATATACACATTTAATTTTAGGCTCTTGTGAATCTTCTGAAGCCCATCCATGAATCCTAAATTAATAATTTCTAAATTTGAGAACAGAGCATGGGCTTCAGGGCCAGACAGATCTGGGCTTGACTACTGGTTCCACTAGTTACTGAGGTGACCTTGGGCTGTAATTTATCTTCTGTAAGTCCTAGTTTCCTCATCTATAAGATGAGGAAACTTGAAACAAATAGTGGGGTATGAGAAGGATTAACATTGAGATTGAGATATATAAAGGCCTTCCTTGCATAGTCCTTCTTAAGCACCCGAGTAGATACTTAACAGATCATAACTATTATTTCTCATCTTTCCTTATGTGAGGAAGTGGCTCAAAAGAGTAAGTTAGAGGATGGATTCTTTAAGTCTGAATCTTCCTTTCTATGTCAAGTTCTTAAGTTATATAGTAGCCCTAGAGGTTAGTTTCTGAAACGAAAATAAGAGTTTGGTTCTGCAACCAAGCCATGACCTTTCAAATAAGTTGTCCAAAAATGGTGTGTGAGTGTTCTGGGGTAATATGACTGTACAGAACTGAGAACACATCTTCCCACACCTTGAGAGATACTATGTGGTCTGTGCATATGTTTTTCTGTGGTTTGAAAACAAACAAATTTGTGTCCGCAAATCTTACAGATGGGTTTCTGTGTGGGGCGTGTTATTTTCTTTGTTTGTTTTTTTTAGAAAACTGTCATTTTATATATATATGTATACAGATATAGATATATATCTCTTACAGGCAGTCTGAAGGCAGCTTCCGGCAGGCACAAGCAAACTTTGGAATGTAAGTGGCCCTAAATGAATAAGAACTTGGGCTAAGAAGGCAAATGCCATGATATTCCTATGCTTCTTGTCCTTCCAATGCCACACTCTGGAATGATCCATCCTCCAAATTATTAAGTGAAAGGTAGAGTGACTCACCAACTACCAGGCGATGAGGCTAAATCAGTCTTGTCATAATTTTACAGACTCCTCTTTCCACTCACGAAAACAAGTTATGTGAGGTATTTATGTACATCTGTGTTGCTGGGCATTTTCCAAATGCCTCTTGGAGAACATTAAACAGGAAATTGATGCCACAGGGCAAATATTCATTCTCCCATCCTCTCTCACAAAAACAAGTACAGATTTGCTGTGGCTAGACTGACTTCCTGCAGTGTGCTGTTGCTTATTCGATTTTACACTAGAAGGAAAAAACCCCACACATTCTCTGTTTCAATTTAGGGCATGTTGAAGATGGCTAAAATGCATAAACAAAAAAGCTTCCCTCATGAGAGCACTGAAGTATAGAATTCAATGCCTTATAAAATCACAAAATTGAAAGGTTAATGATTGTTCTTCATGCCTGCTGATGAAAGTCAATTTGTATCACGTTAGACACATCAGATTTGGTTTAGACAGCATGTGCTCTAGTTTTCAAATGGAAAATCTTTAAGCATTTGGCCACTCACTGCAGCTTTTCATGTAGGGATAGTATCTCTTTCTAACCTTTTGCAGTGGTCCTTGGTTGGTGGCCTCTTCAGCATCCATTGCTCCCTATTCAGTTCCTTATCAGCCCAGAAAATGTGTGGGGATTCATGAGGCTCTGGAAAAACTTAATCTTCTTCCAGCCCCAGGAATAGAGGATGTGACTCAGGTTAAACTATTCAATGCATTCTGTCCCCCAGCCACAGAGATTTGTTCAAAGGAGGCATGTGACCTAAGCTCATCCAATCAAAGTGAATCTTGAGGCATTTTCTGGGAAAGAGTCATTCTCTTTTTCCTGGTAGACAAGAACACTGAAGCAATTGGCAGTCATCTTAGGGTCATAATGGGGACTAGCCTTGAAATAAAGCAAATATGATGGAGGGCAGAACAGAGAAACTGAATTAAACTGGGTCCCAGATGTCATCATTTTACTGCTGGAGTAAGCTTGACCTGAAGATCTATCTCTAGACCATTTAACAATATAAACCATTAAACCCCCATGTTGTTTATACTAGCTTGATTCAATTTTTCTGTAATTTGCAACCAAAGCTTCTATCTGTTTGAAAATATTTATAAAAGAAAGGGAAAAGGATAAAGAGAGAATCTAATGGGCTACTTTTAAGGTTAATTTCATAACTAAGTATAAAAGAGCAAGACCAATAAGGAAAAGAAGAGTGATTGCTACTGAGAACAGGTTGAGGAAAAAATGTCTAACAACGATGAGTAGCCACCATAGCAATGTTGGGTGGGACACACGTCAATCCGTGTATCCCTCCCTGGGCCCAGGCGTGGGTGGGGGGGTGGTGGTGGTGAGGGTTTAGCAGCAAAAAAAAAAGGCTCTACCCTGGGGGTAAGGCCCTCTCCATCAGCTCCTGGATCAAACTACTTAGCAACATATGCAGTTTGCAATTTCAACGTCATTTGACCTCCATCCTCTTAGTTGGTCCCTACCACCTCCCTCTGAAGAATTATATATTATTATTATGTCCCATTTTATAGATGGAGAAACTGAGGTCCAGAGACTCCAAGTTATATGTATAATAAACAAGCAGTAGAGAGTGGACATAGAGCTCAGATCTTCTTAAACATACATCATCCTTGAAGGTTGTCCTTTTTGTATTATATTTGGTAATTGGATCATCTAGAATGATGCCCGGAGGTATTTCACATCTGGCTTCATCCCTACTGTTTCCTTTGCTCTTGCCATCACTGACATTAGCCAGAGTTTATTTTTGTCCACTTGGTCACCATAATTTCCTTCAGTAGTGCTTCGCACTCTGAAAGTATCCCCTCTCTACCTCCCATGACCCGACAGCATCAAAACTCTTATTTCCTCAGTCCCTTAAGAGAACAAACTGCAAGGAATGCTCTTGCTGAATGAATGCACACTTTGGTGTGAAATAGTGGTAACAAGTTTAAGTGTTACTCCTATCTCTGAACATAAGTACTTTATAAGTGGACATTTGGGGAGATTTTGACTTCCATTGAAGAAGTCAATCTCTCAGTATGAATTTCAGGCAGTGTGGCAAATTGGAGGCAGAATATTTGGGGTAGGTGCCCTTGCTGGTAGTCTTGCTACATAAATCACTTTTTCCTTCACCTACTCACAAGGCTCCACTCTGCTCCAGCCCATGACTTATCAGATAACTTTGGATACACTTTGATCCTTGTACAGAACTACTCTTTCACCAGCCTAACTTGGACTCGATTTCTCCCAAAGTAGTTCTGTACATCTCAAAGCTTCATTCGGCAAACACTACTGAGAGCTTCTTATATGACGGCACGATGCAGCATGCAGGCACTCTAAGAGCCTGGTGTGTGGATTCAACTAAGACACCATGTTATTTAGGCTTTTTCAAGTGGCAAGGTACAGAGGCCTATTTGGGATACTTCAGGAGATGGAAATTACTAGAAAGATAGATGGGGAACTATGGAGCTATAAAAAGCAGCTTTTAGCTGGCTCACAGAGAACTAGAACATAGTACAGTATGCAGCAAGAGCTTCTGACACCCTCATGAAACAAGAGCTCTGGTCATCTGGTCATTGCCTCAGGTTTATTTATCCTTGCTCTAGTGAGTCCACTAGACTCAATTACTGTGACTCAGCTACTCTCTATCTTCATTTATTTTCCTTTCTTTCTGACTAACTTTCCCCCACCTCATGGATTCTACTACCTCAATGCTTCTGTTTTGAGACTTTGCACGGCATGTCTCTAGGTCTTTGTTGTTCTCTCCTGCTTATAGCCCACTTTTTGCCTCCATTCAAAGGCTCCAAGAGAGGATCTGTTTGAGTCCATTGGTTACTGTCTAGTTCTGAGCATCTATTTTGGACTAAGTTCTCAAACCAGGCCCCCCATGAGTTCCCTGTGGACCAGGCAACAACCCCTGGTTTAACCAGTCATGTGCTCCTAAGCATGGCAATCCTTGGCAGGTCCCTGGGACTCTGAAGAATCCACCTGGAAGATTTCCTTTTCTGCTCATTTTAGCAACAATCCTTTCCCAAACAAAGCAAAACAAAAAAGTAAGACTAGACTAGCCAGAGCAGAATGACAGGTCACCATATATATAGTGGCAATTTGGAAGAAAAGAACAGACTATTAGAGGGTTAGGGTACTAAGTATCGAAAGCAACATGTGAAAAATAAGGCAGCAAAGTACTAGGCTACTAAAAATCATGATCTAATTTAATAAGACCTAAAAAGAATGTTATATGTTCCAAATGTACCTTAAGGACAAGATAATTGAGAATCACAATGGTAGTTCACAGAAACATGAAATACAAGAGCTGGAGAGTACATGGCAGGCCACTTGTCCAGCCCTCTCATTTCATAATTGGGGAAAGCCCATAGAAGTTAACTGACCACTTAATGAAATTCACACAATGGCGGGTGGAGCCCTGACTCCTGAATGATGACCAATATACCACAAGTCTATATTTCTGAGCTAGTAATGGATTTTTCCTTCCTTAAAAATGGGATCACATTTAATGCTCAAAGGACTGTACTGATTGTACCAGTGAATGTGGACAAGGGCAAATAACAAAGTTGGGACATAGTGGTTTGAAGTATTTACACAAGATAATGGTTGTGTTTTCCACAGGGGAACAGAATATAGTGAGGTGTAACAGATAAAGGCCAAAAAGTAAGAGTTTAGAATCTCAGATTCAAGTCTCACTCCTGCCACCAACCAGCTGTGTACAGTTGGACTGCTATCAACTTCCCAGGCCTCAGGTTCTTCACCTGTCTAAGGAAAAATTAGGCCAGATGACAACTCAGGCCCCATGTAACCATGACTTCTCTAGCTCTGCCCATTCTGGCAATGACAACACCCACCTTTTGGGGTTAAGTTCAGTGGACCAGGAGTACCAAACCAGCTGACTGCCTGCTAGTTAAATGGAGAATTTAATAAGATGTTCTCAGAACTATCTAAAGGCAAGTGGACTAGGAAATGGATTTGGCCTTTCATGAAATCTTGGCTTAGATTTGCTGCCATCTCTAAAAGTACCAAGAAAGGCATTTAAAATCATAACGTTTCATAGAGAAAAAGAAAAAGGGTTTCTATAGTGCACCATTTATGGAGACCTTTAAGCATTTTTTTCTTTCTAGTAAGCTTAACATGGAAGAGACTTGACAATTATCCAGTACACAAAGTGGCATTTAATATATTCTCATAGTAATAAATTTTGATGGGTGTAAAACTAAAAATGGATTATGTAGAGAGAAGGGTCTCCTGCTTGGAAGTCATACACTGAGACTGCCAATAAATCTTTAGGCCATTGGCAGGGCCACTACAGATGGTTATACCCTAAACAAGTCTAAGGGGTGCCATTCACATAGAACCTATGTGGGTGGTGCCTTCTGGAGTTGTACACTGCACAAGTCACAAAATAGTCCATAGTGACCGTGCCGATAGAAATATTAGTGATATCTTTCGGAATACCATGTGTGGTAAATGATACTTCAGCAGTCTGCTTGTCTTACTAGCTCTTCTTGTATTTCAGAACAAGCAACTATTCAAAATAACAAGCACGTCACAAAATTATTTCAATTTGACAAAGAAAACATATTTTCATTTACTTAACCAACTTTTCAGTCGCTATCACATTCAGTTGTAGTGAATATCCAGTACCAAGTATAGCCTGGGTTTTAATCTCAGCTTTGGCATCTCCTACTAGTTATGTGAGCTTTGGGAATGCTACTTAACCTCTCTGCATATCATTTTCCACATATATAAAATATGGATGATAATAGTACCTATATCGTAGGGTTTTTATAAGAATTGAATTAAACATGTTCATATTTTAAAGTACTTAGAACAGTGCCTAACACATACTAAGCATTTTGTATGGATGTGTTAAATAAGTAAAACATACAAGTACCTATTTGTTATCATTTACTGACTATTCCAGCATATTTTATCTCTTAAACAGAATGTTGTATTAGCCACAGTATACTTTCAGTTACACATCCAACTAATATTTTACTAAGACAATAATTAAAGAAAAATAACATATTGAGAGTTGTTTAAACCTCTCCTTCTCTAAAATAGATTAGACACAAAAAATATGGGTTAAAGAACCACACTCTTAGTGATAAAGTACTACTTAAGATTTTAAAACAAATGTGTAAGTTCAGTATTTTAGACCTAAATTGGATTGTCAGACAAAGTGAAAAGAACACCTAGGTGAACACCCTCTTATAGGTTTCACTTCTTCCAAAGTCAAAAGTGTAAATTGTTTTCCTAAGCTGACTGTGACCCATTTCTTTATGAGAATATATAAATTCAAAGAAGTTAATTTGCTCTACTAATTTGAATTTATTACCCAAATAGCATAACAACAATATTAGAAGGAAGGAAATACCATTAGCACTCATACCCTAACACATCAGTTGTTTTAATTTTTCTTTGTTTATTTCTATATCAAGTCTATTTGCATAGTGGTTGAAAAAAAAAGTAAGATGCTTAATAAGCCTCAGTCATCTGTCCTCTTTACTTATCCTCTTTTCTTATCCCTCTGGGAGAAGTTTTTATCCACTCAGTAAATATTTATTGAACACTTCCTATGTGCCAAGCACTGTTCCAGGTGCTGGGATATAATGATGAACAAGACAGCCTAAGGCCCCAGTCCTCCAAGAACTTAATTCTTGTTGGGAATAAATATGTAAACCAATAAATAAATAAAATAATTCCAGACCTTTTGGGGTCAGCGAAGTCCCCTCTGAGGATATATGAACTGATAGAAGAATGATAAGGAGTTATAAGCCATCCAGTGAGCTGAAGGCATCTGGAGGAACACATGCAAAAGCTCTGACATGGGAAACAGCTTAGCATATTTGAGGAAGCGGAAGGAGGCCAATGGGAATGGAATTAGTGAGCAGAAACCCAAGAGGTAGGCAGGAGTCAGCTTCGTAGGGCCTGTAGGTCGTGGTGGGGAGTTTAAGATTTTATTCTAAGTGCAACAAGAAGGCTTTGGAAGGTTATAACCAGAGGCAGCACATGTTCTGTCCTTGCTCTTAGGTTATTCTGCTTGCTTAGTGGAGAGTGAATTATGGGGAGGCAAGAACAGGAGACAGGCCCATTAGCAGATTATTGCAGTAGTCAAAGCAAGAGAGGATGATGGCTTAGACTCAGATGATGGCAGTGGAAATGGAGTAAAGTAGAGGGATTCAAGATATATTTTGGAAGTAGCACCTACAAACTTGTCAATGGATTAGATACAGAGAATGAGGAAAAGGGAAGAATCTAGAATGACTGAGATCTCAGTTTTTTGGGTTAAGCAACTGGGTATATGATGGGGGTATTTACTTAGACTGAGAGAGAAACATATTTAGGGCAGAATTGAAGAGTTCTTTTTTTTATGTACATTAAGTTTGTAACACCTATTTGGAATTCAACTGGAAATGTTAGTTGTGCAATTAGATACATGAGTCTGAAGCTTAGGTCAGTTACATAGCTGGGAGACATGAGCACATAGTAACCTTTAAAGCCATAGGACCAGAAGAAAATTAAGGAGAGAGAATTGAAAACCAGGCCCTTCAACAGTCCAACTTTTTCCAGATTTCAGGCAGAGGAGAAAGAGCCAGCTATAAAAATTGAGACTAGTTCAGTGGTTTAGGAAGAAAATCAGGAGAATGTGATGTTTCTTGAAGTCCAGAGCATAAATTGTGTGAAAAAGGAGAGTTCTTATGAATGCTGTTAACAGGTCAAGTAAAGTGAGAATGAAGAAAAATCCATTTGATTTGGCAATACGGAGATTTGTGGTGATTTTGACAAGATCAATTCTAGTGAAGTCCTAGGGATTGATGCTAGAATGGAGTGGGTTGAGATTGAATGGATTTAATGCAATTCCAGTAAAAATCCAAATAGAATATTTCTTAAAAATTGACAAATTAATTCTAAAATGCATATAGAAAAGCAAAGGGCCTAGAATAGCCAAATTACTCTTAACAATGGGGGATTTTTCATATCAGATATCAAGACTTGTTAAAAATCTAAAATAGTTACGGAACATTGATATATGGACATGCATAGCAATGCATGGCAGATTATTCAGTAAATGGAATGACTGGTTATCCATATGGAAAGAGTAAAATTGAATCCCTACCTCACATCATCCTGATATATCAATTACAGGTGGATTGGGAATGTAAAGTGAAGGTCAACATTTTTTTTAACTTTTAGGAGAAATTTTTTTAAAATTTTATAACCTCAGGGTAGAGAAGAATTTCTTAAATTAAGATACACAAAGTTCTAACCATTAAAAAAAAATGATAAATCTGACTACATTAAAATTAAGAACATTTGCTTCTCAAAAGACACCATTTAGAAAGTGAAAACTCAAATCACAAACTATAGTAGAATAGGAGATGTTTGCAACAACTACAACCAACAAAGGATTAGAAGCCAGGATATCTCAAGATCTCCTACCAATCAATATCAAAAGACAAGTGACTTTACAGAAAAAGCAAAGAACATACAAAGAAATTTCATAGTAGGGAAATCCTTAATGGCAAATAAACATAGGGGAAGATGTCCAGCCTTTTTAATAATTAAAAAAGATGGAAATTAAGAGGATAATGAGATAACATTTTACATCTGATAGATTGACAAAATTAAGAAGTCAAGAAATACCAGGTATTGGAAAGGATACAATCAACAGAAACTCTTAAAAATACTGCTGAAAAAAAAAGGGAATACTGCTGAGAATTCAAATGGGTTAAAACCAACTTAAAAAACTATTAGCATTATTTTATAAAATTGAATAATCACATAGCCCAACAATTCCATCCCTGATAATACCCTAATGAAATGGATGCCTTGTTCATTGCCTCACTGTTCATAACAGTACAAATGAGAAACAACACAAACATCCATTGACCAGAAAATGGATTAATAAATTATAGAACATTCTCATAATGCATTACATTTAAACGTAAATGCTTTACATTTAAGAATGAACTGCACCTACATGAAACAATATGGAAAAATCAAGTTCCATACATAGAGTATGATACCATTTTTGCAACACTCAAAAACAAAAACAAAAAAACATACATCATATTGTTTGGTGATACACTATCAAAGTCCCATCCTAAGGTATCATTGCAGCCCCATATCAACACAGGGCTTCTCTGAGGAACAGGCAGTTTGAACAGGTTGCAGCTGAGGAATTGAGGAATAAACTTTTTGTTCTGTGATTTCTCACTGAATGTCTCCAGGAAGTTCACACACACACACACACACACACACACACACACACACACCCATCCACTCCCTGCCCTGCGCAGGTCTGACCCAGAGGTGTGGGGTAAGGGGGGAACACAGAACCCTGGAATCTGAATCTGAATTTGTGGTTGGTTCTTCCTCTCAGCTGCAGAAGTCTTTTTCATTCTGTGGAACAGGAACTTGCCTTATATCCTATCCTGTGTATTCCTTGTCTGCGGCTCCCTAGAATAAACTATGGTTTATTGGATCTTCATAAGGCTTTTGTACTTTTGAGTCAATCTTTTTCTATTTCAAAAAGCCAAATTTTTGCAAATCAAAAGGGCTTACTCTCAGGATATTTTGTTTCCCTAGGTAATTAAAAAACTATTTTGAAATTCAAAAATCTAGGCAATGACCTCTTTGTTCTATGCTGTATCAAATACTCCTCCTTTCTTAGTCCTTAGATTCGAGGTATACTCTTAATGGCAATGAGGGTAAAAAAAACCTGAACTACTGAAAAATGCAAGAGATATTAAAAAATAATATTTTCCTCTGCTCCTTAGCATGGGATTCCCTGCCCTTCAGACCAAAGGGTCCCTTTCTGTCATTCCAATTGCTCTGCCCAATACTTTCCCAATGCATTTTGCATTCCAGCTACAACGGATTTCATACTTGTACCTCCCAAGAGCACAGAGCACTTCGATGGCATCATGCCTTTGCACGTGCAGTTTCCTTTTGCCTGAAATACCCTCCTTTTAAGTCTGCCTCCTCGTTTTATAAGGTAAACTCCTAAACTGAAGATTAAGCTATTTTCCGTCAATGCCAAACACACATTTCTCTGGGGCTGGGGCTATGCAAACCAGCTTTCTTTTTAGACAGCAGAATTCCTTTTGGTTTCTGTCCATAGGGGGCACTAAAGGAAGACTGGGAAACCAGAAGGCCTGAGGAAGTTGAAGGGACTTGTTCCTTCCTATTTGCTTGCAGTTCCTGTAAAGTCACCCAGCAGCGACCCTTCATCCTGACAACAGCAGTTGTTTCCATCCCTAGAAGAACCAGCTTCATCTTACCTTCCTCAGAAACACCAGCACCAGCCAGCCCTATCTCCTCCTCCAAGGTCTGGGTCCCATCTCTGCACAGTACCTCATTCAGCTTCTAAATTCTGATAACCCCAATCTCTTCCCTTGGTTTGCTCAGACCTAGAGGTGGTAGTTGCTTCCTGAAGTTGCTGTCTCTGTGAAATCTCAGTGTTCCCTTTTTGCGTTTTCAATTGTCCAAGACCTGACTAACTAATTTCTTATGTTAAATTTTCTCTGTTGAAATGCTTAATGTGCTTTTGTTTTCCAGACTGATACTTGTCCTCTGTTAAGTGAAAGGTAGCAGAATATGTCACCCCAAAATATGCCATTTTGACGTAAGGATTATTTAGAGCTGAAGGCAATTGAGAAGGAACAGATACAAGAAAAGCTCTCTGCCCTCCCCTATTTGCCTAAATGTAAGACATAAATTTGTAAAGGTGTTCTCCCCTCCCTTCTCTACCAGGAAGAACAGAAGTTAGTTACCCCAGAGATAGCTACATAACAGACTTTACTAACTAGCCCTTATCTTCCATTAATTCCCCCATATATTTACCTTCCCACTATTTGCTGCCCTGGAAATTCAAAGTCTTTTTCCTTTGTCTTGTCACTTCTCTAAAATATCTATTATATTTTTGTTAACATGCTATGAAGCACAAGTTCTAACCACCTCTTTGAGTTACTCATCACTGACTGCTCCCATGTATGTGTGCAGTGCATGCACTAATAGACTTTTGTTTGTTTTTCTCTTGTTAATCTGTCTTTTGTCAGTCTTATTTGCAGAGCCCCAGCCAATAAACCTAAGATGAGTAAAGGGAAAAGATTTCCTTCCCTACATAGGACTACCTGGACCATTTATGCACTCCCTCCCCATCAAAGTGTTTGTTTTTGTGCTTCCCAAGTACCTTTTTTTTTGCGGTACGCGGGCCTCTCACTGTTGTGGCCTCTTCCGTTGCGGGAGCACAGGCTCCAGACGCGCAGGCCCAGAGTCCATGGCTCACGGGCCTAGCCGCTCCGATATTCCCGGACTGGGGCACGAACCCGTCCCCTGCATCGGCAGGCGGACTCTCAACCACTGCGCCACCAGGGAAGCCCCCAAGTACCTTTAGATGGCTCCTTTGAAGAGCTTATCACAGTGTGTTATAATGACTTTCTTATATGAGTGTCCCACCACTGTGTTGTTAACCTCTCAGAAGTAGAGATTTTGTCTTATTCATCTTTATGGTACCTGTACCTGTCACAATAAATATACACTCAATAACTGATCCTTGAATTAACAAATGAACAATCAAATGATTGCCTGAATACTACAGTAGTTATGTATTTTATCCTGCTAAAACTACAATGACATCTCTTTATCTACAGAATAAATCGCAAGGCCTCCCTTGATCTGGCCCTTTCCTCTCTGGCTTTATCTCCTTCCCACCCCTGTTATTTTAGCCATACTGAATGGCTCTCAGCTCCAGAACACACCTCTAGACCTCTGACCTCACTGTCCTTTTGTTGTCAGAAAAATGGGGCGTGAGAGGATGGTCATGTCCCAGGTCTCAGGTGAGTCCCTGGGATAGGCTGCCAAGTGAGGGTCCTTGGCTTCGCAGAGGACAGAATTCAAAAACAAGCCATAGTAAAGTGAAAGCAGGTTTATTGAGAGAGATACAACACTCCAGGGACAGAATGTGGGCCATCTCAGAAGGCTCTGAGAGTAGCGCTGGGGGATACACATTCCATAGACAGAATGCAGGCTGTCTCAAAAGGTGAGAGAGCCCAGAGGTGTGGGGGTGATTAGTCTTTATGGGCTAGATAATCTCATAGGCAAAAGAGAGGGAGGAATATTCCAACTATTTTTGGAGAAGGGTGGAGATTTCCAGGAATTGGGGCACCACCCACTTTTTGGCCTTTCATGGTCGGTCTTGGAATTGTCATGGCACCTGTGGGCGTGTCATTTAGCATATGCTAATATATTACAATGAGTGCATAATGAGGCTCAAGGTCTGCTGGGAGTCAGGGCTTCCACCATCTTGGGCCTAGTAGGTCCTAACTGGTTTTTGCTGTATTCTGTTCTTCTTAATGGTTGTGTCATTCTTTTACTACTTGTGCCCTGCCCCCTTCCTGTCTCACTTTCTTCCTAAAATGCTTGGTTCATATCTGACTCCCTTACTATCCTGCAAGCTATTTGTGGTATTCCTTTATTTCCACTGCCTAGGAGAGTCCTGGGATACAGTAGATACTCAGTGTATAATTATTAAATAAGCATTTCCATACTGCTGCAGTTTCCATCATAATTTTGATACTTGTGCAATACTTTATGCAGGTTATGTGCCACAATTTACTTAATCACTACTTTAGTATTGAATATTAAGATAGTTTCCAGGTCCACTATTATAATCAATGCAGTAGAGTACTTTTTTGTGCAAAGAGCTTGTTTTCTCATAAAGAGAGTTATTATTTTTTTCTTTTTCTTAAGAGAAGGGTAGAGTATGATTTAGTAAAAAAAGGAGTTTCATTTTTCTCAGTTGGTATCAATGGTGATAGACCATTGATGGTAGGCTAGAGGATGTTTTGGGGGTCATTATGTCTAGAAGACCAGTGAAATACTTTGTTTCACAAGTTGAAATATTTTCCTAGTATTTTCAAGTTGCCAATGTCCAAGTATTCTAGACCAAGTATATGTACATGCCTGAATCCTCATTGTCTCCAGCTTCTCTGGAGTACACAGAGGCAGACCTTGGAGATGGGGTGGTTGGAGTTTGAGGAAAAGGATAATATACTGAATATAATTAGCTGGTCAATAGAAATTAAAATCAACTGAAACCACTATCTTCAAATCATACCAAATTTCGTTTTCACTCTTTATTTAGAAACCTCCAAAAAATAAAGGAATTCCT